>NW_028263381.1:11486500-11798875 GCF_051168715.1 Poecilia mexicana | reverse complement strand
CAGCAGAAAAACTTGGCCTTTGGAAGAAATGCATCTTAGAACAAGGCAATTATCCCTAAGATGAATAAGAGTTTGCAAAAAATGTACCTTAGAGATTTATCAGCATTTACGGGAGAATAAAAACTAAGGAGAACGTTGATGGGGAAAAATACATACTTCCTAATTTGCAACACCAAACAAAGTTAAAGTCTTTCTAAACTAGTATATGCAAGTTAATCTAACCACATTTCTTCACACTGTAACATATGACATTGTAACATTGAGGTATCATATCATACTGTACTGCACCCTTGTTGTATATGTTTTGTTGATTAATTTTATATGCAGTTTAATGCCATGTAAAATCCGTTTTCCTAAAATTGAAATATGGTAATATTAATATTAATGTACTAATATTGATTCTACTTCTAATAATAATAATAATAATAATAATAATAATAATAATAATAATAATAATAACAATAATAATAATAATAGCATGGACTGAATACAATGCCAGGGTTATATATACATTGTCTCAATATTCAGAGCAACAAATTGTAGAGGAAACTAGCAACTGTTCAAATCCTGATAAAGAAATTATACTGAAATGTTAACTCTGAGAACAATCAACTAAATTCAGAAAAATAATCATTAATTACAGAAATTAATCACAATTTTATATAAAAATGTTTGGAAAAAGTCAATCCCCCTCTTCTTGATTTCCTGTTCCCATTGTTAGTTACATTTAAGCAACAAACATCAAACCAATTCAAATATTAATGAAAAACAACTCAGGTACACACCAAATGCTGTTTTTAAATGAAGACAAACATCTTTGTTCAAAAATTCTTGTTTACTTGTGTTATCTTTGACTAATATTTAAATTTGTTTCATGTCATGAAACACTGAGTATGAAAAACATGAAAACACTTTTTTCCTACCACTGTGTATTTTATTGGGATCTCCTTAATATCACTGTTTTCTCGCAAAAATATCCTATTATCCCTGTACACATGTGGCGTCTCCTCACACAGCCTAAAAACTGTGCGAGGAGTTTTTAAGTTAGTTTAAGTTGTCTCTCTAAATTGTCCTTTGGCATGTCTGTGCACACTGTTTGTCCTTTTGTTGCCCTGCCATGGACTAGGGACCAAGGCTCCGGGCTTACCTGAAAGAATAACCAAAATGATGGATGGATAAATTATATTTAATTTGTTCAGATGAGTCTTTGTCAATCCTGAGAGAGTTTACTATTAACCCCATCCAGTTTGTTCTCTTGTGAAGTCATTATTAGTGAAAATGTTGCCGTTTGATATATGTTGACTCAACTCCCGAGATCAAGCTATCGTGTGCTCACCAATGAGATGATAATTACTGAAAATTACTAAGGAGTGTGGAAATATAACTGTGTCTGCTGAATGCCTGGGAGCCCTGTGGGTTGCCAGATTCACAAATTATTCATGTTGTGGTGTCGTTCTCATGTTAGAGGTGAACAGTGAGAAGGAGGTTTAACTGGATGCCTTTCACAAGTGATTTTGTGTTTTTGATTACTGTATTTCTTATTCAGCTATTACTTTATGCTCATTTGTGAAATCTCTTTCTTGTGTTGAAAGAAATGTGTTGAAGAAAATTGCTCCTCTGCTGCCTCCCGACACTTCCTCAGCTCTTCTCCAGAACTAAAGCTAAAACATCAGACCATAGAATTAATTTTGTCACGATGTGAAAACCCTTCAGGTCATTTTTGGTAAACATGCTACCATAAGCCTTTTACGAAGGAGTGTTTTTTGACTGGAAACTCTGCTATTAAAGCCTAATTGGTGGACTGCTGCAGAGATAGTTGTCCTGTCTTATCTGCACAGAGTAAAGCTGGATGGGCCTTAGTCCATCTCCCCGATCTCTCAGCTCATACAGCCGGCATGCTCTATAAGTCCTGGCGATTTCAAATGTTCTCAAACCAGCAGAACTTTTTCTGTATCTTTGCCCAGATCAATTCTGTCTTGGAGGTGCAGAGACAACTCCTTTGATTTCATGATTGGCGTATGTGCTCTGACATGCACCGTCAACTATCCAACCTTATTTAGACAGGGCGTGTGCCTTTCCAAATTAAGTCCAATCAACTCAATCTACTACAGGTGAAATCCATGTAGATGTTGAAATATCTCAAGGATTATCAGCAGAAACTGTTCAATTTTGAGCTTCACTGGCAAAGACTGGATACTTAAATTTGAGTTGTTTTCTTTCTTTTTTTTTTTTTTTTTTTTTTTTACAAATTTGCAAAACATTAAAAATGCTCACATTGTCATAATGGGATATTTATGTGTAGAATTATGAAGAAAGAGATTGATTGATTGGCACAACTTGCAAAAGGACTGTAACATAAGAGGAACAATTTAATCACTGTGAATACTTTCTGTATTCATGCCAAAAGTGAGGTTTTCAAGTGGGAACATGTACGGCTGTGTGGGGCTTACAAGTATATGGTATTGACCATACATTTCTCCTGAAGTGTCAGGTAAGTGAGTGGAAAACTGTGTAGTACACAGTGCTGTTTAGCCACAATATTTAGCAAGAGCAGCAGCTTACTCTGTCTCTGTCACTGGGCAAAATGGACAACAGATTGTATTTAAATATCCTGAGTTTCCTTCTAGCATTACTTTGAAATGACATTTAAGAGTTACTGTCAAAAATCACTTTAAAATCCTGTTAACTTTTAAGGCTTTGCAAGGTGAAAGCTCCTACTACTCTTTCCTATTAAAGTCTCACTCATTGATCTGGTATTTTGTATTTTTATCTTTTTATTATCTTTTTATTCTTTTATGTCCTTTGATAATCATTCTTTCTTTGTTTGATAAAACTTATTCTGCTCAGGGTATTGTGCAAATTGATCATGCTGTAAGCTCATGCGGATCACGTGAACAGGGCGTGCTTAGCTCTGGTTGACTTGGGTTGGGCTCTGATTGGTCCGCTGGTTCACGCTCTCAGCCCATGATTGGCTCATGGTCGGAGAGCGGCTATCTCTGATTGGATGGCTCGCCTGCAAGGATGGAAATGGCCATTCCCCCTTTGCACGCAGGCATCCCTTTGTTTAAGAGATAAAATACGAAAAAGCCCGCGGTTTTGAGTTAGAGTCTGCTGCGGGTCGCGTTCGAACGCCCAGCCTACGTTGATGCTGCTTTGTCTCTAGGCCGAAGGCTCTCCGGCCCCGTTTCACGAGGTAAGCACTGATAACTTGAATGAATCGAGCATCACATGTTTAGTCAGAGTGTTTTGTACTGTATTCTGTGGGGAATAAATCGAGCATATTTGTTCTAGCAGTAACAGTGTTTGATGCATGTTATTTTGCTGTAATCTGTGGGGAAATAAATCGAGCACATTTAATTCTAGCAGAAACAGCGTTTGGTTTCGTTATTGCCGCCGATCTCCTTCGACCCTGATTTAAAATTTCATAAAACACTCATCAACTCAGAATCCCAGATCAGCTAACCAGAGACTGCTCTTAGTATCTCAGACCCATTTTAATATGCATTCTTGTCTTATTCTGTTGATAATATGAATTAATTTAAAGGGATGCAAAATGTTTTTTTTTTTTTTTTTTTTTTTAATTCAGACAAGTTTTTAGGTCATTTTGATGAAATTATTTTTAGATGTATTTCATTCCATTTTATTTTTTTCATTTTGTTTTAGTTTTTTCATTGCATTTTATGTTTATTATTTTAAAGCACCTTTGTGATATTTGTCTCCAGAAGGTGAAATATACATAAGGTGTGGGTAGAAAGTTTAAGCTAGCGGCATGACAAGCAGTGTCCTTGGAATAACGTTTTTGTCAGCTAATACTGTAGTCCATCTGAACACTGAAGAATAAAGAAAGCAGCAAGTAAAAATATAAGACTTTTATCTGCTTCTATTCACTGAAGCTGTTTAATTAATGTCATGTCAGGTTATTTCGTTTAAGTTTATTTTTGTCCAAACTAACAACAATATCAATGCAATTTAAAATGTTCTTAAATTATTGCCAATTATGCAGAAACATGCAACACATCAAATTAATTCCTGTCAAACTCAACCTAGGCAGCAACGGCTGTGCAGCTAAGTAATGCAACGTGTTTTGGAGAAATGAGACTGTTGGCCCACTCATCTGAGCAGAAACCGTGTCTACCTTAATGCTGCCAGACTTTCTGTGTTTCAAGAAAAACATGTCCAAACAGTCATTTGCTGCTGTGACAAATTACAGACAGACTGGCTTATTGTAGAGCATCTTCAAATCTCTGGGTAGGTTGCCTAAGCTATATCTGTCCAAGCTACTGCTACAGCGTTTTTTTCCTGATCTAAACCTACATGTATACTACTGTATTAATATTGAAATTAATACATTAAGTCTATGTTGGGTAGCTATTATTTCATGCTTTATGCTCAGTTCCTTTCTTTACTGATTTTTTTAACATACTACTTCTTGATTTTGAACATGCAAATAAATATGGATGTCATGAGCTACAAATATGAATAGAGAAGAAAAAGTAAAAGCATTTTTAGTATGATGAATTTAAATATACACTTTTTTTTTTACAGTTGATAAATAAAATCCATTTGCTGCTGTAAAACTTCTCAAAAATATTCGCTACAGGTGATGATTATCATTTCAATAATTTACTGAACTTGCCAGGGTAGAACCTTTATATTTTGTATTTCAGCAAAAATATTACTGACTCAGGCGCAGTGAGAATATAATTAGAGCTTCAAAAGAAAATCATTGTCCCTTCACAATGACTTCTACAAAAAACAATTTCTGGGATGGAAATCCCTCGCAGTTCTGGCTAAAGTGAAAAAAAAAAAAAAAGGAAGAAATGCTTCACCGGTAACATGGAAAATAAACAACTGACTGCATAGAAAGGGACTGTTCCATTTTTATAATTTTCTACATATTAAAAACATGAAAGGTGATAATTTTCTGGAGATTTTCAATATAAAATATCATCACACTTTATCTACTTCTGCTAGATTAAGATCATCCTCAAGACTCCTTAAATTAATGTAAAACCATGTCAAAAGACAGAATTTAAAATATTTCTTTGCTCCTGTCATGTCTACCATGTTTTTGAAATACACTAGCTAAAGTGTTGAGCAGGGTGTAGCGGAGTAAAGCTTCTTCTCAAACAAGACGGAGGCTCGTATTTCCTTTACTGAACCCTTTTGTTCAGTATTTATTGAAGAGGAAAAAAAGGGCTTCAGCCGATAAAAACAGAACAACAGCAACAACAACTGCTCGTAACCAAGCAATAAAATCAACAAAGCAAGATAGTGACTAAACAGTAACAGATCCTTAAGCATTCTTCAAAATAAAAGACTTCCTCTATTCAAATAAATCATGTCTTACACTGAAATATATTTCACTTCGCCTTTGTAATTGTATACAATCATATTCAATATAATAATAATAATCATCATGTAAATTATGCTTAACATATAATTGTAATCAGTCACTTATCATGCAAATATACTGAACAACATAAGTGTAAAAAAGTCACAACATCCTCCCACCCGATGAACAACTGTTCATCTGTGTAGGATTTACCTTTCATTTAAGATACCTCTAAAGGGTACAATAACTGAATAGGCCTGCGTAACAAGCCACCAGTCGAAGTACGAACATTGCATGAACGTATGAGACCATCCCTGCCTGGGAAGACCTCTACAATTCTACCCATTTTCCATGTCTGTCTGGGTGTATTGTCCTCCCCCAAAAGAACTACATCTCCTACTTTAAGTAGTGTTGGAGTAGGACTGTTCACCCTGTGGGCTGATTTTAAGTCCATCAAATAATCTCTGCGCCAGCGTTTGCAAAAGCCTATCAAAAGTTTCTGTTGGTATTTCCACCTTCTACCTAGCTGTTCGCGATTTGCAGTGAGAACCTGATTTAGGTGAGGTGATGGAATAATCTTTGGTGGCAAGGAAGTTAAGCGTTTACCAACTAAGAAATGAGATGGGGTAAGTGGCTGGGGTTCTAATGCATCACTAGTTACATAGGACAGAGGCCTGGAGTTCAACACTGCCTCAACTTCAGTAAGAACAGTTGTGAGCTCCTCAAAGCTCAAAGATGCTTTCCCCAGTACCTTTCTTAAGCATGTTTTTACAGATCTCACAAGCCTTTCCCAGAATCCCCCCCACCAAGCTGCTCGCTCAGCGATAAACTTCCACGTGATTCCCTTGTCAGTGAAAAACTCTGTGAGTGTCGATCCTAAGATGTTTTGCCATAACTCCTTTAAATCCTTGTCAGCCCTTTTGAATGTTCTAGCATTGTCAGAGTAAATGACCCTACAAAGACCTCGTCTTGCAATGAATCTCTTTAAGGCCAATAAGAAATTCTCTGTAGTCTGATCTGAGACCAACTCTAAGTGTACTGCTCTTGTCACTGCACATGTAAACAGTGCTATGTATGATTTTACAGACCCGTCCTTAGTTTTAACATATAAGGGTCCAGCAAAATCTACACCAGTAACTTCAAAGGGAGGTGATTCTGTTACTCTGTCTCGAGGTAAGGGAGCAGTAATCTGTTGTGCTGCCTTAACCTTTAGTTTTTTGCAGATGTAACATTTTGAAACAATGTTTCTTACAAGCTGTCTGCCTCTCAAAATCCAATATTGTTCTCTAACTTGAGTTAATGTGTCTCTTACACCAGAATGCATCACTCTTTCGTGACATGACTGAACTAATAGTTCAGAATACTTGTGATTTGTCGGTAGTATCCAAGGGTGTTGTTCTCTGAAACTAAGATCTGAATTCTGCAGCCTTCCCCCAACACTTATTAGACCATTTTCATCTAAGAATGGTTTCAAATCTTTGATTTTAGAATCTACCTTCACATTTTTGTTTGACCTTAACTGCAATATTTCAGAACTGAAACAACTCTCTTGTGTTGACTTAATCCAGTACATTTCAGCTGCACCAAGTTCTTCTGTACTTATCTCTCCCTGAACCTTCAGATAAGATCTTGTGTTATTAACAAACCGCTTTACCCATGCAGTGATTCTTAACATGGTCTTAAGCTTGCTGTACCTTTCTAAGTTTAACAGAGGTTCAGTTTGCTCAGTGGCAGTGAACTGCACAACAGTCTCATACCCAGACCTCAGCTCTGCATTCACTTCATCCACTACATAGTCACTACAAATGTTCAGTTCCTTCTCATCCGTAGACAGTGAAGTGGGTCCCTTCCACCACAGCTGGCTCTTAATAAGGCTCCGAGCATGGTAACCCCGCGTAAGAAGGTCGGCAGGGTTCATTTTGCCAGCACAGTGGAACCAGAGTTCTGGATTTGTGAGCCCTTGTATTTCTGCCACTCTGTTGCTCACAAATGGTTTCCATCGACGTGATGAGCTGCGGATCCAGTGAAGCGTGATCATAGAGTCCGTCCACATGTTGAGCTGGTTTTTCTCCATGTTCAATGGCTTAAGGAGGCTGTGTCCTAATCTTGCTCCAATAAGTGCACCCATGAGCTCCAAGCGAGGTAATGTCATTTTCTTTAATGGTGCTACTCGTGACTTGGAGGCCACAAAACTGTTAATAGTCTCTTCTTGGTTGTTTTGTCCTTGAAGATATGCCACGGCACCGTAAGCCTTTTCACTTGCATCACAGTAGACATGCAACTTTACAGTGTGTGACTCTTTGTTAATCTCAGTGTGGTACCACCTGGGAATAGACACCAGGTGTAACAGTGGTAACTCCAGACACCATTGCTCCCACTTCTCTTCTAAGTCAGTAGGTAATGGTTCATCCCAACTCAGTCCCTTTTCCCACATCTCTTGGAACAGGCACTTTACTCGGACTGTAAAAGGAGTAAGAAATCCAATAGGGTCGAATATACGGGCTGATGTTCTTAGTACACTTCTTTTTGTATTTTCTCTGTCTTTCAAAATGTCCATTAACCCCTTTTGATCAAACACAAAATCATCGTGTTCCGGTCTCCAAACCAGTCCAAGTACTTTAAGCACATTTCCACTGGACTCTGTATCACCAGTGAGCTCTACTCCATTTTCTTTCCACATGGCTTTCAGATCAGGTGAGTTGGTAACCCATTTGCAGAGGTTCATGCTTGCCTGAGAGAGAATGTGCTTTGCTGCAGTTGTCATGTGAAGAGCATCCTGCACAGTAGGTGAGCTTGAAATAAAGTCATCTACATACATAGAGTCTCTGAGAGCCTGTACTGCCTTTGGCTGTTTTCTTTCAAATTGTTTGAGATGTTTTCTGATAGTGGCAGCAAGCAAGAATGGGCTGGGAGTTACTCCAAAAACAACTCTTTTCATCCTTAAGACACGCACCTCATTTTTCCAGTCCTTAGCTAAAGGTCTGTGCATCCACAAGAACCTGACAGCATCTCTGTCCTTTTCTGCTAGTGAGATTTGAAGAAAAGCCTTAGTTATATCAGCAGTAAATGCTATCTTGTGCAATCTGAACTTTATGAGCACATCTAGCAGGTTTGGGTTCAGGTTAGGTCCAGTGTACAGACAGTCGTTGAGGGATGGACTGTTTGCCTCATGTGAGGATGCATCAAATACCACTCTAAGTTTGGTTGTGGCCTTTTCTTCTCTTATTACAGCATGATGGGGCATATAATATTTCACAGTCTGTTGATTCATTTCTGGTTTTCCATCTGCAACCTCCTCACAGATACCATTTTGAAGATAGTCTTCTATTACATCGTTGTATCTGGCAAATAAATTTACATCAGTCTTCAGCTTTCTCGTTAGATTCTCAAAGCGTTTCTTCGCTACCCTGAAGTTGTCTGGAAGCTGGTCTTTGTCACATTGCCAGGGTAACTCAACTTGGTACCTTCCGTCTTCAAATGTTGTTGTTTGTTCAAAACGTTGCATAATTTCTGAGTCCTCTGGGCTTTCTGACTGTTTATTTACAATACCCAGGGACTCCACCTTCCAGAATGCATGCAACTGATTAGACAGCTGGGTGTCTTCGTTCAAACTAATGTGCATACACGTGGTGTCTGTAACACTGGAGGTAGTCACTGGTCCCTGTAAAGCCCATCCAAAGAGGGTTTCAACTGCCACTAGTGAATCTGTAACCCTTTGGACTTTTCCAGTAACAGCTTGCCAGTAGTAATCTGCTCCAATTAACATCTGCAACTCTTGTTCATTAGCACCCTCTAGTGGAAAGTCTCCAAGCTGCAGTCCTCTTTTCTTAATCTCTGCTTGAATGGGCTCAGTTGGTACCTTTATTACAGCGGTGCACACCTCGGGGGTCTCTACAGCATCTATTTCGATTTTCCGTTCAGCGTTCCACACATTTTCAAGTTGAACTCTCACTATGTTGCGTTTTTCCACTACAGGACTGGTGGAGCCAAAAACATGGAGTTTTAGTGTCTCTTGCCTCACAACTTGCAGTCCTAGGGCTCGGACAATGTCTCTGTGCACAAAACTACGCTGGCTACCTCCATCTAACAGACAGCGAGATATTCTTTTTTCTTTTGGTCCTACAGCCCATGCCTTAACCGTTTGGAGCAATACTGTGTTCTGAGTATTTGTCTCCACTTTGACTGGGCTGGTCAACGAAGACAACACAGCTTCTGCATTTCCACTATTACTTGTACTGTCGACTTCTGGTTTAGCTTCAGATTGTTCACAAACTGACAAGTGGTGTTTTCGATTGCACTGTCTGCACAAAATCTTCACTCTGCAGTATTTCGCAATATGTTTCGGGCCCAGGCAGACAAAACACCGTCCAAGCCTTTTCAGTTTCTCCCTGCGTGCACTTATTGTAAAACCAGGACAGTTCTCTGGTTTGTGGTCATTACCGTCACAAAACACACAGGTTTGTGGCACGACGCTGGCTGTGTGCAAAGCAGTCGCTGATGGAATGCTCCACTTTCTAGGTTGATCACAGGTATAGGATGGCTTACCCACATGCTTGTGTTGTGGGCTCGGGCTCTTCAATGTGTGACCTGGTCTGGTCAGCAGAAGCGCCCGTTCTCTGCTTTGCACTTCATTTTGCAGAAACTGAATCAATTCTGGGACTTTCCATTCGTTAGTTGAGTTTTGTTGCCGTGTATAAGTAAGTGCTATGTCTTCTGGAATAAGCTGTAGCAACACTGGACATAGGAGACAGCCGTAAGTATCACTTTGCACTCCAAGAGACTCCAAGCTGCGTATCTGGATCTCACATTCATCATAAAGGTGCCTCAAAGCTGCAACATCAGATGATCTTCTCACAGGTGTCAAGTTCAGCAATTTAGACATATGAGCACTTATCACAATATCCTTCCTTCCAAAACGATTCTGGAGCAACTCTATTGCAGCATCATAGTTGACATCTGTCATTGTCAGTCCTGCAATAGTCCGAGCAGCTGCTCCATTTAGGTAAGATCTCAGGTAAGTGAACTTGTCTGTCTTACTTAGTCCATCATTTCTGTGAATGGCTGATTCATACTGTGACCAGAATTCCTGCCATTGGCTTATTTCTCCATCATACTTGATTATCGTTAGTTTGGGCAGTTTAACCGTCTGTTTGGATTGTGATGAAAATGAGCCGTTGTTCACGTCACTCACATGCGCTCTTAGGGTGTCTGTAGCGGTCTCCTGCAATCCAATAACGTTGGTGGTGCGAACCTTCCAAATGAGAATCCGGTCCGTGTAATCCTGTGAATTCGTTATCTCAGTGTCCAAGTCTTCAATTGACGTTTCATCTTCTATGCTCTTGTCCAAATCCAATAAAATTTCCTCCTTAGAAGATAAAACTGCCAGGAACTCACGCAGTCTATCCATATCGGGACTCTCTTTGCCCACCTCATCTTCTAGTCGAGTTAACAGCTTCGTCGTCGCTGTTCGGATAGTCGACCGTTTCCTCTTTAACCGCTCCAGTCCTTCCGTCATGTTGGCTGCTAAACTGAGCCTTAGCTTCACTTCGTTCAAAAAAATCAAAAAATTCTTATTCCCGGGTTTCGGCACCAAAATGTAGCGGAGTAAAGCTTCTTCTCAAACAAGACGGAGGCTCGTATTTCCTTTACTGAACCCTTTTGTTCAGTATTTATTGAAGAGGAAAAAAAGGGCTTCAGCCGATAAAAACAGAACAACAGCAACAACAACTGCTCGTAACCAAGCAATAAAATCAACAAAGCAAGATAGTGACTAAACAGTAACAGATCCTTAAGCATTCTTCAAAATAAAAGACTTCCTCTATTCAAATAAATCATGTCTTACACTGAAATATATTTCACTTCGCCTTTGTAATTGTATACAATCATATTCAATATAATAATAATAATCATCATGTAAATTATGCTTAACATATAATTGTAATCAGTCACTTATCATGCAAATATACTGAACAACATAAGTGTAAAAAAGTCACAACACAGGGCTACCCAAACTTTCTCATCCTGCTTGTTCATGCCTAGATGGGATCTTAGGACGGAGTAGCAGCTCTGATCATGTAACGACAGCTAAAATGAGAAATGTTTATGATCTTATATTAGTTTCCAAGGTTTCCCCCAGAAAACTCGCTAAGCCCGGTGGTTGGGTGTGAGGACAGTCATTCATCCAGCGGCCCGCCATGTTTTTTGAGTTTAAAACTGTTTAAAGCTGACAGGAAATTTGAAAATATCACTTGATAATTATGTGTTATCACATAACACAAAATGTTATGTTAGAATCTGATTTATTACTTTGATTGGAAGGTATTAATACCTGAATGCCAACTATAAAGTCATAAAAACCGCAAACATTTTAAAAAGACTTAAATAAATAAGCAAATCTTGGCCTGGTGGTGGCATACGTAAAGCCTGGTGGCCCGCCAGGCTTATAATACATTGGGGGGGAAACCTGGTTTCCTCATTTTTTACGATTTTTGGTAGGGGCAGGAGGAGACAGTGTGTGTTTGATCAGCTGTTCACTACACAGTGATGGTTTTTGCAGTCAGTGTTTACCTGCTCACTTTGATGGGGTTAGTGTTTCGGGGTCCAAACTCTACTGTGCGAGACATTTTAGAAGTTCAAACATACCTGAGCAGAAGTCAAATGCAATTTGTTTGAGGGCCTATCTAGTGCTTGCTTCAAACTGTTTTGTGGTATTTGATGGTTAGGAAATGAGACGTAGGCACAGCCTGTCAGCATGTGCCCAAAATGGATTTCTTTCTTTAGTGACTAACTCAAACTAAAAGTTGCATGTCAGCTAGTTCTTCATGCCTTAAATTTACATTCTCTCACAGTTCTTGACATAATGAATGTCTGTGCACGTATAATAGAGAGGTGAGGTGATTTATTTGACAGCAACAGAAATGTTCACCTCTAGACTGATGGACAACCTGCCACTCTGCTCCCACACTTTTCACACATACGTCTCTCCAACTCTTGGTTGGCCCATCACTTCTGTTTCTGAGGGAATTAAGATGTTTGTACTCGGCATACAGAGATGAAATGAACATGGGAATCTTGAAAAACATAGAGCATGTGTTTTTATACAGGGGTTTTACATGGCATTTTTGGTTTTCTGGTATTTCACACATGCAGTGACGTCACAAAATCTCAGTTAAGATGCAACTTTATCATAAAAAAAAAAAAAAAAAAAAAAAAAAAAACGTTAAATGCTTGCACAACTTTGCATACCTCGCTAGATATTTGGTGGCACATCCAGTTCATGAGACAAAACTAGACATGATTTTGGAAATGGATCATGAAAATGAGACAAGATTTTGACAAAATCTTTGCAAAAAGTAATGTAGTCCTTTTTTGTTTTCACAAATAAAGGGGGTTGAGGGGGTATGCAAGTAAACAAATATGTTCTAAAGAAACTATTAGTGCAAAAATAATTCAGCCCAGATTTGACAAGGCAAGAGATTACTTTGTGTCTGAGCAAAAATAAATTATTAATAGAACGACTTAGAATTTGATTCATTACTTTGATTTAATGTGTTTTTGAAGTGGAAAACCCACAGTCTCTTTGAACAGTTGCTTATTGCATAGTTTGATCATATTTGCTGTGTGCTTAAAAGGTTGGATCCAAAGTAAAGCATTGAGTTTAATGTGTAGGTACAGGTAAACAAATTAATAATAGCGGTGAAACCTATGCATTGGCTCGGCTGTACCTCTCTTTTCTTTCTCTCCCTTTAAATGCATTCAAACCATCAAAGCTCAAGTTTTCTTTGTCTGGCTTCTAAAGCTAGCTATACCCATTGTTCTATAGTTATATTGTTTTGTCTTTTAGGCCAGATTTCCCATGTGGCAATAGTACGTCGCCTCCCCTCCTTTACACTAATGATTAACTCGCTGGCTAGTTAGCTCACCTTCACACATGCACGCATGCATACGGCTGTACTACTGGGTTCTTGGTGCCTCCTGCTAACAAGGAAAAAACCTTCCATCACTACATGTTCTGGTTGTGACACACATATCTTTTCTGATCTGTGATATTGCTGCAATCTCATTGTATGTATAATGTTTTATTGTTAGTTAATTAGTTTCTTAGTTGTCCTTCGTTGATCTCTGTTTTGCTATCATAATTCATGATTAGATTTTTATTCATTTTTTTTCCTTTTGGCTTAGTAGTTTAGTTGGATGTCATCAGAGCTTATTTGCTTAATATTTTGAGCAATATTTTGACTGTAAAGGTAAACTAGTTTAATATATTTTGGAGAAAAGTTGTTTAGGCCTATCATGTGTGCAGTGTTTGCTGTCCAGAAGCATTAATACATTTGATCCTTCTAACACAAAAGAAGGATATTAAAATGTGTTAATGTTTAATTTCTGAAAAAAAAAGTTATTTTTCATTTTGTTTTTGTCTTTGTTGTCAAGCCTCAATAATAATAGTCTAGTAAGCAGCACATTACATTGCAACATAAGCAAGAGGCTGTGTAGAAACTTACAAAGAATGTAACATTTCTAATAGAAGAAAAAATGTTCTTTCATTTTGATTGCAAATGTTTGCAATGGCAGAGAGACAATGAGAAACAGAGAGGTTTGAGGGAAGCTGATTTTATTTTCTTCTGAAACAGCTCAGTGTGATCTGTGTGGTCCATGATACGAAACAACAGCTACAGTAGGAACAGATTATTATAAGCCATAAACAACCCGCAGTCCGTGAACGTCACTGGTTAATAAATCAAGCGTCCTCCTTCGCAGTAAAATATACATAAGCCACACCACGCGTCAGAGCTGTGGTCTACAGCATACATAGTGGCTTAGTTTAAATCTGATTCAGTTAAATAAAGATTGTCTGAGGGACTCAAGTCTCAGACATTGACTACATATTATCAATGCGACATGTTTGATTTTATGTAGCCCAACTCTGACTCTCAAACTAAAAGGAGGATCTGCGGTAGCAGCTAACGGTGTTCCGATAGTGTTTTCAAACCATTTGTACTTACTCCATCACACTTTTAGCAATTATTTCTTCTACTGAGTACCCAACATGTTGCCAAGTAAACAACTTAAGACGGGGGGGCTTCATCAATGCTTTTGTAAATAAGTGTTGTTGATTATCCAGACAATAAGAGTTGATGACTCCATGAAGACAAGAGGAATACTCCAGAGCTACTTACTTTACTTTAAAATAGTCTCAAAAATAAATGAAACTGTGTTTTCAGCTCAAAAACCCACAACTTCATGTCGAGAACCCATAAAAAAAAATGGCCTACATGTTTCAGATTACACACCGACAACTGGACAGTGCTTTTAAAAACTTCACATTCAGTAGAAATATCATGTGTCAACGCATCCCAATTAGTTATTAAATATTAGTAATTAGTAACGTTCACCTCACAGTGTTAACAGCGTGCCCGGCGAGAGTAATTTGAAATAAAATGCATGTTTAACAGGTGTAAATCAGGTGCTTTATTTCTTATTAGAAAAGTACCCGAGATGATGAGACAAATAATGTAATTCATATCAATCATTTCCTTTTTTCTTCCTTTGAGCTGCTGATGCAGGGGAATGAAGTGTTGGGTAAGTGAGAGGGAATCGGTATGCTGCTGAGGCAAGAGGGAAAAAAAATAGGGGGTGGGGAGTTGAGAAGTAAGAGTCACATCTGCATTTCAAAGATGTTGTGAAGAAAAGTGCAGAAAATAGGAGTAAAACTAGCAAAGTGCTGCTATAAATACACAAAGTGTGAAGTGGAATCTAATGGGAGCAAGTGTTTGTGAAGACAAAGCTTTGCTTCTTCTGACAAATGACACAGTGGATTTGAAAATGTGGAATAAGGACTTAAGTGAGATGACATGCCGTAATACACATGTTTAATTAGCAGCACTGGGAGTCAAGTATTAGACTCCCGTGTGCTTGGCTTGTGTGGTTAGATTTACAATGATGAATGGAAAATTCGATTTTTTTCTTTAATGCCTTAAATAACTGGAATTCCTTTGTTTGAAAAAGTTTTTGTGTTCTTGCCTTCAAATTGTCTGCTGATTGTGAATAAACAATTATTTTTACCTCAGAATAGAGTCAAATTCTTTGAAATCACCGATTGAAAAGAATCAAATTTGGTGCAGCAGATCAGTCTATATTATGTTTTTTTTGCACTTAGTTTCAAACAGACTTTACACCAAGACATGGGTGTTATTTATTGAAGCACCCACAATCAGCCTGAAAGTGTGTTTTGCCCGTCATCTGCATGCAATCAGCCAACTGCAAGGGAATATGCAAGTACAGCAGTGTGTGCATCTCACAATTAGTATGGAAATTTTTCAGAGTTTCCGTGAGCAGGTGCAAACTGCAAAGGTGTAATAAAGTGAAGAGTGTCGAGATGGGAAAGAGAACATGTGGTTCTCTGCAAATTACAGAAGTCTCTCGGAGGACAAAATGTACCCAACATTCTTGGAAAGATAAATAAGCCCAGCAAATGACCAATTTATAAAGCCAGGGAAAGGGTGGCTGGAGTGCTGTGGATGAGTAGTCATTTGATGCTTGGTAGGACGAAACGGCATTTTGATTCATTATTCATCAAATTTATTTAAAGATATCCAACAAGTATATTTACCAGCCATTACTTTGATTGTAAGGAAACGTCATACTTTTTTTGACTATATTACCAGAACTATAAACTTTTCTGTCTTTTTTTTATTTTTTTTTATCATAGGCAAGTCATATATTTATTACACATGTGGTGATATATTCTGAACAATTATTTTTTTTTTTCTATTATGGATGACACCTAAAGCTAATCCAAAAACCAGTTTCTGAGTAGCTTAAAAGTTTAAGTACAATCAATAAAAATGTATTTTTAATCCAGAAATGTAACAGACTACAACATTTGGAGACTTCTGATTTTACTGAGAAACAATTCTCAGATTTTTACTGGCTGAAAATAATTATAAGAGATTAGATGTAAAAAGGTGAAAATAGTAATGTTATAGCTTGACATATTACTTGATCTTAAAAAAATTCAAAATAATGAGCATTAAATTGCTTGTTCAAAAACAGAGAAAATAAATAAAATGCATTAAGCATGTGCCATGTGGCCATACAAAGATTGAGGGCACATGTAATTAACGGCATAATAGTTGATCTTCATTTAAATGAAGATCAACTGTAAAAACATCAAAAAAGCTCTAAATAGTTGTATATAACGCTGCAACACTTCTTTTCCCCCTCATAGACAGATTTAAGTGATTTTAAAACAGGCATTTGTAAAAGTCCAGTTCAATCTTGGCTTCAGTGCAAATGTCTCTCCTTCTCAGAGTTTTATTTGACCTGGTGTACAGACCTACAGTCTAGAGGTATAGAAACCACTGTGCCCCCCACTACTTAAGGGCAAATGGATCAAGACTGTCTCTCCTGTGGTTAAAATCTCTAAACCGTGCCATGCTTTTATCTGTCAAACTGTGCCCTGTCAGTGTATCAGAGGCAGTTCCCAACTGGTTAAGCCTTGTGAAACATTAGAAAACATTTGGTCTTTTTCCCATGTTAGGCTGTAGACATGTCAATCATGTCAAAGTAATTCTCTGAAGATGGATGTTGAGGCCCATTTAGCTTACAGCTCTAAAGGTGATCAAAATAAAAACAATTCCCACTCCAGCTCTTCATCCCTGTCGTATTTCTTGACACATGGCCCTTGGGCACACACAGATACAAAGCCAAGTCAGTTCAATAAAACAATGCAAGCCTTTATCTGTGTTTTCTGTGCTCTGCTAAATGTTTGAAATCTTTTTTAATGCATTAATAAGCTCATTTGGGTTTGCATTAAATTCTTATTCAAAAAGCAGTTCGTTTTGTTGCAAAGTCCAATGTTTCACTTTAAGTAATAAATATGAAGTCAAAATTAGGATATATTAAGCAGAAAATTACAAAGCAAATTAGCTAACTTTGTATAAGGGATTCATACAACAAAATGCCAATGGAAAATAATAATAAAACTATAAATATATATATATATATATATATATATATATATATATATATATATATATATATATATATATATGAAGTGAAAGGGATGTTTTGAGGTCAGATCTAATTTTTATTAGAAAACTGTCCATGACTCCACAAACCAGTTGGATTACTTAAACTTGACGACTGGTTCACATGTAGTACTTGATTACAATTTTATGAAAAGTATGTTCAGTACATGGTTAAAGGTTGCTAGTTTGTATAAAGTGCTTTTAATCTATCTAATAAGTGTCATGGGAACCCATATTCTAATTTCTTATGATTCAGTGCAATCTGCCGAGACAAAATAGAACAAGGCTCATGTTTCTATAATGACTGTATAAATCCATAGGATCATCTGCTAGTCCTCTCTAGCTAAACCAAGAATAAAGACAGGCGTACAGCAACACTGAAAATGATATGTTGCTATGCTTTCCAGGTCTCTTGGTTCTTTAACAATTATTAGCTGATTAGATTGACTGAAGCCAATCTAATCAGCTGATGAGGTAACTTCTTACATCATACATCTGGTTAGCTTGCAAACTCCATCACTCTTCTCCATTTTTTTGCATCTCCAGCAAGTTCAGAGTGATATATCGTTCTACTCTATGTAAGAAACTATTACAATAGTAGTGTAACAAAAGCTCACTTCAAAAAAATGAAAAACTAACTCTTTAAAATTCTTCTATCATAATTGCAAGCAGTGACAAACAAATTTGAGAGCTTACATGAATGAAATCAGTAAAGATGTTTTGTGATGTTCACATTCTGCAGGACAAAAGTAGAAAGCAGCCAGCTTTAAAATGTCAAGTGAAGATACTGTAAGCCGCTCCACTAAGATATACAATATGAAACTGGATGTTCAGGGCTAATATGTCTGGCTACGCTTAGCCTATTTACTGGAAGATGCAGAAAGCGCGAGCGGCTGGTAGAAGGAAATAACTTAACACTAATAGTACCAGCGTCCTTTCATTCTGCATGAAGTGTGGACAGAAAAACATTTTTCGAAAAGCCTTTCAGTGTACTTGTAAAATCCATAATACAGCCACTGAAGACCAGAGTGTTTCTTTGAGGATGAAAAATCTCCAGCTGAACTCCTGGTGTCCTCTGCTTGGGTCTGAGCTGATGCACCAGTAGCACACAGGCTTTTAGTTTTCTTAGTAATTTAATGTCAAAATGGTAGTAGTTGGAAATTTTACCAAAATAACTATAAAAACCAGCAATCATTTTAGCCCTACCTCGTCATTATCCTCTAAGCTTTTCATGAAGTCTTGATGGTATTCCTTCATGTTGTTTTTAAGTGATTCTATGCAGATTTTAGCTTTTTAGAACAATTTATCTGAGAACACTGCTGGTCCGATTCAAACAATCCATTTCTTGAAACAATATCCTGTCAGAGTTGAATGTGTGTCTTTGATTATCAAGCTTGACTGCTTCACATTTTTAGACACCTGGATGATTCTTTTTTTCTCCAACACCCCGATAATCCTCTGATTCCATCATCCATCTAATATCTAGCACTGGGGGTACTTTTCTCAAACAAAGAATTGACATTTCAATATGTTATGGTAAGGGGTTCTTTTCTCTTTGGATTTTATTTCATCACTCAAATACAAACTAAAGTACTGCAGCGCACTTCCCCAAAAATATCTCACCTTCATTCTTTCTCCCAGTGTACCACTCTGTGATTTAAACATTTGGACTACATTTGTACTACTTGGTACAATACGAAGCCCAGGCAATGAGCTAAATCTAATAGTCCAGATTGCTCCACTTTGATCTCAAGCCCTTGTGTTTTGTTTTGTTCTTTGCCCTAAAATTCGACAGTAACATGGACGATACATTTTTAACTGGGATACTTCCAATGATTAGCATGCATTTTTACATAAAGGTGGATTTCAGTGAATGAGAAAATCACAGAAAAGATGATTTATTTTAAAATTTGAATCTTGTAGTACATTAAATACAACCTTTCATGATGGAACTCAATCTTTCATTCCTCTTCATTTCGATGAATATGGTTCATCTAATGAAATCTTCATATTCAGTTTCTCAATAGGATGCAATTATGATGTAATACCAGTACAAAATTAACACAAATTGCAGCCAACTGAATCATATTTCCATTTAATGTACAGCACAGGTCACAACTAGGTTTGCATTATTTACTGCATCCAGTGCGGTTTGAAGGCAACCAGAATATGGCTCTGCGGAGATGTTTTAGGAAGCCTATATTTCTTTACAGGAGCCTTTAGCTCATTTGCATTGTTAGTTCATGTGTCTCTCATTTTATCATACTCTTCTGTTGATTTTCTGGGCGTTTAGGTCTGGCAAGATTGTCATCCAATCATGCATGGCCATACTATTGACATTAAACAAGGCAGTACTTTTTGCAACTGCCAATCCCAGCAGGTGAACGAAATCAGGATCTTCACTAAGTTTGTCAGGTTTAAGTAGCTTATATTTTCCTGGTAAATGGCTGTACTAACTTCAGACTTGATAAGCACATAGCAATTAGGCACAAAACCAAAAAATCTGTCTCCTCTATATTCCTCCAGACTCGGGGGACTTTAATTCAAAATTAAATGCAAAACTTACTTCTTTTTTTAAGAGGATTTTGGACCATTGAGTAAAAATCCAGTGCTGCTTCTCCTTAGGACATGAAAGACGTTTTTTATGCTCTCCCTGGATCAGGAGTGGCTTAACACAAGACGTGACCACTGTATGCCATCTCCTGCATGCATCCACATTTGGTCACTCTTGTGGCACTGGCTCCAGCTGCAGTCCATGCCTTGTGAATTTCCTACAGAACTCTTTAAAAAATGTATTTGAACAGGCAATTTAATTAGTTAATTTGAGTTGGCTATTAGCTTCTATACAGGCTGTATTGTGGGTATAAATTTTGTAATTGTAGATACATTTTAAATCACCTTTTATGGTGTGTCTATCTTAAAAGCAATTTCTGTTCTTTTTGAATTACTTTTGGAAGTTTATATCAAGTGCAATCTATTTCCCCCAAAGTATTGACTCATCAAAAACATATTGTCAGCTCTCTAATAAAAGGAATTGTTTAATTTCACATTCACTGTTAGAGACTGTTCAGTGTCTCATTACAGTACGCTGTATCTCACACTGTGACTCACAGGACCTACAGCAGGTAGATAATGGTACCAGCCATTACAATTATTACTTTTTTTATTAGCCAAGCTGAGACACTGTGACCCACAAGGCAGAACTGATGAAAAGCACAACATGATAACACATGGAAAAAAAAATATATATATATATATATATATGCTGATATAAAAACTGGGTAATGGAGAAATGAAACAGGCAGAATGGAATGAGTAAAAGATATGCAACTAATGTGAGATATGATTTGAGCGCATTTTCTGTTGTATTGCATTCATGCATAGATAGACCCTCATCATCTTTCTGTATTATGCTTTTCATTACAGACAGCATGCGACTTATCACAGTGAGCCAGATCTTCAGGAGGCTGCCGGTTGAAGGAGAACTGCCAAAGGATAAGTCTCAATCCTTACTCAGCCATCACTCTCTCTCATACACTTCTCACTCTCCATGCCCCAAAATACAAAGACGATGCACACACATCTGTGCAAGCAGAAAGGCAGTAAAACGAGCAACCCAGACAGCTGGCTTTTAGAGCTTCTTCCAGGAGGTCAGTATTAAGAGAAAACTTCTCTTTAGATATATTTTTAAGAATCTGAAAATTTGCTACTATGTCAGCATTAGGTATTTTTGAAATTACATTTTGTGACTTCTCAGTATAGTCTGAAAAGCGTATCAAGAAAGCAACATCTTGTGTTAGTGTCGTGTGTATTTGGACATAAATTACCGGAAGGTCATTTGGAATATCTGCCCCAAGTTGACTTGCTGCGTTTTGTTGTTGTATCCATGCAGCATCTCACCAAACAGAGTGTCATTGAAGTGGACATCTTGCCTCAGGCATTTTTGTCCCTCACAGTTCTCTGACTGCAGGAGGCAGGAGCGCCCGTCTCCTGCCAACTTGTACTCCTGCACGCACCTGCGGACGAGGAACAAGCTGTCAGCGTAATGCAAGGTATGTGAACGTACACACACACACACACACACACACACACACAAAGGTGAAAGGTCTTGTTCAAAGAAAAAAGAAGAACATATAAAAGTTTCAGGTGATATAAATAAAGGACAGTCAGGGACTTGCTCAAACTGGCTGTATCTATATCTATATATCTGCATATGTCTATATGTAAAGAACTGTTTTGCACCCAAACTGCAATGTCCTGGCTCATGTATGCAGTGCTGTAAAAAATACTAAATTGTACCAAGTAGTTTTGTGAAGTTTTCTGGTGCAATTACCTTAGTACACTCAAAATAAGATAAAACTAACTTACTATCAGTTTTTCAGCAAGCGGGTTTTATGATGTAAAGCACATTAAACTGCTTTGTTACTGAAATATTTTCTGAAAATAAACTTAAGTCAAAAATTCCTTAATATTGATCAAAAAGTACTAGGTACACTGGCAAATTGTTTCACTTATAACAAGACATTCCTCCCATGTGGAGTTAATGCATAGTTTATCAATTGCATATGTATTAAAAAAATTTAACATAAAAACAGAAAAATTTAAATTTGATTTGAAGGTGAAAGGACGTCACACTAACAAAGGACTAAGTTACATTTTATATGTCACAGTGGACAGTGGACAGTGTTTGCAGATGGTTTTAATTTCTAAATGGGTATTAGACTGATGAACATTTTTAATTAAAACTTTGCCATTAAAAACCTTATTAACAAGGAAAGCAAAGTTCCCTGCCAGCAGACGCCATTCAGACAGAGCCATGGAAAAAAGTGACATGTTTCCTTGTTGCTTTGATAAGCTTTTGGAAGTAAAACAACAGCAAGAAAGTGCTAATCAAATGTGCTTGATTAGCTGATTATTAGCAGATGAGGCCACCTATGAAAAAGCTAAAGATTTGGCAGCTTGCTGGTTTATTACATTGCATGCAAAGGGAAATATATCACCACAATTCTGCTACGGTAATGCATTTGAAATTTATGTTCAGAACAGATCATAATGCACTGCCAAAAAATACACTATAAAAACATATAAAGTAAAAGAGCATATGATAGAGACATTTTTCTAATGTAGCAGTGTGTTAGTGTTAGATCTTATCAATACTACAGGGGAGATGCTGCACGCACCTTAAAGTTTGCTTTGTAATCCATTATTGAGGACACATGTGTTAATACAACACCAAACTGGAAAAAAAATGTTAGCAGTGAATTTAGATGAGCTATTTTTGCTGCTCTCCAGTCTGAGGAATGTTACAATGACATTTCTAACCAAACTGAAGTCTCTCAATCTAAAGTGAGACATTTCTTTTTTCTTTTTTTTTTTTGCACAAGTGGTAAACCGGTTAGACAGCTGCAGGGACTATACTCCCTTGGAATACCCAATAATCTTCCAAGAAAATTCCCCAAAGGTCAGAGACTGAAATACTCACAGACTTTAAAATACAAATATAAAAAGGCAAGCATGACTTTTTTTTAGGAAGACTTTTCTAAAAAAATAAAAAAAATAAATAAAAAAATGTTCTCTTTAAAAATACTGTGTCAGTACAACCTTGGTTTTTAAAGTTGCACCATGATGAACCACAGCACTTCTGCAATGACATTCATCTGACAGATGAGACCAAAGTAGAAATGTCTGACCATAATGTACACAGCCATGTGACCCCAGTCATTAAGCAGTGCAGTGGCGACGATTTGGGGTAGATTTTCAGCCTGCACACTTAGCAGTCAACTGAGTCAACCATGACCTATATACCAATAGATTCTAGGGTTACAGATGAGGCTGGTGTATGACAGCTTAAGCTTGGTTCAGTCTCAGTCAATCATAAAAGTGCTACTGTGGTCCACTGAAAGTTCAAACCTCAGCCTGATTGAAACACTGTGGCAAAACCTTAACCTGCACACCTCAGTGTACGGGAGCAATGTCGTAAAATTTCTTCACAATGATGTCAGAGACTTACAAAGTCAAATGAAGGTAAGTATGGTTTCAGAGATATTGAATTCTGGAGTGTACTAAATAATTCCCACGGCTGTGTTTACGGCATGGGAACAGTTTTTACACATTTTATTTCTTGTAGTCATTCTCACCCGCAAAACATAAGAACATTGTTGGAAGTGGGGTCATCTTCCAGGGGTACAAGCTGCTGAAGGCACAGCTGTTCACAACCTCCGTTGAAGCCATCCGTGCAGTCAACGCCTCTGGAGTAGTCATAGCAACCTGAGCCATCCTTCATTGGTCTCAACCCCTCAGGACACTGCGAGAAAATGGATTAGGAGAAGGAGGAGGGGAGGCAGGAGACACATGGAGGGACAGAGAAGGGAAAAGGATAGATTAGGGACAGGGAAGAGAACAGAGAGGCAAACGAGCTCAGATTGTGCATTTTAATCAGGACGACAGGGAAATGACAAGATGATGATTGATGAGATATCAAACACAAAACAGAAGCCCTTGGACCTTGGATTTAAAAGGAAGAATTCTCAAACACAATGAAGGCTACTCATACGGTGTTGTAATATAGAGGTTTTCATGTGATCACATAGCAAAACGGAGCAAACTGGTGGCTCTTATCATAAACACAGCTCAGCTCAATACTTGCTCGGATAGACACTCCATTGGAACTGAGATCTGTGTGTTGTTGTTTTTTCTGTGCCAGGAGCAAAACGCCAAGTGTTATGTTGTTCCGATAAAGCTGCACACTGACAGGAGGAAAAGCAGCGCAGGAAGCTTTAATGTTTATCAGATGAGGGACGGGTGTGTAGTCTGTCCCTAAACCAAGGAGCAAAGAGGGGGAAATTCTTGATTCTGGAAAACTGGGAAACAGAGAGAAACTGAAAAGTCATATCCTCTGCCTCAACTTTAACAAATAATCACTGTATATTGTCTTGATGTGTCTTTATAAGGGAAAGTTTTACAAGAGTTAAATATTTTTAAACATTGAAATTAAACTGTGTCCATTGAAACTTGAGAGCATTAACAAAATAAGCGATAACTCACTCACATTGCCCAGCAGTGAGCTTCCACTTTCAAATCACATTATGCTGAGTTTAAATACGGAGAATGCAATATAAAAAAATACAAAAAAAAAAAAAAAAAAACTTAATAAAACAATAGATCCAATACTCTAACTTTAGATTGGCTAATTTACAGAACAGCCACTCATTTATGAAGTGGATTTCAATAAATTATGACTCCTCCAGCTTAAAGAACACTAATTTTGCCTGAATACAAGAAGAGAAAATGCATACTTAACTAACAGGGACTCCATTAAAAATGCAATTTTACTCATAATTAATAACTTTAGACTTAATAGACTACTTATAATGATTTGAATTGCCTCATCCATCTCGGAAGTAAACAAAAGATTAGTGCACGCATGAAATGGGTTGGTTCAGCTTATGTGCTAGCAAAACACTTGGGGGAGGCACTAAAGATAAGCATTAAAATGAAAAACCTACACAAAGTGATGTCATTGACAGTTGGAAAATACAGGAATAAGACTAAATGTAAAAAAAATATCAAATTCTTGCAATGTCGCTATGTTCGTAGATCATTTTTGAACTGTTAAACTATAACACTACGGTGACTTGCTTAGATTATTTCTTAAAGTAATTTGACATTAAGGGTATTTGAAATAAAAAAAATAAACAAAAAATTTACATAAAAACTAAAAGGCTGCTTCTGTTTTTAATGTAAATTTTACCCACAGCAAGGTTGAAATTTCACAAGTTAGTAATGTGTCAGACTGTGCATGCGTTGTGTCCCACTGGGTGTGATATGAGACATAAAGCAACAACAAACTCAATTGCAGGTGATACAAAGCTACAGATGCGTATACCATAAAGAGGAGGCAGTATATATATATACACTATTGAAGTGAGTTTCTTTGAATATTTGACAGTGTTGCCTGCTAAAGCTGAATTTCATCAAACTGCTCCCAGTAACATGCAGAAGAGGTTTAAGTTCCTGTCAATCAGGACTTTCTTCAAAGCTGCAGGTGTTGCTGCTCTGTCGTCTTTGCCAATATTAATATAACACATCTGCGGATTTCAAATGAATGATGTTAGGGACACAGTTTGAAGAGCGTTGTTCACCACATTTACTGATGGCCACTGACTCATCTGTAACACCTCAAGTTCTTGCTTCTCCTGCGTGGGCTCTAGCTGTGGGCATGTAATGACTACAGTTAATGTTCTGTGTTGGTTTTGATGTGTTTCTGCGAAACAAAAAGGAAAATGATGCAACCATTTATAAAACTGCTAATGGTAAAACTATTCCATTTCATTATTCTCTGTTTTAATCTTGCCTTGGAAGCTGAACAAATGGTGCGTAGAGTGTGGGGCTTCCACTTTATTATTACTGATTGCTTTATGGCTTTGGGTTCAAATGTTTAGGTCTTTACCAAAGCACCTCGCAGTGTCTTGCAAACATGCTAATACCATTTGAACTACTTTAAATCTTAAAGTATATATGCAAAACAATAAGTGTACAGTGGTGGCGTAAAGCTAACACTTCACAGTATTAATATGAAGACAGTTGTGGCAGCAGCATGAATCACAGAGAGTAAATTATGAGAAGAGGGATGGAGCTACGTACATACAATGCAATTGTTTAAATATGTCTAGAGGATCGAGACTGAGGTGGAGGTCCAATACTCAGCAAGAACTAGTACAAAATGGTTTAGACATAGAGCAAAGCTTATTCGTGGATTAGAAAGGCCTTGTCAAATCCCAGGCCTGATTCCAAATTAACATCTGTTGCAAGTCTTGAACATTGATGCTTTAAGGTACTAGTCTTTATTGAGTTATGTTTCAAAAAAGAATGGGCAAATATTTTCCCAAAACTCAGCTGGAATTACAAAATTGTGGCTTTGCAAAGCATTCACTCCAGGGCACTGAATACTTAAATAGCCCACACTTTTCAGTTTCTTCTTTCTGAAATGCTTTTAAAAACCATATTTATTTTTCCTATAACTTCCGAATTAGATGTTATCTTGTCAATGTCAAATTTATTTAGATAACACGTTGTAAACTGCTTGAACTACACAAAGTGCTTCATAAGGATGCAACCAAGATCACATTAAATATATAACAGTGGTATAGTCAAACACAAAAAATAGTCAAGAACAACATTCTTGTGTATTTTAAATGAAACACAAGGAAGATTGTGGTTGTAGCATATCAAAATATGAAAAAGTCCAAGAGGTGGGTGTGAAGGCTTTTGCAGGGCAATAGGTTTTGGGGATTTTAAAACTAACCAAAGATAACTGAAAAGTCTGAGTTAATCTTATGAGCCTCCAAACATCTAGGTAAAGAAATATATAAGGCTCAGAGAAGCGTTATGTGTTTTGGATCGTGAAATCTGCTTGACTGACATAAGGCAGCTCAAACCCAGCGGCAGAACTGTTGGGTGGAACTGGCTCATCAGGTAGGAGTTGTTGTCGCTCAGGATTACAACTTTATACGAACACTACGCCCTTCTGGACATGGGAGACTGTGAGGTATTGCTTATTTCTCAAAACTGTTTGCCTAGATTATCCAGACAACAAATGTAAAGTATACTGTTGCTGCTAGCTGTGTGCTGCCGGATGTGAAATCATCTACCCTAAATCATGCAAGAATGCACATAAGGAATGACAAACTGCAAATAGACAATATCTGCATATCAGAAAATGTGTGAGAAAAAGGGGGTTCTAGTGAAAATATGTGAAATATTCCCTTAAATTAGAGACAAATCAGTCACATTTTTTGAAGTTGTGGAATCCAGTTATCATTGCATACAATGAATTTCAAACTACTTCTTCAGGCTCAACAGGTACAACACTACAGACCATTACTATAGAAATTAAGTGAAAAAAAGTAGAAGCATTAATTTAATCTACTTTAAAGTGAAGTAACATATTCATTTTAAAAAAGCATTAAACTTTTAAGTTCAAAGACAGGTAGTTAATCATATAAGTGCTAAGTTCAAAACTAACTCAAGGGAATTGTCGTATTCACATTTTTCTTTTTTTTTCTTTATATGACATTTTATTCCATCCTTCACAGTTTGACACAATTTCACAATATCAAAGAGCTACTTAGAATATACCGATACATAGTAGTCCACAAAAAGGAAACACTATTCACATTTTAAATTCCAGCTACTCGGTGGAAAGATGAAAACCCCCAGACACAAGAAATGCAGGAGCTCTAAGATCTCCGCTCTGATAAGAACAAGTTCAACGCAAAGACAAACACTTAATTTAAACCCAAATGACCAAATCCTTCATTCTTGAACAAAACAAAAAAATTAGGAAAGCTAATATTTCTTCTATTTCAAGTCAGTTTTAGCATGAAAATGTCTTTTAGTCATACTTTTTGCCACTCTCTATAGCAGCGGACAAGAGCTCTCTTCTTGTACACTTCATTAATCAGTACCTGCTTGAGATATTTGTGTGAGCTAATTTATTCACTTCTGGGACTGTATCAAACCCAGTATGAGACTTCTTGCACTTTCCAGGACCTGAGCGAAAAGTTGATTAACCCCCAACCCCTGATGAGAACTGGCAGTTACCAGCACAGAGAAAAATGATCAGGAATAAACAACCCTTCTAGAGAGATGGTGAATGTAGCATGATTTGAGGTTACAGTTGGTAAGAAGTAGGGCTAATTGGCAGATTTTCTCCCGCCTCCCCCAAACTTTGCAATCTGGTACAGTAAGGTACTTTTCCCTTGCAAAGCTGGGAAGCTTACAAATTGAGGCATATTCAGATATATGTGGCTCAAAACAATGTGTGAGGTTGAGTTCTTGAGTTGTTAGACAACCAAATATACAGTCCCAAACATAGAAAAAGCAAGATTTTCTCTTTAGAAAATATGACCGATTTATTTCTGAAGTTTAGCAGGGCTTTATGACATACTATCTAAGCCTGGGTACAGAAAGTCAGTATTCAGTAGCTGTTGCCTTCTTTCCTTGTACTCTGTTATCAGCATCAAAGTATGGAACCACTGAATGCCCAACTAGAAACAGGTGTTGTCTGTATTAATGTGTTTCTATGTTACATTTCTCAGTGTACATGTTTTTCTAGAATCAATATGCACAAAACAGTAATATAGATACTGTGATATGAAGCCTAGGCGTAAATTCAACCTGGGAGACTCTCTTCAGCCTTCCGGCATCATCGATTACCAAGCCTCACCCAACCAGGACCAGATCATCGCTCTGCTCCAGCCAATCACCTTGCAAGAGCTCCTTCAAAAGGCCAATCAACCTCGGATTCACAAGCTGCAGCCGTGCTTCAACCCACCTCCTCCCCGTCTCCACCCTCATCAAAAATCAGAATACAGTGGGAGGTAAGGGTGTCACAATGAGTCAGTGCCAAATTTCCTAATACTTTATGTTTTGACTTAGCTGCATGACCTGCCCTACATAACATATCTACATAAATGGCAAAACAACATTGCTGAGCGGTGGTATACCTGGAGTTAGTTGACAATACAGAAAAGCAAAATTAATTCAAAGCACAAACAACGTCTGCAAAACTGTTCATTAATTCAGTCCTCATAAATAATCAGTTTCATAGTCTGGTTTTGTGTGTGTTTTTAGAAGTATCCGTAATTCAGTTTACAATACGCACCATCAAATCAACTTTTATGTTTAAACTAATGGGATTATTATTTTTGATAAAAGTCATCTCCTGCCAGCTCTTGCCTAACTGACAGGTCATGTTACTGTTGGCTGGCAAGCTGTACATACTATGTTTTTCATAAATTGGTTAATAATAAACAGCACGATTTCAAAATCACTCCTCATTACTGGGCATTAACAGAGCTTTGCTGCTAATAACCAAAGATTTGTATTATTCTAATTAGATTCCTGATCAAAAGGATACCAGCTAATCACATTAAGAGCTTCAGACATGAAATACTTGGTTTTTACAGAAACCATAAATTAATTAAGATCAAAACAAGAGTTATTCTGTTTTCTTGGAGACAGTTTTAGATCAAACTAAACAAAACCATATTAAGTTGTGAACCGTCTTAAGAATAAATGCAGCTCATTCTTTGTGTAGTCTAAACATGTTTGGTATCAGGCAGGGAAAAACCCTCCAGTCTAAGACCCATTAACTATATTTCAAAAATGTAATGTTACCCTTCTCAGGAGAGGAAGATTGGAGTCATTCATCACAATGAGGTGGAGCTGTAGGAATAGTTGTCAGTAATCCAGAATTGCCTTGCTCTACTCTGAGGCTGAATCCCTGAGGTTAGCATCACTTTAACACATGTGGTTGTTCTGCCAACTCTGCTTCTGAGATGGAACATGACAATAAAAACTCAAAAATATTTGATTTGGTTGTCAAAATGGATACAATTCTGTCATTTCAACAATTTCAACAATCATGACTTAATTGAACACATATCAAATTAATCTGGCAATTCAAACCACGTATGCATTGACCATAAAACAGTGTTTACTGCAAATATTACCAAGAATACTGAGATTTTGTAGCCAGGTAAACAGATCTAAAAAGAACTAATGCATCAGAAAAAGTAAATAGCTTGTACATGCTCAAGTATCTAGATATCACTCTGTAGTTTTATTGTTGATACAGATAAACAATCATAATTTCCATATATTTTACCAATAGCTTTTGAACAATCTATTGAAAACCTTATAAGGTTACACTAACCTTATCAAAATCATATGCTGAACATTAAAACATATTTGTCATTGCACTTTGCAGAGAATGGAAAGATGCATGCAACAAACAATAAAGGCTTGAAGATAAGAGAAAAAAAAAATTCTTTGGAAAGATGCTGAGTCTTTCACAAAACAATGAAAGTTCTGGAAACGGCACAGCTCTAAATCACACTGACAGACGAGGTGCGGGGGAAGAGGTGGGGGATAAAATACTTATATTTGACAGCCTAATCGAATTTAGAGGTGGCTGTGATGCATGGCCTAAAGCTCGGGAACCGCTCAGATGTGTTAAATTAGGTAAAACAGTTTTATTGCTTCAGAAGCAAAACCCTTCCTCTGTAAGTATATCTGCACTGGCCATCCTAGATAGGAGGTTAACATGGACTGGAAACAATCAGAGATTTAACAACTCAGAAAATACAGAGAAATGTAATAGTGCATATCTCTGTATGTTGAACAAATATGAGGTACTGACTCACTCTGCACAGTTGGGTACTAGTTAAGCATAGGCTGGTATTTTAACCACTTATTTATATGTGTGTGTGTATATATATATATATATATATATATATATATATATATATATATATATATATATTTTTTTTTTTTTTTTTAAGCTACTTGGATGTGTATACATATATAGCATTAGGGGTCAGGAGTACTGAAAGAAGTATGTACTAAAACTTAAAATAGTGGAAAGTATGCAACTGACTGAATTAGTTTGAAAATAGGTCAGACTGCATCAGATAGAGCTGCCCCAGCTATTCAGCATCCAGATGCAACTGAATCTTTCACCAGTGCAGGCAGAGCGAGTGCAAAGAATAGCATGACATTAAGCAATGTTGTTGGGTCACTGCTACAGCATTTGATTCACACTTGAATTGATTCTGCTGCAGTGGCACATTTGTGCAGAACACACTATGTCTAATGCTGCATAATTATTTTAATGTACCGGTCTTACCAGGGGATGAGGTTGTTTGCTGTAGTGTTAAATGCATAATGCATTGCAGGGATGTTATTTACTTAAAGGTGCTTATTTTTCTGAGCAAAACAGACATGAAATAATGGCACAGGGATTCAAAACAGGGGTGTTAAGTGTTTGCCTTCTGTTTTTTATTTATCTTCAACTCAGTCAGACGTAGGAAATAGATGTTTAAAAGCATCTTGAAAAATTAAGAGGTTTGTGTGAGAAAAAAAGTCAACTAAACACATTTTCATGTAGCCTTTAAAAAAAACAAAACAGAAAGAGATTCCACCTTTAGCCTTCACTGAAGTTTTTGGTCTCATGTTTTTCATTGATGGTGTTTCTATGTTTTTATTATAGTAAAATCAATGCTTTGGCTTAAACTTGAAAGTTTAAAGCACTCTAATTCTACCACAAAATTTAATTAGGGAATCTCAAATAAGCCAGCAAATATTGCGTTGCTTACAAGCCAAAATGGATATGGATACATTTCTAGTTTTCAAATACTGTATAATTTGTAGGATGAAAAAAAAAAAAAAAGATTTACAGTGTTTACTCAACAGTCTTCACTAAGTGACAGGACAATTTGTGCCCCCCTCATCTTCACATATCCATTAGCTAAAAGTCCCACTATGTGCTCTCAGTTTGTCAGGATAAACCCACTTTGCACTTTGGTAACTGGCACATTTAAAATATGCTGTCTCCACATCTCACCCTCCTTTATTTAGTGGTGACTATAAAACAGATGGTTATGGGAGTGAATAATAGCTTTGTGGTGCAGCTCCACTGCATTGTGCTACTCTTAACTCAGCTTGGTTGTCATAGGCGTTTAGACGTGACGATAATATACTCTGTTATTTGGACAATCCATCTAATACTCACTTTTGTTTGTAACTGAGCCAAACTAAAACAATTTAAATAAATGTCTCCTGCTGTACTTTTATTACCGCTGAATTGTTGAAGCCCACAATATGGCTTATAACCCCTCTTAATACCATTTTTCATTACTTCCACTCGACACAAATCTTTTCTCCCTTATTTGGCTACAGCAGTGCAGTGTGCAACTTTGCATTGCTTTAAAAAGAAACTATTAAAGCTAAACTCAATAAACATCTGAATCCCCCAACCCCCCTTGCATTTCCTTCAAACTATAAACAACTGAAATTCAGTAGTAATGATGTAAAGTGAGGAGTGCTCTGCAGCAGAGCAGTGAGAGTCATGATGCTCAGTTGTCAGGAACACAGAACCATAGGGACACACGCGGGAAGGGCTGTGGAGGGATTAGGGGATACGGGGTTGCATAAAGCGCTCACTGTGTGGGAACGATATTTTACCTCCCTGCTGACTCTTTATGCAAGGCAGACAATGCAAAGCAGAAATCTCCCCACATCATTCCATTCTTTATTTCTGGAGCATAAACTCAAGCACTCCAGGATAGCACACACACACACACACACACACACACGCACACGCACACGCACACGCGCACACACACACACACACAAATAAAGAAGATGAAAAACAATATTCTGTTCTGACTCGTCATGAACATATTGAGTTTGAAGGTTCAAAGTTATTGCCTGGTTTGGTGCTCCAACTAAAAAAATAAATAAATAAAAGACATCTTTGTCAGCTTTACAACCAAACAGTCTCCAAAAACATCTCCCAAATGAGACATAGACTTTTGAAATATGTGCTACCGATGCTCTACCATCTGTTAAGCCTCTGTAATCTTCCTTTGGAAAACTTTTATTGGTAAATGCATCAATGCCTTACACAGAAATAAAATTATGCATTTAGAAAAACTCTATCACTGTCAAACCAAAGTCCTTAAAACTGCAAAAGGTTTCATGAGTTGACGTCGAAAGTTTAGCGGGTAACTGCTAACCTCGAGTGTACAAGGTCAACTAGAATTTACTCAGACTTCTGCTGTCCAAAAAATCAACACCCAAGAACCGATATTCACTCCTAGAGGACATGCTGTACATGCTGGTGCAAGGAGACTTGGTACAGAAATGATTTACAGAAAAGAAAAAATATTCATTCCAGATTCATGGAAAACAAAGATTTTTATAAAAAAAAAAAAAAAAAAAAGTATCTTACAAAAAGATAACCATAAAGCAACATGGCAGTATCTGTCCAAAAGGAATATTTCAGTCAGAATGTCTCCCACTGGCATGGTGGTAGTAACTTCACGACGGGCGTCTGTGTTGCTACCTACTAGTGCACTGCAAAAAGTAGTTATAATATTGAAGAGAGAAGACTACCCCCTAATTCATAACTTCATAAGTCACAGCAGTTGTCATAAACGTGGTCAAAGGACAAAGGCTTGCTCTTTTGACGGCATTTTTTAAGCCCTAATGCGGATATCCATGTGTTTCACAGTTAACTAAGGAACACTTCCAACAGGAAACTGGATAGGAAAGAAAAAAAGTCAATAAAAGAAATATGAGCACAATCTGCTGAAATAAAACCATAGTGCTCATGCTGTTTAGATGGCTTTGTCTTCTTTTGGTAACAAATAACAGGAAACATCTGCGAGATTACATTTCAAGAAAACCTATCAAAGCTTGTTGTCTTTCTTGCAGGGGCTCTAATCTTCTGGGTCAACATTTCTCTCTGGCTCCCCAACTATGACAACCTGCAGCAATTAAAATGGGAATTTACATACATTTGTCGTAATATTCAATGTAGTACACAGACTGAAACACTATCATTCTTTTCCCCTTGCCCCCATGAAATAAAAAAAAGTGACTGTAAAAATAATCCAATCTGCTTCGTCAGGTTCATTGAGAAGTTGTAAATTGTAAACAGATGATACAATAAAGCGTAAAGAGGTCACAACTTTCCATAATTTTTTATAGAAGGCATCAAGTTTTATGCTTTTTTTATGCATCTTGCAGAGAACATATTTTTCTTCAATAAGTGTACCCATAAAAGTACTTTTTTTTTTCTTTTCTGCAGATATAATTAATATCAATAAATTATATTTTGTACTGCTTTGGGTAAAATTTAAATAAAAATGGAGACTTCTGAACTGAAACATTACATTTTTCATAGTTCATTGGTAGATTTTACTCCCTCCTGCCCTGAATTTCATCCCCGATTCTAATCACTAATATTATCCCCAACAACAAATAGAAGTTTGAGTTTTGGACATTTTTTGCTTTCTCCGCCAGAAGGACCCCCGTTTTGTGAGTTGGACATTTTTCTGCCTTTATAGCATTTTGTCTCATCCATTTTTGCATGCTACAACTTTTTTTGGTTTTTGCAGGTGTGCAGCTCAATAAAGCCCAGGGGGTTAAAGGTTTGAGTGGAACCAGCTCATTGTCGGGGAAAAAAATGGAAAGAAAACAAAATCTGCCTACCTGTTTTATTGGCTGGTTAAACAATAAAACAGTTGTTCTGCCCAAAAGGCATGTAGGCCTCCTGGGAGAATGCCAGATGGCCAGTCCAACCCTGTAAGGTGTAGAAAATGTTAAAAAGCCTGTGAAAATTTCAGAAGAAAGTCACAGCTCTACCATATAAAACATATAGGGTATGGGGAAAAAGAAGACACAAGCTCAAAAACATTAGCTTTTTCAAAATCACCATATGCAGCCCGCTGAGCTCAGATGGCGCAAGAATAAACCGACAGTCTCTCTGTCTCAGCACAAGTGGAAAAGGAAAGGAGGCAAAATAGAATAAACAATGTCTGCTAAACTCGGGCGCTGGGTTTGACTTGAATTTAATTTATTGTAAAAACATATCAGCTGTCCTAAGAGCAGCAGTGTGCCCAGAGGGACTGACTTTGATAACATATTTTAAGTTCTTTGTGTGGATTTTAAATGCTCTGTGTTCACCCAAGCCTGACAAGGGTGTTTGAAAGACTGCTGCTCCCCCCACATGTAAAAGAAATAACAGCAAAAATATGGGGCTATATTTTTCTGTTATTGTTTTTCCCCTCTTTGTGTCTGTTCCACTTTGTGGTAATCCCTCATTACTCGGAGGCATTGTGAGTCCTTTTCATTTGCACAATTATCAGATTTTTGCAGAAAAGTAAATTATCTTTTTTTTTTTGACACATTTTCTGTCCTTTCCACTATTTACATTATTTTGTACTTAAAAGTACAATTGACACTTGTCCAACTCAAAAATGACAACAGAAATGATAGACATAAATCATGTCCATCAGTTGGTAATAAGATTGGTCAGACAATAAGCATCTTCAAATCCAGATGCGACGACTGCATAGCAACCTGTAAAGGTTTTCAGAAATATGAGGAAAAATGGTAAAGTGCTTTAATACTGCTTGATGCTGGCAGTGTGCATTTAAATTTAGGACTCATTTTGACTTTTGGTGAATACTGTTTATAAGTCATTGGACGCATGACTAATGGAGTAGCATATTGTAACAGAAGCCGTTTTAATAGCTAAAACCATCTGCCAAATGAAGTAGGGATCTTCATTTAACACGTTCCTTTGACAGCATACTGTGAAGTCATTTGGTAGCTTATAAAACCATTAAAAATATTATGTAATAACTTCTATTCTTCTACAGCAATTAGTGAAAAACTTCTATTCTAGCCACAAAGACAATTTTTACAAACTATTAAATGCTCTCCGTTTTTATGTTTCCAAGTCTTTTCTATGTCCAGATCAGATAGGAATTATTATGAACAATCCATATATTTTTTTACTCACTTTATCAAGGGTTTTGTAAGGAAACAGAAAACAATTAAAACCTTCAAAAATGACTCTCGAGGCCTCTTTGGAAGAGAAAACAACTTCCTTTTCACCACCATAATTTGGTTTATGGGGAAGGTTCACTCCACCGCAGCAGAGACATTTTCTATACTACATCTTACAACCTCAGCTGCAGCCTTTGCCTTCAAGAAAAAATAAATAAATAAAATAAATAAATCTAACATCTGCAAAACAACCAAGATAACAATTGATTCCAACAACAACAACAACCTGCCAGGTGTACAAGTTCACTCCATCCCTTTTTTACAAGCAGTAAAATATGCAAGTCCTATGCACAAGCAGTCCACAGTGTAAAAACAGATACCTGAAAAAAATGTAGTGAAGCAACAACTCTGTATCCATACTTGAGATAACATCTCATATTATCATATTACATTATTACTTTTTCTGGGAGTTCATTGCATGTGTTTTGTTTTGTTATTATGATTATCAAAATAATCAGTTCTGTCTTGAGCTTTGGGGTTATTAAAAAGGTCAAGGCTGTAGCCCCACAAGATTAAGATAAACAATGGCAGTGTCTCGCTCATTACCAATTTAAATGCACGTAAATGTAAGAAGTCAGCAGTGATTAATTGAAACAAAGCCAGCCGATGCTCACGAAACAGAGGCGTGAACAAAAAAACAGACAAACAAATTGCTAGAAAAAGTCAGAGATAAAGAAAAACAAGAAGGGGAGCCAACAAAATCTGGGCAGACCTTATAATAGGGAACAGAGTAATTTATACAGTTGATTCTCGAAAATGATGACTATGATTATCACACATTAAATTGTACGGTTATTGATTGATCTTCACAGTGAGACAGGAGGGATGTACGCTCTTTGGAAATTAAAATACTCAAAAGTATTAAAAGCACAGGAGCTGTGAGTCACTCTAGAATGTGGCTCTCATGAGGAAATCTGCCTGTTATTAATCATTCTTGGTCATCGCCTGCCAAGGCCGAGTAACCTGTGGGTCTGCAAAGCCACAGACGTTATCTCCACAACAGCTTTGAGAGTGTAGTAACAAGAAGTTGCATCAATTTTTTTTTTTCTGATGAAGACCATTAGTAAATCAGAAACAAAAAAAAGGGATCTCCATGTATTTGTCTTTAGTCGTCACAAAAAACCAAAACACTCATTGATTTACAGCCGCTTCAAAGCTTTTAATGACTCAGAGAGCCGTCCTCCAGTAATTAAGATGGCTCATCAATTTAATTACTTTACAATGCAGGCCTGCCCTGTGCTATGCAAAGCCTGAGGTTTTTTTAGTCACCCTTCACTTGAAAATATGCCAGGTTTGAAACTCGTATGCACTGTGTGATGTCGTTTGCAATGCTACATTTAAGGTCAAACTGAGTTTTATCAAGCTTTGTGCTCAAAAATACGGATAGCTGGATCACAAAGCTAAAAAACAAATTCTTAAAATCCAATGACCCAAATCAGAAGAAGGTAGGATTGAAGAAATCCTTTCTCAAAAAATCTCAATCATGTTTCTTAACAATCTTTAATTACCGTTTTAGTCTAATTCGATCATTAGCATAAAGTTCTACTCATACCCAAACTAACCTTTTAAAAACAGTTGCAATCAGCAAGTTTGTGTGTTATACAAAACATAAAATAATTTTAAACAATAATGAGGTCAGAAGCAAACATTTAAATTTAAAGCATTGTGTAACATTTGAAATTTATATTTACCTTGCTTCATGTGAAAAATACTGTACCTGTCATAGATTTTAGTTTTTAATTTACTTTTTGCTGACCTCTCAATATTCATATTCTTAACCCCAAATTCAAATTTGATTCAATTCAAAAATATTTTCCTAATCCCAGAGGAAAATGAATTGTTGTTGTTCGTACAGATGCTTATGGCTGCGGCCAGGAATTGTTTCCTCTAGCTATCTGCATTATAACACCTCTGTAGAAGCATATGATCTCAGATCGTTGTTGTACATTTATGAATAGGAAGTTCAACGTTTTGCACAATTTTCTTGGCTTTCTGAAGAATTCTTAATTATCTCCAGATGCTCCATAACTGTTTAAATAACATTAATAGTTTCTGGTTCAGATGGTGCTACTCCAACAGAAAATGGCAGAAAACATTGGACTCTTAACAACGGGCTAATGGAAGATATGGAGTATCTTCTTGCAAACCTTGAAATTGCAGACATGTGGAGTCTTTTTACTAAATATATGATTTCTGTAAGAATTGTCCTTCACAATGGATTTCATTATGGGATATTAGTGTAAAATTGCAGAAAACATCTAGTCCACAGCTTCGAGATTTTGAAGTGCAGAAAAGTTTTCAACCCATTTATCCTTTCTTTTTATACAATACAACATTTTATGCTTATTCTTTGTTATTTCATTTTCATTTTTTTTCTATGTTCTGAAAAACACTTTGGTTAGATTTATGTATGAATAGGAAGAACTTTGCTATGCCTTTTCCATCCGACTCGCAATATTGCGCTAGTATCACAAAACATTCCAGTAAAATACAGTGAAAGCTGCAGTTGAACTGCGACAAAATGCATAAATACCAAAGGGGAATGCATCATTTTAAAAGCACTGCTTGTACTATAAAAAGTTTTAATGCGTACATTCACTCCCATTATGTTGTTTCCAAACAAATCCTTCTGGCATTACAATTCTACTATACCACCGAGAAATAAAGCTCCTCTCATGATTTAAGAGTGTGGCTTTGTTCTTAAATGTTGTTCCTAAATTTTGCCCTTTGGCCACAAGCCCTGGGCAGTTAGCAGCACTAAAAGGCACACCGATATGTGAGTAAGTCAGTCTTTGCTATCTCCTCACACGGATCAGGCAGTCTTCGGAAATCTAGAAGATAACCAAATTAAGATGAACCGGCTGAGGTGGATCTGAAATTTAACAATGATGCCCACTGGGCATCTCCATTCAAGGGTCTAATTGGCATGCCAGGTCTCGCTAAAGGGATTATAACTGAGCTGGCCAGAGAGTGGCTGGGGATGGAAGAAGTAGCGAAAGACAAGGAGACCTTGAAATTTCTGTTTTCTCGGTGTGACCTAAACTGTAAAATTTGAGTGTGTAGCACGGAGAGCGGTTGCATTGTTTTAATATTTCAGGTGAATCATCTTTCCGCCAAGACGCCGGCTTTAACCTTGAAGAACTCATGAGAATATTGCTGGCATTTTACACAGCTACTGCAAAACACAGGAGCTGGAATGCACTCAACCAAAAGGGGTGGGGTGCTCTATGACTGTCCTGAACAGGTATCACCAGCCAATCAGCTCCGTTTCTGTGTAAATCTGAAAGGAAACACTCTTTGTTTGAAATCAGCTTACCATGCAACCAGAGGAGTCCATCTGTCGATCAGATACACACTTGAAATTTTTTTTGCAGCCACCGTTGTCTTTGGAGCAGTCACGAACGGGTCCAAAGGATGCCAACAAGTCCTGCACCGACTCAAAGTACGTAGACGTCAAGGCCTCTTCCCTGGAATTGAAGAAAAAAAAAAAAAAAAAAAAAAGGTTCAACTAAGAAAATACTGAACATTTTACATATGTTTTCACAAAACAATTATGGACACACAAGTGCATGTAATGTCTGATTAAAACGAATGCATAAGCAGCTGAGCATAATCCCTTACCACCTGGAAAGCCGTCTCTCAAAATCTTTTGTTCTATTCTACTGCAATTAGGAAAATATTCAAGCTCAGCTGTATTGTGACAAGGAGACAGTATTCTTTTAGTCATTTTAATTGATACACACACACTTTATAATAATATGTGCATACAAAATAAAGGGAATCAACATTCGGAAGATCACATATGAAAAGTGACCACTGTGAACCTCAGCTGTATTTTTTTGCTGCTGTTTATGAAATAAATTTATTCTGAGATGATTTTACAAATGAATCCACCTTGGGACGTGCTATTCTGGTGCAAGGTGCATTTTTTGGGAAGCAGCTGTGCTCTGGGATTTATCCGCTCATGTGAATCACATCCATTTATGCTGAGACGTGCCAGTACACTGGTGGTAGCTAGCTAGACATTCTTACCATGTTCCACTGATGTGAAGCCTTTGGGGAATTAGCGTTCACTATGCATTAATGGTGATGACTGCTTTGAAGTAATTTCACTGTAAAAGTTACAAATGTTCTGTTTTTTTTTTTTTTTTTTACATATACATATTTCTGCCCAATTTGTTCATTACTTGTTCCTGCATGTTATGTGTGTTTCTCCTATGTACATAAACAAAATGAAAACAAATACATGCAAAACTACACAGCTGAAATTCACATTTTGTTTATCCTACTATTTTTTTTCCCCCCAGTTCAAATCTAGACCAAAAAAGTAAATAAATAAATATTTAAATAAAATATTTAAATACATTTGTAGGAACTCTGTCCTTTATACAAGAGGTGGTCAGAAGGTGTGCAAAGTTTTGGACACATTATTTTTCCTTAATTTGTCCACATACACATTAAGGAAAATATTCAGTTTTGAAATGTCCATCAAGCTTTCTCTCAGTGACAGAGATCTGGGTAGGATGTGTTGCTTTGTAAGATAGTTTAGCATAATTCATGTTATCAGAGAGGTTCTATTGAACTGAATTTCAGATTTAGCAGCTAGTTTTTCTATATCCACACAACACCACCAGGTGCACAAACCTTATATTACAATTATCCCCCCCCCCCCCCAACACTGCTACATCAACATTAACTGCCAACACCCACATGTACTTGTAGAAAATCACGAACGAGTTTGTACATCTGCATGTCATGATGCAAATTCACACAGTGAGAGATGCAAGATAAAGGAGCAAAAGTGCAGTGTTTAATTAGTGTCAAAAGTAGGGCATGCAAAAAAGAAAAAAAAAATAAATAAATAAAATAAAAAGGAGACGTGATCACAAGAAAATTAGCAGGCAGTAAACTATCTTGGCGAGGGAGGATTTCAGCTCCGTAAGGGTACAGAGCGTTATTTGTGTGTGAAACTGCATGATCAAGAGAGCATTTCATCTCTCTACGCACAGTTCAGCAAGCACAGGGTTGTGATAAGCAGATGCTTGACCCTCTGTTGCTCAAACCTGCCAAGCAGTCCAAGAGTTGAGGACATGCTTGTGACAGTCCTGTGCTCCTATCACACGTTTGCATAAAGGGCAGACACACTCCCTTAAAAGACGGTTTTAACTCTTTGCACTTGGGAAACAGCAAGTCTGTTTTCCAAGCATAGCTTATTGCTCACTGATGACTGTTCTCTGCATTCAAGTCAAACATAAACAGGCTGTTTTTCTTGTATTCAGAAAGCGGTTTTAAAACTAATTAGCTTCCACAAAAATACCACAACTGAACTAAAGAACTACTTGCTGTTAAACCTTGCACGTTTTGAATCCTTTGTTTTTTAATTGAAATTTATGATTAAACAGGAACATTAATTTGAATGAAACAAAAAAAGGCTTTTTTTTATTTTAATAAGAGTTCAGTCGAATAAAAGGGATACATTTTGGAAAGGCATAGCACCTCAATTCTATGTTCACCTATAAGCACACTCAGCCATGTCTGTATACTGACTTTAGTGCACTGGCTGTCACGAAGAATGAAATAATAAGCCACACTGTCCCCAGCCGTGGCACCAGAGGGAGCGCTGTATGTCGTGAGGAGGGGCTCGAGACTAAAGGCAGCAAAAAGGTCTTGACTGATGGAAAAGACAGATGACTTGCTGTGTAAGGAGGAGCTTAGAGCTCCAGCTCAGTTTGTGTGCTTTTGCGTGCTTCGAATTGCTTGTTTAGCAAAGTCATTTCAAAGAATACTCTAAAAAAAAAAGTGCCACTGAACAAATTAAGTACATATTGATGTTGCTAAAAAATGTGATTAAACTGTCCTCTTAAAAAAAACATCAAGTTTAAAGTGGGATTAAAACTTCTCAAGGTTACATGCAGAGGAAGTTTACTCTATGAAAAACTACAAATCCAAGTAAAACTCTTGTGCATTAAGATTATATGAAACACCATGGATTAATCATTTGAAATAGTCGGTATTAAAATGGACCAAAACATTTGACATACATTGTGGAGCATCCCAATGGTCTTAGGAGTTGTTGTCAGGGGCATGAAGCTCCTGACGACGTATGTAACCCTGGTAAGGTCACCTAAGGCAAACAGGTCCTATGTGAAGGATCAGACAAAGTGCAGCCCAAAAGACCCCATGTTGATTGCCAACAATGGGAACAGTGTTCCCTTACCAGGGCACCATTCTGGAGCCAGGTCTGGAGGTAGTGCATGCTGGGGGAATGTCTGGTGGTGCTGGAGAGCACTTCTCATGGGGACTCCCTTTTTTCCCTTGGAGAAAGCTTGGGGAGAAGCTTGGTAATCTGGGAGGGACTCCACAAAGAGCTGCTGCTTCTCCTCATTGAGAGGAACTAGTTGATACGGCTCAGGCATCTGGTTAGGACGCCTTCCTGGTGAGATGTTCCAGACATATCCCACAGAGAGAGACCAAGAGGAAGAGCCACGACATGCTGAAGAGATTATGTTTCTTTTGTGGAGGAAGAGCCCTGGAGGACCTGCCCCAAGTGGAGAGACTGGGCCTCTCTGCTCAGTCTGCTGCCGTAAAGACCTGACCCTGGGTGAGTGGGTAACTGAGGTTTTTTTTTTTGTTTTTTTACATTATACATGTGGATTAATTAATTACAAATGTTGGTTAAATCAAACATTTAAAAGCCTTAATTTTCTTATAGTCTTATTTTCATGTTAAATTCATGACACCTTTTTATAAGTGAAGTATTTTGGTAAGAATTAAAACTGCCTCCACCACAATGCCATTTAACAAATCATTCGCTGTTACCACAACATCACATACTGAGCATGAGAAAATGTGTGCCTACTTGAGAATAAACAGCTTCAGTAACAGTTCCATTGTTTATGCAATGTTTATTGTGTAAACATTGCATAATAGTTGTGATTTAAAAGGGCTTTAAAATGTTTAAGGGTAAATTACCTAATTCAGTTTGTTGGCTATAGGAGATATTTTGGCAAAGATATATGATGTCACAGCAAGTATTGTATATATATATATATATATATATATATATATATATATATATATATATATATATATATATATATATATATATATATATATATATTATATAGCTGACTGTAAGAACGACATGCTGGCTCAGACGTCAGGCGTTGGAGCCTTTGTTTGGCAATTGAGGAACAGAGGACGAGGTGCTAGAGGTACCATCATGGGAGGACAAGCCCCTACATGGGATGTATCACCAACAAATAACTGAAGTGGCTGATATCAGGAAATCCTACCAATGGCTGGAGAAAGCTGGACTCAAGGACAGCACAGAGGCCCTCATCCTGGCCGCACAGGAACAGGCCCTAAACACCAGAGCAATAGAGGCTCAGCTCTACCACACCAGACAAGACCCAAGGTGTAGGTTGTGCAAGGAGGCCCCTGAGACAGTCCAGCACATAACAGCAGGGTGCAAGATGCTGGCAGGGAAAGCGTACATGGAACGACATAACCAAGTGGCAGGCATAGTGTACAGGAACATCTGTGCAGAATATGGACTGGAAGCCCCGAGGTCAAAGTGGGGAACACCCCCAAAGGTGGTGGAGAATGACCGAGCTAAGATCCTGTGGGACTTCCAGATCCAAACAGACTAGATGGTAATGGAGAACCAACCGGACATTGTGGTGGTGGATAAAGAACAGAGGAAAGCCGTTGTGGTGGATGTAGCAATACCAAGTGACTACAACATCAGGAAAAAGGAGCATGAGAAACTGGAGAAATACCAGGGCCTCAGAGAGGAACTGGAGAAGGCCTGGAAGGTGAAGACCACAGTGGTGCCTGTGGTCATCGGGGCCCTCGGGGCAGTGACCCCCAAACTGGAGCAGTGGCTCAAACAGATCCCAGGAACAACATCAGACATCTCAGTCCAGAAATGTGCAGTTCTAGGCACAGCCAAGATACTGCGCAGAACCCTCAAGCTCCCAGGCCTCTGGTAGAGGACCCGAGCTCAGAGGATGAAAGAGACCACCCACAGAGGGTGAGAAGTGAACTTATTTTTTTTTTTTATATTAGATTTGTCATGATACACAATACAATTTTTTTCCTTGTACAAAAAATGAAAACATCTGACATTTCAGGAATTGTTTGCTACAAAACCAATAGATGCATGATCATAGTTCGTATCGTTCCCATTTAAATGAGACAACATTGATATGGATATCCAGTGTAGAAGAATAAACTGCTGTTGTATTCACATTTCCACATCTTTAGGTGGTAGCCAACTGATCTAGAAGCTTTTGTGTAACTCAAACCTATGTAACTCAAACTATTTCTAAAAAATCTCAACTTTTTTGCTACTGAGAGCTCATATTTAGCAATGTATTATGTTATGCACGCATAAAGAAAGATTGAACATTGGCTCCATTATAATACTTACTGCTGATGTAATCACACTGCAAAAATTGCCAGGTTTGAAAGGAACACCTACGCTTCAAATGCTTTCCTACATAGATCTCGGTGGGTATAAAAAAGGGTTAGTATTTTAAAAACAAAATAGTAATTTGGCCTCACTTTTTAGCGGTGGTGAAATGAAGTAAAATACAAAAGAAATTTGGACCACAAACAAACACTTGTCTTGGCTTTAAAAACTCAATGAAAATGCTATGTAACACAGTGATAGATAGTGGAGAAACCCAGGGAGAATAGCTACACCCTTACTCCCCCCAAGACTGCAAGTGCCTACTGTTCTTAATTGCCTATTGATGTTTTGTTGTTGTTCTTGTTTTCGCACCACCTCTGGTTTACGCCCCTGCTTAGCAGAGGCACAAGTGAGTAATGCCCTGCCATCATACTGCACCACAACCAACGAAAGTGAGTTCATTCTCTTTGCATGTCCCTTCTTTTTCCTTATTTAGCAGCTCATCTTTTCTGAATTATCCAGCTGGCATTTGGTTTCATCTGCCAAGTATTTAAAGCAGTGAAAAATGAATCCTTAATTCAGAACAGTCTAGAGCACTGGGATGGAGAGGGTGACTAAAATAACACACACACGGACTCATAAAAAAAAAGAAATGCTCGAGACTTGTGTTATTTAAAACGTAAGTGAAATGCAGTGCAACTATTTAATCCATGGGGAAGTAAAACTGTTTTGTAAAGCTATCTTTAGTTTAACAGTTTCGATCTATTGTGATGTTTACAAAAGTAAATAATCCAATTTATGAATTATGTTCACTTCAGTTGACAGGTTCCATCAATGGCTCTAAAAAGAGGAAAGATGGATATGTGCATTGACTGACAATGCTGAGGGAGCTGAAGATGCTGTAGTAGTTAAGGGTAATGAGAAAACTTGGCATTATAAAAGAAAAGGGAAGTATCAAATATTCAGAAGCTCAACTGAACAGAGTTAATTCTCTGTCTGTTGTTTCCATGTTCCTTTAGTTGTACTGATAGATTTCCGTACATCATTCAGTTTGTTGATTACTTTCCTTTTCATTTAGTAGTGTGCATAATATATCTTTTTTTTTTTTTTTTTTTTGTAGAAATGTTTGGTGGAGGAGTCGAAGATATTCACAACTAGAATTTTCAATTCTGTTCATGCAATATAGACATCTCAAAGTTTAAATGTGATTTAACCTGATTGGACTTTTTTTTTTAAATATCCAAGCTTAAAGAAATGCCTAAAGAGATTTGAAAACTGAGTGGGAGGCAACCATATTTCATGCATAAAAGTATTCTCCCCACCCCTTTCCGTATCAACATCAGTGCTTTTGGCACTTTGACTCTATTGCATGACTTGGCCTTCTACTGGCTGCATCTAAACACCGACGTACCATACTTGTTATTAATCTCCCTTTCTGCCTCCTGCCTTTTCCACATGATGAATGGCCACGCGACACTGCCCAAAGTTAGAGCGCTGCTCCAGCATGATTACAGAGCCCGTTATTGGTCTGGCCCTGCACTTGATTAATGCTCTTATTCCCGCTCCCCGCAAATATGCTGACTCTCATCAAGCAATTTTGTCACTGAATGGACCACCTATGCTTTAGAATTTCAACAATCATAGAGCAAAAGGGTGGTTCTTCGCAGAAAAAAAAAAAAAAAACTGGTAAAAGTAAATCATAAATTGAAGAGTGATGCCTCAGTTATTATGACCATGTAACTGTAAGACATAATATCGAATTGAGTGAGATTGGCTTTATATTTCATTTACTTATTTATGTTTTTTGTTTGTTTCCAGAAACTCTAGAAGCGTTTCTTTGTTTGTAATGGGGCATTTGAGTTATAGTTCACTTGATCGGGGCTTGCAAACTCATTAATCACACCTGAAAGTGACAGTAATTGTTTAAAGGTTATGAATAGTTTCTCCCCAATGTTTTTTTTTTTTTTTTTTTTTTGTATGCAGCTCAAAGAACCTTAATTGTGCATTGTGAGCTACATATTCAGTTTGTGAGCATGCAGTATTTTTTTTTTTCAAATCTTAGCACCAAAACAAAAGATATCTACTAAACTAAAAACAAAGTCTTTAACCAAAAGAAATTAACTTGGCTTCTTAGACAATGACTATAAAGACAAAGAAGCAATTCTGCAAGTTAGAAAAGTGTGTGATAAGTTTTACTCTGCATTATAATAATCGCTTGAAAGGACAGAACCTCATTGTTTGGCAGAATTATTAAGAAAACAAAAGCTTGTTGTTTCCAAATAAAAACAAGGCCATTGGTTTTTGGATTGAAAAAGTGAAAAAAGATTAAAAAATAAATAAATAAATACATGAGGAATTTTTTTTTCTAAGTCATCTTTTACTGTTTAATATTACATGCATTTACTGATAATATTAAATCATTTACTAGATAGGAATTTGACGAAGAGATTTTGTTTTCTTTCCATATATATAAAAATAAACAATATAAACACAATTGGGTTTCAGTTGTGTGGAAAGTATCAATGAAGACGTTCCATCCTTCAGGTCAATGCAGCAAATCTGACACGCAAGCAGCAGGGAGAGGCTGTAAATAAATACATAAATGAATAATAATAATAATAAACAGCCACATCCCTGTCAGCAAAGCCTGTTCCCCAGCCTCCACTCAGTTTCCATGGTAACAAACCACTGTCATGTCTGGTAGGTGGTGCTAGGTTTTTTTTTTTTTTTTTTTTTTAATCTGCACCACATTTATAATTTTCAGAGCAGAAAATATCTAAATTTATTGAGTAATTGTTGTCTAAATGGAATGATGCCAAAGCAGTTATGCTGACATCCAGCAAGATTTTGAGAGATTGTGGCCATGTTCAGTGCGTCCTTATTCTGTCAGTTCAGGTAGTTTGAAGCCTCCTTAGCAGTTACTTACACAATACTTCTTCCAAAATCAGCCATCTATCTTCCATACAACTTGCTAAATTCTTAGAAAGCATTTTCAAGATTTTTCAAGGTTATTCTTAGAAAGAATTGCCATGAAAGAACCCTGCATTGTAGTGCCTGGTGCAACCCCCCCCCCAACAACAATCATTACACATTTCCTGGAGCAAGAAAGACTTCTGCACACAGACATTTTCAAACTACCACAGGACTCCCTTGTATCTAGTTTGTGAAAATTTGCAAATCTTCTGAGTCTCAGATCAATGATTCATAAAATTTCGAAATGTCCAATATTGAGTGCCACATTTGTTTAAATTCTCAACTTTGTCGAAGCAGTTTTTCAGTTTTGTTATTTTAAACACACATGCCATTTGCATAAAACCACAACCAAATGATTTTCTTTATCTTACTCTGCTTTATGTTTCCATTAATGTACATTCTAGGGACTTTTTGGAATGCATGTTCCTTTACCTTTGTCTGGCTTTAAATGTCACAGTCAACCCAAGTGAAAACAATCAGAGTATCTATAATGAGAATAAAAGGGGAAAAAAAAGCATGACATATAGGATGATGGTTTTATAATTGACTGTGCTTTTGAAACATTGTTAGGCAATTGTTTTGTGAATGAATAACTTCAGGAAGCTGTTTTATCACCTTTTATATTCCATATCAAGATGACATTTAAGTGAATTAATGTAGTTTCCGTGAAACCTGAAAAGAACAGGATTCTATTTTACCATGTATTATAAAGCACTAGCACCTCATGAATTAGCAGTGGTTAGACAAATTTGCTGTGTCATGGCCATCAGCATTAAGAACCACATTTAAGTTGGATTAATGCGAGTTGCGGACTTTAACACAAGAACGGTCAGGACTCCAGTACCCCTTTTAAATTTGTCAATGACAAACATGACATTTAAAAAGGCTACTTTGGCTAATTTTCAACAGCCTGGTAAATTCCAAGTCGAATAAGAGTTGACAAAAAAATACATAAAAAATCCTTGAGCAAAATTTCATTAAAATGTGGTACTTAGGGGTCAGTGTTCTAAATTATATCTTAATGCAAAAATATTAATCGGCAATTTATAATAGGCAAAAAACATTACTAACAGGAGCAATTCAACACTTTTCTTTGTCCCTTATTTGAAGTTGCATTAAAAGTCCAATAATAGTGCCAACTTTGCATTAGTTGGTAAGCTTAATGCAAAGTTGGCACAATTATTGGACTTTTAATGCAACTTTTAAAGCAACTTTGCATTATAAAACTATCATTATTTACAAAATGACACTTCATGACAACAGTTCTAAGTATTCATAAAGACTCCTTCATATTCATGCAGGTGTTATGTCATGTTTATGACAGTGTCAAGTCAGTTTTATGCACATCCCTTCAAATAAAGTGTTACCATACTTTTTTTTTTTTTAATTTATGCAGGGACACTTATTGGTATACTTCACAAGGTCAACACTGCTAGATATGCAGATGACACACATAAAGTATGCAGGTTTCCATACAGCATATGTGATGTGGTTTTATTATCCTCGCACTGGGCAGTATTTACCCTTTTATTGACTTACTATAAATACATTTTGTAACTGTATTTTGTTTTAAGATTGAAGACTCAGTGTATAAATATCTGAAGGATCATGAGACATGGCGTTGCAGCAGAAGACCCGTGCATCTGTTGTTTTAATATAATGCTGACGGATGCAAATATCCACCTTCGGGTTGCAGCCCTTTTGGAATATTTCTTCAGCATTTTTCAAGGTTATTTTGGTCTTATCTTTGTGTGATGCTGATCACTGGCCTCATTCTGCTTGGAGGCCTTAAGGAACAAAACAGCATCGGGATATATAGATAGAGTACAACGCTTACTTACTTCAATGTGTTTTATTAAGTTGTTGGCTGTTGCATGTCCCATGTGTGGATGGTAGTTTCTCTCTCTCCCAAAAACATAAGCGTACTTCCAGCTGCTTGGTTTTGGGAGTTCGAGCTGGACTTTCAACAAACATGAGTTCTGGCAGTAAAGTTTCTTTAGAAATGACAAAGTCTGCTTGTCCAAAACAGGTTATGTACACAGTTTTATCTTTTCTACATTTAAATTACGTGACACTGTCATAGTCCAGAAACACATTTTGGAACAAGTACTCTACTTTATTATTTGTGCTGTAAGAATGGTGCTAGTTACTGTGTGAAGAATCCAGACTGATAGCTGCTGTGTCTCTCAGAGCATTAACTGTAGTAATGCATTTGTCACTTTCTGAATGCGAATCCGCTGCCTATGCACCCAATGTTCCCACGTTTTATGGGGTTGTTTTGCATTGTAGTAATAGACCCTATTTGGATCAAGATGTTTGGCTTCAGTCAAGGCTTAATTTGTTTCTTTGAGCCTAAATGTCGCTGAATTTTAATTTCCCCATGCTAACAGGGACACAGGACAGACCATCAAATGATTTAGACCACATATGTCAGAGTCAAGGCCCGCGGGCCACATCCGGCCCGCGAGAAGTTTTTTTGCGGCCCCTGGGATGATCTTGATTTATTATTAGAACCGGCCCGCAGACCGCAGCAAGCCGGCACAACGTCTGAAAAAAAATATCTTCCTTATTTGAACTGTAAGTAGTTCTTTAAATGTTCTGTGAGATGATGTACTTACCCATGTATCCATAACAACCGGAACTTTCAATATCCACCAAGTTATTGCCGAAATATACCGTCTATTAAACGAGTGCCCCCCGGATTAATTACATTCTCTGCAGCTGCAGCTGCGAAGTTACCGTATTAACCCGATACTTGCTGGAAAGTGCAACGTCTCCCCTTTCAGAAACCGTTGGAATTTTTCCACTTAGCGCTACGTGTGGCGGAATTACGGTACTGCAAATTTAGATGTGTCGCCAGCGACACATCTAAATTTGCAGTACCGTAATTCGCCGGCGACACATCTAAATGCCTTGACTCTGACATATGTGGATTAATAGATTTTTGCACTTTATTTTATTGTATTTCAATCCAATTATATTTTAAAAATATTTCAGTTGTGTCTGTTGAAAATTAAAGATTACTGACAGAGCCATAAGAAAATATTGCTTTATTTATCTGATCATATTGGAATATATTTGTTAGGTTTTCAGTAGGTTCAATTAGGTTCACTAGACTATATGCGTCATTTAAAAAAATTTCAATGAACATTCGATCAGTCCGGCCCTCGGCTTGTAGCTAAATTTTTTATTTGGCCCTCCGTCCATTTGACTTTGACACCCCTGATTTAGACTAACCCTACCGTAATAAAAGATCTGATTGGTCGGTAGTGTGTTTGTAGTCATTAATACAATCCATACAGCAAAAATAAATAAATGAATGATGAGACATTTTATTCAGCATTTGAGGTAGCAGTACACGGACGTAAAACATTTAAGACAGATTTAAAGCAATTCAAAATTTAAAACCTGTATCTTTCAACCTTAAAAAAAGACTCGACTTTACTGGATAATTGTGTTAGTCTGAAATTATTTAAAACTTTTTAAATAATTTACCCTGAAAGTTATTTTTAGACCCTTTTTGAGTAAGCTTTAATTTATGAAATATCATTCCTTGTAAATGTGCTGTCTGCACTTTTAGTCATAGAAAAGTGAATGAAATGTTTAGATTTACCTTACTTTATAGATACAGTTACATATTTTCTTGTTCAATTTATGATTCATAACAATAAGCATGGTCCATGCATGAATTCTGTTGAGTTCCCATTCTCACACTCCTCTCAGTTTCATATGTCACAAAGGAGGATTGGCTGTAAGCCCAAAGGGCAAAAGTGAGATTGAGAGATGTCCTTTTAAAAGCTCCAGCTGCAGTGCATTTTTGCATTCACCACCAGAGCCTATCTATCGTGCCTAACTGTCGACATAAATGTGCATATAAACATTTTGGAAGAGAGCATCAGACTGAATCACCATGAACTCCCATGGGACTTATTCCCGCAAAAAATTGCTTTGGATAATGAGCTATCTGCATTATTCATGACAATCTGACAGATCTGCCTCACAGTTACAGGGACTAATCATCACTTTAATATACCACATTAAGTTAGTATTCCAAACGAATGTTTTACATTGCGGAGCTGTATGCTAAAAAATGTCTCGCATTCAGGATCCTGGATTTTATTTTATTTTTTTTGTATTTCACTTATAACATTTCAAGAGGCCACTCTCAACAATATCTCTATTTGAATAGTCAAGAACAAAAAACAATATTTTTAGACAGTATTGTTGAACTGTAATGATAAGGGCAAAAGATGATTCTACTCATGTGACTACTCATGTGTTACAAAGCAGTGAAAATAGAATATATGTCCTTGAAGGCTTGTTCCACTGACAGCAAGGGTTGTAACCCAAGCAGATCTTACAAGCTGCAAATAAAACAAAAGCATACCCTGTAAGTATTTGGTGAAACATTTTATTACTAATTGAAACTGTGACCTAGGGTAGAAAGATGCATCTGTCATGTATTCAGTTGTGTCAGACTAAATGAAACAAATGAAAAGAAAACCTCATTAGCAATTATTTATACAACTTTGCCTCGTGGGTACATACTATGCTCTTATGAGTTATTTCATAAATATGTGTAAACTGATTGGATCATTGTGTGCCCAAAATCTATTTTTTATTGTATCTGCTATGCAGCTCACTTCTTTGGTTGTGAAATTATCTCAAAGTAAATGAAAGACCAGGAATAATTATTCAAGAAGCACACAATGATCCTATTTACCATACATCAGAAGCATAAAAATTCCTTGGGAGTTCAGTGCTCCTGAAGCAAGTTTATTAAGCCTCTAAAAAGTTTACATTTATGCAGCAATATAGAAACATTGAAATATATGACAAACATTAGAAAATAGCTATCTTCTCCTAAAAAACACTCAAGAGTGTGCTCAACTGCCCTTTTGCTCTTGCCTTATTTTAACATGTACACTACACATATTGTTGGGCACAGGTATGGGGAAAACAAAAAAGGACTGAACCATACATAGAATAAGAGGCTGAAAAAAAGTTCAATCCCTGAATGCTTAAACCATTTTCAGACGTAGTTCCTAGGATGGGAGGAATCACAGATGGAATACCCAGGATATCATTGGACAACAAATGGAATAGCAGCGTTCACTCTCTTTATCCACAGTTCTGTACAGGTTGCGTTAGGGAGGATGACTTAACCTCTTTGGAAAAGTGAAAGGCTGCGTTTTTGAAGAAACCCTGGATCCAAAGAAAATTTCAGTCTTCTGTTATATATCCAGTGACTCTGTCCCATCCAAAAATAAACCTTATTTTCTTAGACTTATAAGCTTATCTGAGCTCCTGCAGAAAAGAACCTGGCAGAGTTATAGATTCCCCAGAAAGACATGTGTCTCTTGAGTATGTCTGATGTGAGACTGACCTGCTAATCCTGGGTGTGACATCATCATGCCTAGTATTTGTTCATGATCTTGTGAGTACGAAAATGTTTTAAACTTCCACCTCAGTAGTCAGTAACTGCGATGGCTAATCAATACACCATCCAGGATCAATTGACCAAAAGGTCAGTGACTTGTAATTCAGCTAAATATTTGTATTAAAATGATGTTTAATTTTCCCTTTTGCATTGCGAATTGGTGATTGAACATATACCGATTGTTGTTCTTAATGCACACACACACACACCCGCACACACACACACACACACGCACACACACATATAAATGAATGTACATGGATGTGCATATTGTACATAATCATCAAAATAGAAAATTGTGTTTGATTCAAAATCTTTATACTTTAGTGAATGGTTTTAGTTTTTGTATCTTTTGTTTCACTAATGAAGGTAAAACCTTCATCATGAACTTCATCACAGTGTAACACCTTCCCTTCAATCAGTGAAGGTCAGTTGCAGTCAGTGCTTAAGTATGGCCTTGGTCCCTTTATACTGTGTAGGGTTTTGTTTTTCTGTTGCTGAATGTGACTATTGGCAGTGATTGGTCCAAGAGACTCAATAATGTGTGTGCATAAGAATACAAGTGTGATAGCGCACCTTCCCTTTTCTCCACAGTGTGTTCAAAGAGGACAGAAATTGGATGAGAATAAAGAAACAGATGAAATGCAGCTCTTCTCAACACAAATACATTTACTCAATTCTAAACTGCGGAATAAGCTATTTCAACTTGCAGGTGTATTTTGCTTAAGGTTCAAAATATACCATTGAGCTGGCTACTTCAAGTAACTTTACTACAAACACTTGTTTAAAATGCATGCTTCCACAAACTCAACCGGTCATATGGTCAACTAAATGCATTGACACATCTAGATGTGGTGAAGACGACTTGCTGAAACATCAGAATGAGGACGAAAGGGATTTAAATTCATTTAAACATGATGTGGCTCTTGGTGCCAGAAAGGCTGGTGCACACAACTCTCTTTCAGGTATACCGAGAATTATCTGAAAAAGCAAAAATATCGATTGTCTGTGGAAAAAAAATAAAATAAAAAATATTATTATATAATAATAATAATAATAATAATAATAATAATAATAATAATAATAATAATAATAATAAAAATTTGCCCCGTCATTGTCAGATACAGCTTTAAAGAGACAATAGCTTAAATAACCTCTTGTTAAAGCAAATATATTTGGAATTGTATGATGTTAGCAAGTTAATATGCTCAAAAATCTCTGATAAGTATCTTCGACTTCTTGTTGAATCTAGGCCATGTAGTACCTTATCAATGAGCATTGAGTGAATATACAGCATATAGCTAATCCCACTCTTTTTCTCCTGCTACTCTTTTTCTGCATTATCTGAATTTATTGCGGCCATAATTTGAAATAGGTCACTCTCTCTCTACCATATGCTTAGCACCCTAATTTAACTATCCTGAACAAAGCCAGTGAAGAAGCTATTGCTGCTAGTATTATAGCTAACATAATTCATCTGATGTGCTCTCTTTGTTTGTCACTCCCACAGAAAATTCAGCTTTTGTGATTGGCTGTGTATCTTTCCAGGACAGAGCAATGAATGGCGATATTGCTGGAATCAAGTCTGTGTTTTCTGCTCTTCATTTTTACAGAAAGGACTCCAGAACTAGTGTTTCAGTTTTTCAATTCTATATTCTCTCTGTACTCTTATCCGCAGTTTGTTTCTCAACCTGAAATTGTTTCTGCTGGAAGTTTCCTTTCATTAACAAGGGAGAGGTTTCTCTCCACTGTCACCACATACTTGCTCAAGATAAGCGATATCTGCAAAGTCATTAGCTCAAAATATCTGGCTGGTCGTCTTTAAATTATCTTTGTACCCGTTGGCATTGCTTAATTAGTGGAATTTGACTGTGTTGTGTTATGGCTATCAATTTGATTGTATCATTTGACTGAATTAACAAAATTTGACTCCAACTCTGTGTACAGTATATGTGCTATTCTGTCCAGTGCAAAAAGTAAGAATGCACATTTGCATATTTTTTACTCTCAAAATGTACTTTTATTATTAAGTCTGCAAAGACACACAAAACACAAAGTTAAAAATAAAAATCACACTTTAAAAGCATTCCAAAAAAGATTTTAAAAGAGTGAGGTATGGACTCAGAAACTTCTGATATTTTTATTTATTTGTTTTGTGTAATTTAACACCTAAATTGATGACTGAGAAATGCAAGAAATACAAGACATTGCTCACAGCTGATATTGTGTTTTTTCCTACGATGTTCATTTTTTTAATGTGAGCACAATATTCAGTTTTAAATATATGCATTGGTAAAGTTAATGAAAAAAAATGCTGCTATCAGCATGGAGCTGAACTGTAGCACTGTGTCAGACTTGCATATGCGGCACTGCTGGGATGCTATATGCAAAGCAACTCTGCCCTAATGTTGGATGATATGCAAACACTAATTCTTGAGTCATGGAAACAGCACGTCATCTAACGCCAATGTTGTTGAAGCTTGGATGCTTCGTGACTGTGTGTCAACCCATCCATTTAGTGAAGAGTTTAGAGTTATGCAAGCACATTTGTCAGAGAACCTGTATAAATCTGATCCCAGACTGGTCGTTTTCTTACCTGACCTCTCCTGGATCTTCGGTAACCAACACATCTGTCTTGCAGCTGGCGATTGGGTTGATTGACAGTTCCACTGGTGGTACTACAAAGCTTTTACTGACTGGGAGCCACAACCCTTGACCCAAACTGTAGAACGATCTGTACAAACACAAAGTATGCAAATGTTACTTGAGTTCAAGTCAGATTAAAACATTTTGACAGAATGCGGGGTGTGGCAGTGGAATAGAGGGTAGAGCCGGTGACCCATGTACAAAGGCCTCAGTCCCACTGACCTTTGCCCCTGCCTCACTACCATCTTTTCTGTCATATGAAATCTAATATATAAAAAAACATTTACAGAATAAACCAGCCAATAAAAAATTTATTCAACCTATCTGATTGTATTGATGTAAAGTAGAATTGAACCTAGCTCAAAGCAAGAGTCAATAAGACATACATGAGTGATTTTGGTACACAAAATGAACTGGTTTGCACAGAATCATGACATGAACCCAAAAGAACACTTTTGAAGAAATGAATAAAATCAGAGATTGCAAGTCAGGCCTGTTTGCCACATTAAGGTCTGACCTCACAAATGTAATTACAAAAGTATGGTCACCAAATCCAATAAAGATACTCCTAGAACTTGTGTAAAAAAATTCCAAGAGAAGTTGGAGCTTTTTTAGCAGAGAATAGTGGGCCCTCAATTTGATATTTCCATGAATACACACAAGAAAACTTAGGCGATATTATTAATCTCTTTTGAACTGTCATGAATACATTTTAGAAGATTAAAATATGTTAATTTTTACTGTATAAACAGATGATTGTACAACTGAATGGGCAGAAGAATCTAAAGGCTCATTTTCTTTGTTTCTTTTAAAAGGTATTCAAATCAGTGTACCAAAAAATGTTCATACTTAAAATAATATCAAGCTTAGCTTCTGGTGTAGCTCTTACCTCACTTGATTTGTATGGTTATGATGTTTCAAGCTAAATCACTACAAATTACGTATCTATTGCAAATCTTGCACGCATAAAAGGAATACTTTTTAATTAATCTGGATAAAGTTAAATGTTATATAAAATATAACAATGTATAAATTAATCTAATGGGTATTTGAAAAAAAAAGAATGTTTTATCTTCATTTCCTCAGCAATTTTGGTTTAATTTGGGATCTAAGATTATTAAATACAAAATGAATAAAATAAAGCTCATTCCATTTACTTGTCACTTCACAAAAAAAACTGAAAATATGAATTATCTGAATGATTTGTCGCACAAAAGTGGAAACTCAATTTTGTGGCACATTTGGCCATAAGACTGTGTCTGAACCATCAGGGGAAGCTGTAAAATAGTTCAGCATTGGTGTTATGCATGCTGATGTCTATATGTCAATATGATGCAAAAAATTTTTTTATCTTTCCCAGAAATATTTGATTTGTGCACGTGACCAGATTCTGAGCCATAACTTGTAGCCATGTCAATGGCCACAAGAGATACTTGTACTTCACAAGCAGTAGAGAAAGCAGCTGATAATTTCTGTACTAAACAGTGAGGTTCACAAAAAAGGCCTAGAAAAGTCACCAAATGTTTTTAGGTGATTACTAAAGATGTGTTTATGATTTAAAATAAAAACATAATTAACAATTGTGAGCATACACATTTTATTTTTTTGTATTATTACGTTACATGCAAACCCGCCTCCCCAAAAAAACAATAAATTTGTTCTGAAGTCAATGAAGTCAGCATGCTCCCCTATGCCTCCATGTGATATCTCTGGTTTCTGTAGCTTTTACCCTCTATACGTCATCATACATGTTAGATTCAATGGTAATTCTATACCAACTGTATATGATTAATAGGTTCACTTTTCCACTAATACATGAAGCTCCACTTCTGCCACCAGGGTTATAAAAATCACTAACTTAAGGAGAGAGACAAACTTGCAAACTCTGATAACATTCAAGGTACTGAGATTGCACTGCAGATGGGTAGCATTGGAACGCCAAAGAAGGATTGTTGTACCGTGATTCCTTTGTGTAAACTCAATTTAAACTAGCGAAAGACACCTTTGTGTGTTCAACAAATGAACAGGATATTATTTCGTTTCAAACCTCCCAATGAAAAACCTTCAACTTGCTGCCAATTTCCTGATTTGACTCAACAAATTTGAATACTCTTCACTCATCATAACCTCTGCTCAACATCTGACAGTTCAGATGTCAGATGAACTTTTTTTTTTTTTTTCTTTTTGGACTTATAAGTCCAATGCTTTTGTGGAGCTGCTACCTTGAGATCACAAGATGCTTTTATTTCTCACTGTTCAGGCAGCTCTGGTTTTACTGAAAGCCTGCCAACTGTGAATCTAATCCCTGTTTTGATAAACTTCCTCTCTTCACCGACATAGAGGAATGGCTTCATCCAGCTAAGGAGCATTGCAGACTTCTCGCCTCCTACTCTAAACAGCACAGATATAAAACCAGTCCAACTTCAGACTAATGCAAGTTTCCACTATACTGCTGCAACTTAACTCACTTGCGTTGTTATCCGTACTGGTGTGTTCAAGGCCGAATGCGTTTTACACTGCAACTGAAACTGTTTGGTTAGTGCCTGAGGTTTTGTGTGTGCGACCTGATCACGGACACATTCTGTAGCCTTTTACTGGCCGTGCAGGTGTAGAAAGGAGAGAGAGTTTCTGTCCAAAACACAGATTGTGAATTTAGTGCATCAGTTCTTATAATAGACTCCACCTGAACAACCATCTCTGCAAGGTCAGTGTAAAGTGAAGCAAGGCTATGGTGACAAAGAATTCCTCCTACCTACATAAAGAAGGTCTAGGGAGCATGAAATAGGAGTTCAATTTCTCTAAATCAGTACCCATCATCTTTTAGAATGTACACCGGTTTCTGTATTTTCGGGTGGGTTGGCTGGTTAAAAAAGAGCAGCTGGGCAACGGAGAATGGGTCCCTTGCCTTTTACACATGATGAAAAATGTCAAACACAATGACCCCATCAAGACTGCAGAGTGAAACAAAAAATGGCAGTAAAAGCATTTGAAATGAGGCCTTCCACAAGTTTTCCTTGGGCTATTCTGCAAAAACACAAAAAACCCACTGGCAAGACTTTACTCCACCAATAAGGTGTCTGTCGTTGTCAGTACAGCTGTATTTATATGCATCTGCCAGCTACTTATCGGTATGCTCTGTCACACACATGCAAGTCACATGTCAAGAACATGACAACTGTGCAGTTATAGACTCACAGATGGCTAGCACAAGTCATATGATCAGGAAACGCACCGAGGCGTATAGGACTCACCTGAAGATTCTCTCTGGGGCCTGCGCTCCTGTAACTAGGTCGTAACCTTTCTCCAAGTTAGCATATGGCCAAGGACTTAATCGGAGGGAAACAAGGGGAAAAACAAACATTATTCATTTTAGTTTGCAGATTAGCTATGTCATTAAAAGTTTTTTTTTTTTTTCAAGCACAATAACTTAATATAAGCTAATGGTACCGATAGTCCTGATGCTTTAATAATTTGATTGAGTCTTGTTAAATGTATTACCAGTGAAAGAGATGCATGGCTACATGAGCTACTATTTCTAGTTGAAACATTTAGACTAGCTATGTAAATACACTATACATAAGAATTTTTCTCATGTTTTGCCTTTTTTTCATTTCGTTTGGTTGTGTTTTTATGATGCTGTTTGTTTTTTCTCTATATATTCTCTAACACTGTGGTACCCAAGCCTGGTCGTCAAGTACCAGGCTTGGGCACTTGACGGCTGCCCTGCATGTTTAGGGGTCTACAGAAGCCTGAATGTGTTAGCAGGCTTCTGTAGCATTTGGTGGCTGCAGAGGAAGACATGTGATTACTTGAATCAGGTGAGCTGGAGCAGATACACATCTACAGCAAGCAGAGCAAGGAGACTTGAGGCTCCAACAGACATCTGAAGCCTTCACAGAACAGTTGCATTGATACTGAGATTGAATTACACATAAATGGTTTTCATTTACAAAATACACAGCTTGTGAATGCTGTTGATTGCCCCTATTTTGTTCATTTAGCAGTATCAAAGTAAAGTTGAATAAGAACGCATGCCATCCTTTCCAGATTAGACTACTATTTGTAGAAAACACTTTATAACAGTTTATCTGCTCATTTCACATAAACAGTTTTACACTACTTTAATTTGATCATCTGCATAAAATCCCAATAAAGCACACAATAGCTTGTGTTTCCTGGCTAATTTTCTTATATTCTGTATATATCTAACCATTGGCGCATTTCCAAATTGTGCCAGTCTTTCTCACTCTATAATGTTCGAAGGTACTTTATAACTCATTTCAATCTGACTAGAGATGACAAGTGATACTCTAAGACTTGCTATTTTTTTTTATTATTATTACTGTAGTTTTGTCATAACTATACGTCTTAAATCAGGATCCTGCTAAAATATCTCACATTGTAAAGACGGTTTCATTTGTTGATGATCAATTATTTAAGTGCATTTCATCAAGTCTTCTGAAGGCATTAAGCACTGTATTCACAAACGTTTGAGATGGCATAATAACATTTCTATAATGATTTTCGTCTGCGATCAAAATGACCTAAATTAGGCGCCTAATGAAGACAAGATGATACTTAATATCTTGGACAAAGGTTTCCTGTTTAGGATTAACCTCCGGCGTTTCTTTTGGAAAACAGTGAATGTAAAATTGATCAGCGATTGGACTGAAGCCAGGTGATGACAAGCAAAGCTGGAATAAAATGTGATTGCTGACTGGGAAAAGCAGCTAATTGTCGAGCAAGGTCAAAGTGGTTGCTTGTCTTTCTTTCCATCTGGTTGCCTTTTAAGGACTTCCTTTCCATCTCATTCTTCAAGTACTCCCAGGCTGATATATTTAATTACGTGACACAACGTCCTTCCTACTTTCTTTGTACACTTGTTTCATTCTTGAAAATGATGTTAACACTTTACATATGCCTTAGCATGTTTTAATCCATTAACTGCACATTCTTAGATTCCCGAAGGTCCTCTGCAAGTGCATACCCAGGTTTACCCTTGGGTTTTAAATTAGTCTAATATTGCAGCATAATATTGTAACATAATGGTACACAGATGTAAAACTTGCTTTTCATTAGAAAATTCCATAAATATACCAAGAAAGGTAGTCTTGAAATATTAGATAAAGGTAGTAAAATATGCCAATAGAGCTGAGGTTATGGATTTTGCAAGTCTTCAGATGTAAGAGAAAGGAGCAAACGTGTCTTACCCTTCGTTGCGACTCCAGTCACTGCGAACACAAAGGTGTTTATGGACAGGGTCAGGGGAATAACCCTCATGACAGCTACAATCTCCTGTGGTACAAAGAAGAGGATAAAATACAGAGGCAAACATTTATTTTTTTCTTCTCCTTACTGAGGGAATTTACTGCCATTTAATTTGGCCTAGGCTCCCTTATTCATTGAAGATGTATTAACCAACTAGTGGGTGGTACATATATTGTACAGCTCATTTTCTTCACCGAGGTAAAAATGAAGTTCATTTGCTTTGGAACCGGGGTCAGTTGAAATGTTTACCTATATGCAGTGGATACGCTGTTGTGTTGTGTTGAAACAAGCCATTATATGTTTCCACAGCTGATTGGTTGTTTAACTACGACATTACATTTAAGATTTTGCCAAGATTTTTTTTTTATATTTGCCTTACTTCCACACACAGAGCCCCTGAGAGGTTCTCCTGCCCACAGCACCAAACGTGGTAATACATGGTTTGATGACCAGCATCGCTTTCCTTTGGTTTACCAGCAAACTCACATGATCTCAATACCAAGTTATGGATTTTTAAATTTTTTTTTTTAGATGAACAGACACTGGACAGAACAAAGTGGATAAGCTGAAGGCCACTGATGAGAAAAACTATGTTTTCATAACCCCACAGCAGAAAAACAGGGCAGGCATGTCTGTCTGAATAGGTGAACCAATTTTTGCAAAATGTGCCCCAACTAAGTCTAGAGAATTAGAGGTAGACAACCTACTTTTCAGTAAAACAATATTTCAGTGTTTTTTCAATAAGTTTTAACAATTATGAGAAACAACTCAGCCAGTCTTATAGGGTTCTTTTTAGTTGCATTTATTATTTCTTATCAGCTCTTAGTCATAATCATCAAAATGAACAGAAACTAGTACTTAAAATATATCAATATTATAACGGAAGAGTTTCTGGAACTGTATTGCAGAAACATTTCAAAGAAATTCTACTTTATTGAGCTGCACCTGCATATATTTAAAAAAGAGTGAAACCTGAAGCTTTATGAGAAGGATGTCTACAGAAATACCTTGTATTGCTTCAAAGTCATAAGCCTTACCTGAGCAGCATCTATACATGTTTCTATTTTTCTCAGAGATGCGCTAAGGACAGTGGATGTTATTTACTATGAATATCAACAACCAAAATTGTAGAACTGTCACACCGGCTTGTTGTGAGGCTACAGAGATGGCCAATTAAACAGATTCCAAAGCAACAATGTCGAAGCAATAATAGTATGCTTAGCTTTATATAGGGATGTTGCTCAGCTCATCTTTGATGCCAAGAGTAAATTCCAGGCAGATGGACAGACAATATAAAAGCAAGATGAATCTCTCCAGCAGCTGCCTCCTGCTCACAGACAAATACATAAAGACTGCATGTGCCTCACGCTGTAACTTGACGAATGCTATCGTGAAATCTTAAGACCCCATATGAAACACCCTTATGCTGACTATTTGTTCACAGCACCGTAAAATCAGTTTATTAATTTACTGACTGAATTCATAGGTTTCAAATGAAAGTGAAACCTATGAAGGAGAAGCAACAGACATGTTTACTTATTCCTGGGTGCTTAATGCAGTGTTTCTAAAAGAGGAGCAAGACCTCTGAAGATATTTTCCTTTCAAAACATAACAGAGATTTGGTAAAATCAAAAAGAGTTAAAAAAAACCCCCAAAAACTTCATAAACATACTTTTAAGATTAAAGAATGTCCTGTAAAAGAAATTACGTAACTATTACCAACATTCATAAAGATAGAATGATGTCTCTTTACGACTATGATTAAAGCTACTACAAAATAAGTGTCTCTTTATCAATTGAGTGATTTATTTCAAGAGAATCATGATTCACAGAGACATAAAAAACTGTGCATGTAAGATTAGCAGCAGGGTAGCTACACTAATTTCACAACATAAGCCAATATATTAAAATGAGTATTTCCTGACATTTACACATTTAAGTACAGCAAAACTTGGTCTGCAATGTGAAAAACGGACGTGCTCGCACAGTATTAAGAATAGCAAATTTCCCATATGTTTCTTTTAAGACAACATATTTTCTAAAAGTTGTAATCCTCGTAGAAAGAACACACATCACCTATGAATTCTTGAGTTTTGACTTTCAGATGATCTGCCTTGCACTTTCCAAACTGTGTCACTATGCAAACTTTTAGTGTGAAAGCTGCACACTATTACCAGCTTGTGAAATTATTTAACTCTAACCTCAAATGTAACAGAACCATCAACCACTGATTTCACCATTTTATAATTTATTAAATATAAAAGTTCATGAAAACATTAATATTATTCCAAAACCCTTAAATGCATGCAAAATATATAAACATTTAGATGTTAAGGGGGTGCTCTTTGTTTTTGTCACAACTGCAGATAGTAGTTGAGCTGAGGACACTATTAGAAGTACTTGTCTTTACACAACTAAATGCGTAAGCTGTAAAGCTGCCAAGGGACATGTTCTATACACCTTCTCCACCTTGTTTCAGATGAGGTGCGCTAGCCTGGAAGCACTTTCCTACTCTAATCCGAAACAGACCTTGCAAGTAATCAGTGAAGTGCGGCTCTTTCTTCACTCCAAAACACATTTAGGTGGGGATCAAGCAATTAACAGGAAGATTTATGCCTGGCTGATTACACAGCCTGCTGAGTTAACCTTTAACCAAAGTCAGGCGCATGTGTTTGACCTGTCAGTCTTTTTGCATGAAAACGTGCTGTTCAGGTACATAAAGATTGATTTTGTAGTTGAGATGCAAAGCAAATTTTATTGTTTACTTGGCTCAAATAAGCCCAGTGAGTGTGACAGGGGGTTAAAACAGATCCTTTGTGCAGAGTTTTGTAATAAAAACTTGACAAGTGCTTTTTTGGATACTATTACAGACCATTTGAATCAATGGTTAATTTCGTAAAAGATAAATGGTAAGAGTTTTTTGTTTGTTTGTTTTTTTAAAATTTTGTTAGCCATTATGTGTATAATTTTTTTTTATTTGTGTGCACAAAATCTATATTTAGTAAATCAACTGGACTGATAGGCATCAGAAAAACAATTACGAAACAATCTGCTCTTTAAGAATCAGAAAATCTTAATTCAAAGATTTTATTAGTGCTATTTAATTTTTGTTTCAGGACTTTATAAAATAAATATTCCTAACTGTTTCCAATTAGCTATTTTCATGCCGTTTTGATTTGTGAATAGGTAAGGTGCTTGTTTTTGAAGCTTCCACAGCATGAGTTAATTTAAGAATTTAAAAGATATGGCTACTACGTCTTCTAGTTTACATTAGAGACACATACTCACCTGTGATTCCAAATCACCATTAGATGAGCAACACTGTACAATTGTCCTTATCCAGACCATCTAACACTGTAGGGATACACATACCCAGATAGTGCAGATGGGAACAGTAAGATGATTTATGCGGACTAACAGAACATCGCCAATAAGTTCAGTCTCCCCATTTTAGCTCCTTTCTCCAGTCTCTCACATCAACCGTTCCCTCTGTTCTAAATTAAGAGGCCAAAGCAGTTAAACAGAGGCAATCAATCGAGAGCACAAAGCAACTCCGTTTCACATCATGCTGGAAATGATGTTCGTCACCGTAATAATTTCTGTATCTCTTTCTGGCTGCGTGGATGATTTTCACATTTCAAGGTTCACAGTGTTGGCAGAGAAAAGATTTATTGTTGGACGGATGCCTATTTGTGCTTGTAATAATATTTCCAGGAAGAGAAGTAATTCTTAAAGAACTTGGGTGGATTTAATAAGTGTTTTCCCCCAGGAATGTCTGCACAGCACACATGTGTTGGTACACGTGTATGCAATGTGTTCAGGTGGCCAGCTAAAGCAGTTGATAAGGTCAGTTCAGTTTTATATGTGGAATCCTTTTCAAAAGTTTAAATACCCTTTAAACCTCTTCACGTCTATGCACGTTTTTGTACAAATAAAAGTCTAAGAATCCATCCCTCTATCCATCCCTCCTGGGTTTTTACTTTGTAAAACCAATTTATGTTGCAATTACAAGTGCACGTTTGAGGGGGTCATCCATATAAGCTTTACATATCTGGAATTAGAATTTATTTATTTATTCTTTTGGCTTTGCAAATTGCTCAATCTCAATTGTGTTTTGACAGAACTTTTGTCTGATTGTCTGTGAATCATGCGTCTTGCCACAAATTCTCAACTGGATTCAAGACTGGGCAATACAGCACATTAATATGCTTTGATGTAGTATTCCCATGGCTTGTAGGTCACTGCAGAAAACCCTCCTTTTAGTGTCTTTTCAACAATGGCCATTCATCCATAAAGAGTGAAAGTTAAATAGATGTCTGGTGCCAGATTCACTCACTTAAGCTGTGGATGTCCGCAGCTCCTCCAAAGGTGCCCGGGGCTGCTTCTGTGATCACTGCTCTCTCTCCTAACGACCATGCCTTGGTACATTTGTAGTTGTGCCACCGTCCTTTTATTTCTAGATTTTGGATTTTCAATGAAACCTTTAGTATCGGGATGTTCCATTATCATCACTCTATTAGTAATGAAAAATCTCGAACCTTGAATTTAAGATTATTTTTTGCTTTATTGACTGCAAAAATTGCAACATGTATCTAAAAGTAAATTGCTTTGTCAACTACTTCCAGTGACACTTTTCTTGCATTCAGACAAGAATTATTGCATTATTAGTCACCCAATTATGGACAGCCAGGGTTTGAGCAGACAGCAGAAACAATTGCATCATCTCTGTATGCTGACCTCCACACTGGCAGGCGAATTATGGAGTGAATGTGGAGGAAAAGAGGACTGATTATCAGGTCATAGTGATACAGCGACAGGTAGTCAACAGTGCCTGTCAGCAGGCTTGACAATGAGGCATAAAAAGGCGGGCAAATGATGGAGAAGCTGGTAGAGAACCTACTGAAACACATCCCTGCTTGTGATTATAGAGGCCAGAGGATGTATGTCTGCAGGCTGGCACCTCTTTGAAAACTGGCCAACTTGACAGGCCTAAAGGCCAACCTATTTAACTTCAGAGCAGTTTGTAGAGAGTGCAGAGAACTTCTTGTTGTTTTATTTATTTGTTATATAAAACTTTTTTTTTTGCTGATTGAAACGTGAATCCCATTTCAATCAGCAGGATTTGCATGTACGCATTTTCATTATGTAAAATTCTCAACATTTGAGACAGAACTTTGCAACTACACAAACTAGGCAATGCAGGAATGATGACTATTAAAGGATCTGCGATTCCATTACATTGTATTGAATTAAATAACTGACTGTACATACAGCTCATTTCAAAACATTCATAGGCACCAAAGGGGGTGGTGAAATTCACCCTCCATTATTACACCCCTGATCCAGAGGCAGTAATAAACCTGTAAATTTCTCTGAACCGCAGGAAGTAACTCTAGATTGCAGAAAAAAATGAGACGCACAATGCGAGTATACAAATCCAGAAAGCAGCAGCAGCTGTTCAGTATGTGGATTCACACTGAACAGAGACATGTGTCATCCTTTAGTGTCAATCTAATCTGAGAAATATGCTAATCAGCGCAATCTGATGCAGAAAATAACATGCTGAGGATGGCCCACAACAACTTCGCCTGTGTTTGAAGCACTGAATGTATTTGGACAACTCGGCTCTGGGGAAATCCTCTGCAGGTGAAGGCTGCAAGTTGTACGCTACAGCTCTTCGCTTCCATAATCACAGCACTATGTGTTGAAATCTCAAAGGTCTGTGGTTTTAAAAGACTGCCTTTTATAATGTAAAAACACAAAATAAGCCATAAGGAGGTGGGTCAGTGGTTGATTGTTTATTTTGGAACTATGAGTGTTAAACGGACGGCGGAGTCCGGCGACGACAGGCACTTAAATTCCGTAACAAAAGTATGTTTTTTTTTCAAAATCTCTTTCTCTTTCTTACTGTTTATTCAATGTGACATGCTGTTCTTATTTTTTTCTTTAATTATGTAAAGCACCTTGAAATGCCTTGCTGCTGAAATGTGCTATGCAAATAAAATTTGATTGATTGATGAGGTGATTAAGTGCTAATGTGTTTTATCTCCAAAAAAAAAAAAAAAAAAAAAACATTTGTAAACCACTTCTGAATTTTCGTTCCCATGGTCTAAGCTTTAACCTTTTTGTCTTAATTCCTTACCCAGGAAAATACACCGCTTGTTTTTATAATTTGACAAAAGATTTTAAAAAAAGTTTCAGGGGCGATTTTGCAAGACAAATTACTGAGCTGCATTGTGTGGTCCTTTAACCAACAGTTTTAATTTCCTGGTGTTATCGTTACCAGGTTTAGCATGTACCTAGATCAGATCAGAAGTATTTTGATCATTCAGCAAGAAATGAACGAGACTAGCGATTTCAATTTCCTCCTTCCAGTCCAACCCACATGTACAGCAGGTGTGTTTTTGCTTCATTTTGTTGTGTTTAATGCAGCAAAAGCAATCATTTGACATTTTACTCTGTAACAAATGACACAATTCACCACAATATTAAATATTTAGAACATTTTCATTGTGTGTGTGTGAGTGTTCCGTTGAGCATTTAAAAGGACATGTCCTGTAATGGAAATCTTTTTTAAGAGCATGTTTGGCACATTGGTGAACCGTTATTCACTAAGGACAACAACAATACTTAAGAGCAATCACTGATTACATAATCTAGCTTCGGATAAGGACAGATGAAAGGAGAAATAAAAGGACAGTGACAGGAAGACAGCAGCTCTTACAAAGTAAACATTTTGAATGCAGTGAGGGCTGGATAAATGACTCAAAAATCGAGTTACAACCTTTAATGATTTCACATTGCAGCGACGTGCAGGGACTAATGAACTGCAGTTGGATGCACTCCTGTCTCTACACATCCGGAATCTCTAAACACATATGTGCCAATTCCATCTTTGGCATTGTTGTGTGTACCGACTGGGCTGGGAGTCTGGGCCTCTAATACATTATGCATCAGCCCTCAGCATGTCCTTGACTTAGGTTACATAAATTTCACATACATTACAGATGTAATCCATTCTAATGAGCTTAGATTTTATCCAGTCGGGCAGGAAAAAAAAAAAAAAAAACACTGGGGAAACAGACCACTCAAGGTAAGATAAATATCATCAAGCTGCCTGCTCAGCTTTTGCTGGGACGGTTTTAATGTCACTAGGAGCAAAGCGTTCTGTGCTGAATGTGTACATACTGGAGCTGGTGGTTGTTTACAGAGACGCGGCGAAATACATTGCGAGTTCTGCTTACGCAGTGTGTGTGCTGGAGCCTGGCTGTCGCTCCAAGGATAGACAGAGGACCTTAATAGGACTGTTACATTTACCTAAAGTAACACCAGAAAAAATAAAACAAATAAAACAACAAACAAAAAAATGCTTTCTTAAAATGTACATTTTAAGAAAATATACATTGCTGTATATTTTCTTAAAATGTACAGCAAAGTATACATAAAATATACATTGCTGCTTGTATTATTTTAGATTTATTGCAAGTCAGATATGAAATGCTACCAATGGGACATCATTCAAAATGTTTTACTTATATAAGGTAGTAGATTTTGTAGTAGTCCTACGCCGCCTTTTTCCACTCTGCTACTTTCTTCTTTTACTACCCTCCAATTTGTATTATTTGTTGTTTTTTAAACTGTTAACTTATGTCTTCTGCTTTATTATAGAAGCTATGTCTGGTCTGGCGTGCTGTTTGCCTGTCACACCTTCCTGGAGGGCGACATCAGCTGAGAAAAATGCTGTCAACAACAAAACATTTCCCTCCTCCTGGTATTAACATATAAAGTATTTCTCCATCAGTTCTTTCGTTTCGATTTTGTCTGTTCTGTTTGCTGGCAAAACAAATGTGGTCATACCAGGTTCTACTGGAGGTTTCTTCCTGTTGAAGAGGAGTTGGTAACATTTTATTTGAAGGGGGTTGAATAAGACTGACATGGCACCATCATAAACATGACATAACACCTGTCATGAACATGAATACGCCTTCATGAATATTTATGACTGTTGTCATAAAGCGTCATTCGGTAAATTATGACACTTTTAATACAAAGCTGACATTATTCAAAATGTCTTTGTTATGACAACTTGACATTAACCAAGAAATCATTATTGATATAAATTTGTTATAAAAGAATTACTGATTGCACTTTAAAAATGAGGTATCTTTATGTTATTAAAGGTAAAGTTTAAACAGTAATGATTTCTTGGTTAATTGTCAAGTTGTCATAAAGACATTTTGAATAATTTCAACTTTGTATTAAAAGTGTCATAATTTACCGAATGACGCTTTATGACAACAGTCATAAATATTCATGAAGGCTTATTCATGTTTATGACATGTTATGTCATCTTTATGACAGTGTCATGACAGTCTTATTCACCCACCTTCAAATAAAGTGTTACCGAGGAGTTTTTCTCCAACATGCTCATTCTCGTCCAGGAGTGAATGCTACAGTCAGTGACTCTTTACAATCAGCTGGGTTTCCTTAGACAGAACAATTTTTAAGCTAATGTCTACAATGAACTGAACTTGATGCACTGATTAACAACTAGGGCGTAATGTATGTAGGATTAAATTGAAATGACTTTTTGTAACATGCACCAAAATGACATTTGTTGTGAATTTGCGCCTTTATAAATCTGCTGAATTAAAGCGTACAAAGACAAGTATGACACTTGCAGATGGCTACTGAAATTAGTGGTTGAATGCTTTAGTTTATATTTATGCATCAAAATGAAAATATCAATAATAAAATGGTATAGACGTAATTCATTTTGCTCAAAATAGAGACTGTTAAAGTTTTCATACAGTTAGAAACTCATACCGGCTCACAGAAATCATTCACTACTCTGTGGAGGAGAAAGAGCCTGTGTTTATATTGAATGAGAATGTGTTGGGTTGTGTGAACCAACCTGTCTCCTGGTCACAAATCTGCTCACAGGGCTCAGTGGTCCTTTGGCCACAGTAGTCATGGACCCACTGCGTTGATGAATTGGTCTGATAGTAAAGCGTTAGCTTAGCTGGATTTAGCCAGTTGGAGACATCCAGGAAGCTGCCCATGCTCACCACAAAACTGCTTCCTGGAATATAACAAATAATAGATTCATTTAATTTCACATATGCAAAAAACATATTCTGAAAAAAAATCTGAAATAGCCAAAGAGAATTTGACTGATTGGTGTGTTTTAAAAGCTTCTTTCGCCATTCCACTGAACAATCAATTGGGGAAGAAGCTAATTCTTTTGTTTTCACTGTAATTTTATTTTCCATCCTGACTGGACTGAATTTCAATGAGAAAATTAAGACCCATAATGTGCGTATCGATGGGATTTCCTTGGTAATTGCAGCACATGGGATAAAAGGGTTTCACAAGTCAATCAGTGAATGCTATTCTCCAAGACGCTGACTTACCTTTCTTTCTTACAGCTTTCAGACCAATCGTTATACTCTGATCACTGAACAAGACTATTCCTAATTGATGCCAATGAGTTTCAGTTCCACAGGGAGTAGTGAGGGGATTGTGCTTTAGCCCTCTAGTTAAAGTCTTAGGCAGCTGTACTGAGAGTATCAATAACCAGAAAATTAAAACCACTGGCAGGTAGGGTAAATAAAACGTGGACTCCAGTTTAAAATAAACAACCTTCAACAAGGGAACCTCTGGTCTGAGTATTTTGGATTGATGAATGTCCCCTTTGATTGTGTTAATTCTCTACTGAAGACAACCCACATCCCTCTACTTTGCAATAACGCTCCTTGAAAACAGTGGCCGCTTCCAAGAGGACAATGTGCTCTGCTGCTCTGCGTAAACTGCTGAGAAACAGCTTGTAGAGCAAAGAGCCAAAGAGCTCCGACTAAGTCTGCAAATTCCCTAGATCATAATCTGATGCAACGTCCGTGGAATGAACTGGACCAGAGCAACAGATGCCTCAAACTACAACCCACAGGAATAAAACAAAAAATCAGCTGTCAGTGACCTGGTCCTGGTAACCAAATCAGACAGACTTGACGTCAGTGGTGTTTATTGCAATTTAAATGACTTTAAAATTCACAAAGTGGGGATCATCATGTAGTATTTTTATTTATTTATTTTTTAATCTTCCAACTTTGGTGTGACTGGGCCATTCCGACACACCGATGCGCTGTGATCTAAAGGTTCTACTACATCTCTAGCTTTTTGTTTGGAGTTGTTTTTGTGCTGAAAAGCAAACCTTAACTCCGGTCTGTAGTCATTCACACTGTTTTTTTTTCCGATTGCCATTTAGCTCCATCAAAGTTGTGATCAGGGTGGTTGTGCAGCATTAATTTTCCCCCACATGTAACATGTTGCTATTGAGCATTCACATCTGATTAGAACAACTTCTTCCACATGTCTGGCTTGTGGTCAGTTTTAGACCAGACTGCCAACAACTTTGAGTTTCTTCTCACCGTTGTTCCATTGAGGCCTGACCTTTAGTTGTTCTGTCAGCAGAGTCTTCCACCTGAACTCCTCCACAGTTACATGCCTCCTGTCTCCCTCTCTGCTTAACGTGCTCCTTATGTGACCTGTTAGTTTAAATGGAAGGATGACTCTGTAGACTCTCAGATGTTTCATTCTCTTTTCCTCTTTAACTGATTGTCTTGACTTTATTTTGCAAAAAGTTGAATGTAAAATTTTTCTGATTTTATCTTGGAAAAAAAAAAAAAAAAAAAAAAACTTTTAAAACTAAGCATTCATTTCTGTTTCTGTTGATCATTGATTATGACACACAAGCCATGGGTAGATATCACATGTATGTCAATTTTCAGTGACAACACTGTGAAGTGCATTGTGGTTTTCTACTTTCCAAGGAATTAGGGATATTGCTGCTGCTTTTAAAAGAATAAAGTACCCCACAGAAGCAGGAGTCAGCTATATACTCTCCAGAACAGACTCTTAAAGTAATCTGCTGGGTCAGACTGAGTACAGGCGACCAAACTGATACCCATTCCTGCAAGAAGGCAGTTTAGCTAAAATCTCCACTGAGAGAACAGATAAACTTAAAGTTCTCCACCCACACAGTGGAGCTGCAATTGTAACATCACTGCTTCTTTTCTCTTGGATGTAAAAAGAAAACACTTAAGCAGTAGGAGGATTGCTTATTTTGCAGTGCACATTTTCTATTCTTAGTCTTCCTTAGACTTTCTCAATTGAGAAAAGAAAAACTGGAGAGTTAGTCTGTGAAATAAATATTTTTAAAGTGTGAATTTATTGTGAATGCAATGCTTCAGAAGTGCATATGCTGTCTTTTTTTTTTTTTTTTTTTTTTTTTTTTGTCTTGGATGCATCACCTCCAACACCAATGTTGGAGGTGATGTTTGACTGAAGCATCAATAATTTGGAATAATTATTTTTAACAGACATTCTATGTTGGAACTCTGATGTTTATCAACAAGAGTGAGTAGCTGAGATTATGAGAAGAAAACAAAAAAAAAGATTTACAAACATATTTAGCAGCACCTGCACTAAAGACTGCAGTAACATAATGTCACACTCCAAATAAGTTTCCTAACTAGCTTTGGGAGACATTTTTCTCCCCATTCACTCTCGTCTGGCACATCTCCGGTTTTTCTGGAGAGAGTCGTTTCTCCACAATTAGTCCATTTGACAGCGAGCGCATGAGATTGACTACACTCATGTAAAAAAAACAAAACATTTTTTTTTTATATATATAAAAGTTACAACCTGCACCTTTAATACCTAGCCCATATTCTATGAAATCATCTCATGTAATGTTATACTGTTACACCTTTCTAAAGGGAAACACTAAATTTATTTTAAAACCAAAGTCTTTGACTAATCTAAATCGAATCCACTGTGTTGATTTCATGTCCACAGACGCTAACAGAGCCACCAAGTCTGGAAGATTGTGAGCAGCATTAATGCATGATGTATTTACAGGCAGGTTTATATTTTGCTTTAAAACAAAAGTTGATTTCTAGCCTAGTTTAGTATATGTCAGTCTATAGTCTTGATTCACATGCAAGGCAGACTGCCACAAAAACAATTAGAAAAAGTCTATTATATTTCAAGCACATCAGTTGAATGACTGAAAATATCTGTTATTGGTTGAGGCAGTGAATAATTTTATTTTTTTCCCCATTGCTTTTTGCACACTAGTTTATTTTTTCCAATATTTGCTGGGGTTTTTTTTCTAGTAAAGGCTTTTATTTCTCTTGAATCGTTGGAAATCTATTGTTCTTCATTGACCGTAGCCAAAAGCTTTTGAATGTTGTGATAAGGTTGTTCAGTTTGTGTTTATCACTTGCACCTTATTGTTATTTCTGATTGATTTAATCTTTCAATAGTTGGTCATAATGCTTCACAATTGAGGGTGTCAAGATTTTAATTCAAGTCCTTTAAAAAAGCAAAACAACAACAAAAAAAAATAAAACAGAGAAGTGTCAGATGTAAGTTTAAAGTAATCTTTTAAATTTACAAACAGGACTGTTCCTACTACAAGCAATGTTATTGTTTCAGAATGACCCAGCTAAAGTGCACATATGAATCCGACAGAGAATTTGTGGATGAAGCTTAGAATTCACAAGAAGACCTTTCAAACTTGAACCTAATCAGTAAACATAGCGGTAAGACCAGAAACATGCAAAAAAAAAAGAAAAAAAAAACTTAAATAAATATAAGAAGGGTCTGAGTGCTGTAAAGCTAATAAAGATGTTTCTACTGATTATTGAGAAGGGTATAAATAATATCAAGCATGCTATTAAAAAAATGTAAATAAATATATTTCTCAAATCAATGTCTTTCACATAGTTTTATCTTTTGAGAGCTGCCTAACTGGTTTGTAATCGCTGAGACACACTCATAACTAACCGCATCACTGTTTACAATTTTGCTCTCAGTGAAATGGTTCTTTCAAAGTTTTGTTTTAAAGAATCTCAACTGTATTTGATCATGTAAAATTGCTTTGACTAGTCAAACAGGAAACAAACAATTCTGACATAAATTGCAGAATCTTAAGGACCTTTTTAAGAGAAGATTTTCAATGCCCTTTTGGCAAAGGGACCACCATAGAAAGAAAAATAATAATAATAACGGAAACTGCAAATATTCAAGCTGGAGCCTTTTTACATACCGTTTGTGATTTGTGAAGCCTTTATTTTATTTGCAAATTTAAAAATAAATTCTTAAAACTCTAATTTCTGATATGTCTTTTAGAACTGAATGTAGTCTTTCACCAATTACATTTTTTTTCCACACATATCTAAAAATGCACAATGACTTGGTTTCTACATCTTTTCACTAGTCAGCTAAGCTTTAATGTGTGACTTGTACTTACCATCTGCAACAAAATGCTCTGGCACATGGAGAGTAACCTTGACAGTAAGAGGGCAGGAGTCCTGTGTAGCATAGACAATGGCGATGACACACGTGCTGATGGTAATCAGTGTCAGGGTGACCTTATTCAGGGGACTTTGTGAGTGGCCTAAAGGTACAGACAGAGAGAGAAACAGAAAGAAAAATTAAGGGAAATATGGGTTTAGTGTTTTTTTTTTTTTTAAAGATGGAAAAAATGTTTTTAATTCTGCATTTTTAGCAGGTGAAAAGAACATTACACAAATCTGCATACGATCAATTTCTTTTTCAACTGAAAAGGAAATTAATTTCATGTCTGTCTTGCAATACCAGCCATGACTCATATTATGACGTACGTATGTGGTGCATTGCCGAGGACGCCACAGCTTCTGAACAATAGTCTAGAATTATTTCCAAGTGTGATAAATTATTTTATCGCCAGTGACAGGGTTATAGATTGGTAGTTACTGTGTCACTTTGGCTCTGTCAGGCGTCGTATTTCCAAGCTGGAGGATAGGGAATGAAATTAGCCGCTTAACCTCTGCCTGCTAATATCTATCATGGGACAGAGCGTGATGGTTTAAAAACAGGTTTACTGGAATCTCACTGTGGTGGCTAGGAAATCTGAACTATTGCAACATTTATCACTTAATGATAAATGTTGAGTTTGTATTACTCTAAAAGAATAGTTCAAAATCTGAAATGTTGATAGCTTATGAAATTATGTTCAAATTAACAATGGTTAAAATTATGTTTGTAATACTGTCCATTAGAAAGAAAAAATAATAATAATTCAAACTCATTGAATTAGTGACACATCAAAGAGATCTATTAAAAAAAACACATTTTTTTAATATAAATGACCAATTAAATTTACAATGACGGAAACCTTGACAGAAGTCCAGAGGTAGTAAAGTGCAGCACAAGGTTAAAACTGTGGAGACAAATTTAAGATTACAGAAACAACAGCTGACTCCATCAGAGGAGGAAGTGCAGTTAATCCTTCGGGGTCGGGGCTCCGTCAGTGAGGTTCTGAAGGGGTCCCTCAATTACCGTAAAAGCTTACTGAGTGGAGTAAAGAATGTATGCTCACGGCGGCAAACACTTCCGACGTGGGCAAAAACCAAACACGTTTATTCTCTCAAACACTCAGTAAACCATTCAGGAATGCAAAAACTAACGTATTAAGGGTTGACGAGGAAAAAAGCTGTTTGATTTGAAATGCATTTATCATTAATGAACACTTAATTCCCACATCAAAGTATTTTCTACAATGTCTTTAATCCGTTGAATATGAAAGCTAATTAAGTAATGAATGTAATCATTTATTTTACTTTGTGTGTTAAGTCAAATTAGTGTTTGTTTTTTTTTTATTAAAAAAAGTGAAGTGATAAATAGTAATGAATATTAATACATGAATAATAAACACAACCAGGTAATAAAACCTGGATTTTTAACGCAATATTGTTATACAACACAATCTTGTTGAAGCATACCAAAGGTAAAAAAAAAAACAAAAAAAAAACAAAAAGGAAATTAATTTTGCATTACTTGGATGACATCCCAAAAGGTACGAAAATTAAGCATCACCTGGCATTATTGAACATTATAGCAGATGAGCAAATATGATTTTAGTTTAGTTAGATTGTAAAAGGATTAGAGTGCATTTGAGTTAAATCCGTTATATTTAGGCAATAGTTTTGCACCAACCATCACCATGCTATTAATCAAAAATGATTGCCTGGTTACCATTTTTGTATTAGTATTGTATTAGTGAGTGATGCAGCAGTTAACATTGTTGGGACTTAGCAGTCACGTCAAGGAAATATCTTACCCAGAGTCTATGATTAATCAGCAACTCAAAATGACCACTGAAGACTTTTAGTAATAAAATGCTCCCATTTCAGCATGAATAGGTCCTCTTTACAAACTGCTTCCTCGCATTTAAGTGTTGCCAAATTTTGCTAAACTCCACCCAAGGTTTCCACATGTGGCTCAAACCTCTTTATACAACAGTTAAAAAAAAAAAAAAACACACAAGTGGACATATTTTTAAAGTAGATGTTTAATTAAAACCTTGCAAATGAACAGAAAGAATGCCAAGAAAAATACTAATGGGCATGAACAAAATAAATCTGATCAGCTCCCTCATGTGAGATCAGAAATTTGTATTTAATCATGCATACAACCCCTGGCAAAAAGTATGGAATCACCAGTGTTGGATGAGCAGTCATTCAGACATTTCATGCTGTAAAACAAACTCGGATCAAAAACATGATACAATATTAAGGTCATTCCAAAGTGCAACTTGTTGGCTTTCAGGAACACTCAAAGAAATGAAGAGAAAACATTGTGGAAGTCAGTGAATGATACTTTTATTGACCAAACACAGGGAAATAAATATGGAATCACTCAATTCTGAGGAAAAAAGTATGGAATCACTCAAATTGGAGGTAGAAAAAAGGACACACCCAGTCTATTTCCTTTCCCTAAATGGACACCTGCCCCAGATTAGATGTGCCCATTAGTGTGCAGTTCAAAACACCTGCAGTCATGACACCTTGGAGGGCTGCTGGACGAAGTGGAGTGGCGAGAACCATGACTCCAACAAGAGAAATGTCCCTTGAAACAAAAGAGAGGATTGTGAAACTTCTTGAAGAAGGTAACCCTTCACGCATGGTTGCTAAAGATGTGGGCTGTTCACAGTCAGCTGTATCCAAGATATGGTCCAAACACAAACAGCATGGAATGGTTGTTAAAGCCAAGCGTACTGGTAGACCAAGAAAGACATTAAAGCGTCAAGACAAACAACTAAAGGTCATTTGTCTTGAAAACCAAAAAAGTACAACTAAACAGATGAAGCATAAATGGGAGGAAGCTGGAGTCAATGTATGTGACCGAACCGTAAGAAATCGCCTAAAGGAGGTGGGATTTCAATACAGGAAAGCTAAATGAAAACCAGCATTGACACCTAACCATAAAAGAACAAGATTCCGATGGGCTAAGGAGAGGCAATCATGGACTGTGGATGACTGGATGAAAGTTGTCTTCAGTGATGAGTCAAGAATCTGCATTGGACAAGGTGATGATGCTGGAACTTTTGTTTGGTGCCGTTCCAGTGAGATTTATGAAGAGGCCTGCCTGAAGAAAACAACCAAATTTCCACAGTCCTTGATGATATGGGGCTGCATGTCAGGCAAAGGCACTGGGGAGATGACTGTGGTTAATTCTTCTATCAATGCACAAGTTTACATTGACATTTTGGACAGTTTTCTCATCCCTTCAATTGAACAGATGTTTGGAGATGATGAAATAATTTTCCAAGATGACAATGCATCGTGCCATAGGGCAAAAACAGTGAAGGCATTCCTTGAAGAAAGACACATTCAGTCGATGTCATGGCCTGCAAATAGTCCAGATCTCAACCCAATAGAAAACCTGTGGTGGAGATTGAAAAAAATGTTCCACAAGAAGGCTCCAACCTGCAAAGCTGATCTGGCAACTGCTATCAAAGAGAGTAGGCACCAAATACTGTTTGTCCCTCATCAAGTCCATGCCTCAGAGACTAAAAGCTGTTATAAAAGCCAAAGATGGTGCAACTAAATACTAGTGATGTATTTTGAATGGTCTTTTGTTTATGTGTTTTTCATGATTCCATACTTTTTTCCTCAGAATTGAGTGATTCCATATTTATTTCCCTGTGTTTGGTCAATAAAAGTATCATTCACTGACTTCCACAATGTTTTCTCTTCATTTCTTTGAGTGTTCCTGAAAGCCAACAAGTTGCACTTTGGAATGACCTTAATATTGTATCATGTTTTTGATCCGAGTTTGTTTTACAGCATGAAATGTCTGAATGACTGCTCATCCAACACTGGTGATTCCATACTTTTTGCCAGGGGTTGTAGGTGATCCTACTTATTTTTCAGAGAAGTTCATAAACAACATCACCATGTTTCCATACATTTTTCAGGTTAAACAAGGGAAAATGTGCTTGTAAAGGAAATATATGCAGGGTTTGCCACAGCTAATTAGCTGCATTCACACACTTTGTCTTAACATGTTTGTCCTTGGTACGGCTGCATCAACACTATAACACAAGGACGAACATAATGCTTGTTTAAATTCTGTGCCACGGGCCCTCCTATATGCTAAACGCCTCTGTCTGCACAGCTTCCCAGTCATGGTGTTTAGATTTTTCAAAGGTGTTCAGAATGCCAATGAGAATAGACCATATTTTTATCAACTTATTATTAAGTCTTTTGGAGGATGTGTTTTTAATGGCTGACTGGCTCAATTGCAAATAAATCAAGCGCAAAAATAAATTATCTATGGATAACTTACAGAAGCTGAAATTGTAGTGAAGAAATGAAGTAGTGTAACTTTAATCACCAAAAGCAGGAAAGGCTAACCTAATTACATTCAATAAGTAATTCATAAAATGAGCCAGGTTAAGTAAATAATGTTACAGTCCCACTCCAGCCAATGTGCAACGCCACAAAATAAATAAATAAATAATAAAAATGTTATGTCTCAGTGAATACCCACAGATTTTCTCTTATGGCTACTTAGGTGAGTCTATATTATTTTAATACATAACTCTTTACTGTAAAATAGTTTGTCTTATTCTTAGATGAAGGAAAGCTGAGAAAAGTATTGGATTTAAATATCATTTGTACATGATGATCTGTGACCATGTATAGCCAAACTAGTTAAGATTTTGCTTTATTAGATTCTTTATGACTGCAGATCTCAGCTTAAACAGTGCTTTATTTAGATTTCAGGTTCAATCTCCATATTGTTTCTGAAGTGACTAGGTTAAAAAAAAACAAAAAACATATCTTCTTACCTAGTCTATATATTCCAATTTTAGAACTAACATCTATTTTGTCTTTACAAAGTTTTCATTTGTGTTATCAACAAGAAATCGCTGCCTCAGTCGCTTCAGTATTCTTGAGTACTTGTAAATGAAAATATAATTGTTATTTATTTACATGCTTGGTTTTCAACCATCTTGCTAAGTAGTACCAAAGTTTGCTCTCCATCTATTTCCACTGCATGACCATTCACTGGAGCTGCTTGTAACTGAATGCTATTTTGGACAACACTGGCATAAGAATTGCATCATTTTTTCCTTAAAGGAAAAACATAGGCAAACATACTCATGAAACTATAAGGTTTCAGGCAAACTGTAACCAAGGAGATGAAGAGTAAAAACAGTTTTTTTTTCTCTTCACTTTTTTATATGTTGATATTCAGGAGGACACACAGACACACACACACCCACACTCACACAAGGTCTTGAATGTGGATATCCTCATCCAGTACAGTCTTCAGTATTACATGTCATGGAAGTTAAAAACACGTTTACGGTCCAAGTCATTTGACTTAAGTTTCATTATCACAGAAACTCCATTTACATCAGCTCATATATCTCCTTTGAGTGTCATTGGCTGTGCTATAAAATAGCACTTTACACACCGCAGGGAGTGTGCAGAACTCCTTCCTATTTCAAGCTATGCTGACAATTCCAAAAATGTCTTGGCTCATTTCTCTTTTCTGTATGCCATATATATCATTATTCCCCTTCATATCCAGCCACTCCAACATTAGAATTCATTTGGTTTTAAGCACACTTTTACTGTTTTTCTATTCTCCATTTCTTATTTCTTTTTCCGATTTTATTGCATTCTCAGCGAGTACAGACAACCCCCTTACTGTGCACAGTGAGGAGTTTAACATATGGCATTCATCACAAGGTTTAGAGAAGAAAAAAAAAACATCTGTATTTTCTTTCCTTACCTTTACTGCGCCTTCGTCCTCTGTTCTGCTCTGTGTAAAACTTCATTTGATTGTCATCTTCAGGCTCTGAACTTGATTCATCTTGCGGACCATACACACCTCCAGTCACTGCCAAAGAAAAGTTGAGAAAAACAGGGGAAAAGAACCTTATTAATTAGACTCAACTTGTGTGGCCGTGAGAAACCATCCTAAGCTTCCTCATTCAGGTGGCATGAAGAGAAAGAACCAACGCTCCATAATTATGGTGACAAAATTGCAGATTAATTGTCGAGAGTTTTGATTTTTGACTCTTTTCAAGCCCCTCCAAGTTTGATTGGGGAGCCTTGTGTCTCTGGAGCTCAATTTTCTAATCACATTGTGTCACATCTGTGGAGGATGTTCATGTGCCTGAGAGCACATCCGCGATGAGGTGACAGCAAGACAGAAGATGTGAGAAACTTTGTTTACACCGATATGCCAGCGAAGCATCAAAACACGCAGTCTTTTTTAACCGATTCTCACATGGGGCTGCCTCAAAGTGATAATTGCCATTCTGAGGATTTGTAAGCTCTTAAAGTCTCTGAAAGATAATTCAATTCTCTGAAGCAGTTAAAAGCCATCCTAAAGCTTATTGAAATGAAATATAAATAAAGTTTAGGTATAATGTATTTATTCCTGGTGTGGAAAAAAAAAAAAAACAGACCCTAAAACAGACCCTCAAATGAGATCATTAATTCTCTATTATATATGCTCCAGTTGCCTTTAAAATTCAACAGCATCATATGCAATCACACTCAGTAAATCATGTATCCGAATGAGGCTTGTTTGTCTTATTGTTTGTACCTCTTGCAAATAACCTCCTTTAAGTGGGTATTAAAAATAGTTTTATTGCCTTTTATTACTCTAATGAAATAGCCGACTCCTAAATGTTGCTTTTACTACCTGCAAACAAAAAAAATTTATATACACTTCTCAAAAAAATAAAGGGAACACTCAAATAACACATCCTAGATCTGAATGAATGAAATATTCTCATTGAATACTTTGTTCTGTACAAAGTTGAATGTGCTGACAACAAAATCACACAAAAATCATCAATGGAAATCAAATTTATTAACCAATGGAGGCCTGGATTTGGAGACACACACACAATTAAAGTGAAATGTTCCCTTTATTTTTTTTGAGCAGTATATATATATATATATATATATATATATATATATATATATATATATATATATATATATATATATATATATATATCATAGTTAACAGAAATAAAGGTTTGGAAATATCTGTTGGCAATTATGAATTTTTCTAGAGTTGTAATTTACAAATAGACCGTATGTTATTGATAATCTCTGTCAGCCAAATTGGAAATAAATTAGCTCCACAAAGAGGAGAGATAAGACACTGACTCCACTGCGAGGGGTATAATTTATTAAATTATTGGCATGACTGGCCATTCCTCATCGAGTCAGCAGACTAGACACATGATGGATGGCAAACTACAAAGAGTCAGATGAAAAAGGAGGTGTAGCAAAATTAACAAATGAAACAAAAAATATAATGATAGTAATTATATACCTACTGACAATAATAATGGCAGAAGTAAAAAAAATAAATTAATAATTAATAAAAGTTGCAAAACACGAGGTATTCAACTAGATTGCCAAAAGTTTTGGCTCATGTTTTCTAAACACTTCCAAAGACGCATGTATAAAATAAAATCAATGACCTAGGTAAGCAGAGTGCTTCTATGGACATTTGTGAAGGAGAAAGAGTTGCCCCCAGGAGTTCAGAGAATTTCCAGCTTTGTACTGTGAGAGAATGCCACATGTGCAATATGTAAAAGTAATGTGCTACAGTCAAATGTCAGTGTTGTTAACGCAAAGCGGAGGTTACTGGAATGACAGAATTTCAGTCAGAAAATGGTAGGCCACAAAATATTACGGAGTGAGGTCAGGGGATGCATGAAGTTCAGAGAAGTCACCAACTATCTGCAGAGTGTGTGTGAGAAAGCATGCAAGTAAGTAATTTTGCAAGAATAGTGTAAATGTGCCTTCTCCATCCATAGAGTGTATACTATAGAAATGTCTCTGGATTGGCTCTGGATATTCATTTATGTGTGCATGTGTTTGTATCAGCACAAAAGGGAAAAATATGTTTTCAACTTGTGCCTAAAGTGCAGATTACAACCCCTGGCAAAAAGTATGGAATCACCAGTGTTGGATGAGCAGTCATTCAGACATTTCATGCTGTAAAACAAACTCGGATCAAAAACATGATACAATATTAAGGTCATTCCAAAGTGCAACTTGTTGGCTTTCAGGAACACTCAAAGAAATGAAGAGAAAACATTGTGGAAGTCAGTGAATGATACTTTTATTGACCAAACACAGGGAAATAAATATGGAATCACTCAATTCTGAGGAAAAAAGTATGGAATCACTCAAATTGGAGGTAGAAAAAAGGACACACCCAGTCTATTTCCTTTCCCTAAATGGACACCTGCCCCAGATTAGATGTGCCCGTTAGTGTGCAGTTCAAAACACCTGCAGTCATGACACCTTGGAGGGCTGCTGGACGAAGTGGAGTGGCGAGAACCATGACTCCAACAAGAGAAATGTCCCTTGAAACAAAAGAGAGGATTGTGAAACTTCTTGAAGAAGGTAACCCTTCACGCATGGTTGCTAAAGATGTGGGCTGTTCACAGTCAGCTGTATCCAAGATATGGTCCAAACACAAACAGCATGGAATGGTTGTTAAAGCCAAGCGTACTGGTAGACCAAGAAAGACATTAAAGCGTCAAGACAAACAACTAAAGGTCATTTGTCTTGAAAACCAAAAAAGTACAACTAAACAGATGAAGCATAAATGGGAGGAAGCTGGAGTCAATGTATGTGACCGAACCGTAACAAAATCGCCTAAAGGAGGTGGGATTTCAATACAGGAAAGCTAAATGAAAACCAGCATTGACACCTAACCATAAAAGAACAAGATTCCGATGGGCTAAGGAGAGGCAATCATGGACTGTGGATGACTGGATGAAAGTTGTCTTCAGTGATGAGTCAAGAATCTGCATTGGACAAGGTGATGATGCTGGAACTTTTGTTTGGTGCCGTTCCAGTGAGATTTATGAAGAGGCCTGCCTGAAGAAAACAACCAAATTTCCACAGTCCTTGATGATATGGGGCTGCATGTCAGGCAAAGGCACTGGGGAGATGACTGTGGTTAATTCTTCTATCAATGCACAAGTTTACATTGACATTTTGGACAGTTTTCTCATCCCTTCAATTGAACAGATGTTTGGAGATGATGAAATAATTTTCCAAGATGACAATGCATCGTGCCATAGGGCAAAAACAGTGAAGGCATTCCTTGAAGAAAGACACATTCAGTCGATGTCATGGCCTGCAAATAGTCCAGATCTCAACCCAATAGAAAACCTGTGGTGGAGATTGAAAAAAATGTTCCACAAGAAGGCTCCAACCTGCAAAGCTGATCTGGCAACTGCTATCAAAGAGAGTAGGCACCAAATACTGTTTGTCCCTCATCAAGTCCATGCCTCAGAGACTAAAAGCTGTTATAAAAGCCAAAGATGGTGCAACTAAATACTAGTGATGTATTTTGAATGGTCTTTTGTTTATGTGTTTTTCATGATTCCATACTTTTTTCCTCAGAATTGAGTGATTCCATATTTATTTCCCTGTGTTTGGTCAATAAAAGTATCATTCACTGACTTCCACAATGTTTTCTCTTCATTTCTTTGAGTGTTCCTGAAAGCCAACAAGTTGCACTTTGGAACGACCTTAATATTGTGTCATGTTTTTGATCCGAGTTTGTTTTACAGCATGAAATGTCTGAATGACTGCTCATCCAACACTGGTGATTCCATACTTTTTGCCAGGGGTTGTATAAACAACACATCATTTTTTTTTAATTGTTTAAATAGGCCAAGTAAAAGCAGAGTTAAGCCGAAATAATTAAACCGTCTTTTTTTCAGAATATCAGGAAAAATGTTGGAACTGGCTATTCTGGGAATGACATACACATTTTTAATTTGTATGTAATGTACTGGTTTTGCTTTGTATGTGAAATAATGATGCAATGAATGAATATGCAATAGGCAACTGGGCCTCAACTTTGAGCTGGAAGATGAAGACAGGAAACTCACAGGCAGTGGCGCAACTGCACATTATTCAGGTGGATGCGAAGACATAAATCCCCCCCACCCCCCCGAGGGACGATACGTGAAGTGTAAAAATCACTACATTTACCTCGTTATGTGCGAGAGGTGAAGGAGCATGAGGCGCGCTGAAAACATAATCGGAGCATCGCCCCCTCCAGACGGGATTTTGGCGCCCCCTCTGGTGCTGCGCCCCTATGCGTTGCATACGCTGCATACTCACTTTTTGCGCCTCTGCTCACAGCCAGAGTCTGAGACAGACGGTGACAATTTTGATGTTTATGTGGAGAATCGATCATTCGTTTAAGAAACTAAGAAAGAAAGGCTGTAGTATAAAGAGTAAGATCAGGTCCTGACATGCTCACAATCAGCTTCTCAAAGATCCAAGCAGAAGAATGCTTATGTTGGCATATAAACCACTAAATAGTTTAGCACCAAAATACATTGGAGACCTTTAGTTGTATCAACAACTTTGCAGACCACTCAGATCTTCTGGTTCTTGTCTACTCTGAATCACCAAGGTGAGAACCAAACATGGAGAAGCAGCATTCAGTTTCCGGCTCCACTAATCTCGATTAACCTTCTAGAAAATTGCAAAAATGCTGAAACACCTATTTTTTTTAAACAGGACAAAAACAAAAAAAAACATATTTACTTGCAGTTGCCTCTGATTATTAATAACTGCAATAGGGAGTAATTTGATGTATATCTGATTATTATTATTGATGTCATTTGACTAAATTTAATGTTTGTTGCTTACTTCATAATTGATTATTGGGTTGTTTTTTTTAATGTAAAGCATTAGAACGTCCTTGTTGCTGAAATATGCCTTACGAATAAAACTGGCTTATTTGCTAGTCGGCAAACTTGGAAAAACGATAAATAAAATAAAATAAAAAATCTGTGATGTATCAAATACTTATTTTCCTCTCTGTGTGTGTTGATAACAAATGCCAGATGAAATACTTCTCTCTTTCACTCCATTAAGTGATGTGCAATGGCTTATGAAAAATCCCCTGCATCATAAAGATTTTGGGTATGATTAAAAGTTTTATTAAGTCTGAGTAGAAAGTCTGTCCTGGAAGCCAGAGTCAGTCTCTTGGTCTGGTGCACTTCTACTGGATGAGAGTTGAGTAGGATTCAAGTGCTCCACTACGGCTGTTTGGGAAAGTGGAGCTCAGTCAATGTGGTGTAAAATTGGTTCTGAATTTATGCATCGTGTTAGAACATGCTCACAGAGTTGGTGGGAGCAGAAAACGAGGGAAGAGGAGCAAACTCGGGGCTGGCTTCACAGGGTCAGCAGACTGGATGTTCACAAAGCTGAAATAAGTGTTAAATTTTATATTTTATACAGAACAAATTTAATTTATTTAAAACTATTTCACACACACACACACACACACGCACACACAAAAAGAAAAGCACCTACAAGGATGATATTTACTTTCCCAGCAATAGCTGGATGCCCAATAATTTGCTGTATTTTATTTATTTATTTAGTTTTTTCTTGGTGGTTAGATTCCATTAAAAATATCCCTTTTAGAAATGTCTCAGCATCCTTGAGCTAGGAAGTAAAATATCTAATTTAGATTTGCTTGAACCTTTGACTGTGTGCATATTAATGCTGAATAAAATTTAAAATACCTCAAAACATCAAAGAAATGTTGGTTTTAAATATTTCAAGCCATTCAAGACCCATATGGATTTTTAGATTAAATCATCTGCTTAATAGACATTGGTTTTTGATTTAAAAATAATTGAAAAAGTAATACAGTATGCTTTTTGACTTCAAATGGACAAAACCTGATTCTTTATAAAAACAACAAACGAAAAAAGAAGTGCATTGAAATGAACACATTGATTTAATCTCATATGGACCTGATTTTTGTTTGTATTTTACAAGTTTAAAAGGCAACACGGGAAGTAAGCCAAGTCTTCACAGTTTTTATAGACAACAAAAGAAAGAAGAAAAGCTTCTTAGAGATATACTGCTGTGATCGCACCTCATCAGCGAGTGTTTGCTCTTGTCAACCAATCCACTCGGGAAGGAGTTCAGCGGTGGTGTAAAACGGGGCTTTATCATGAAAAGTAGCAATTGTACCAGCTGAAACAGGCTACACTGCATTTCATACCTTGGCACATTACCCACTGGCAGGATGTGGCACTGACATATACAAATTTACAATAACCGTCTACCAAATATGGCCATTTAAAAAAAAAAAAAAATAGCCTACATGTTTAGGAGCCAATTAGACGCTGCTTGGGCACACATACAATTAAATGTGCTCGTTTCACTCCATTGATGTCTTAATTGCGTCTTAATGTTCTTTCCTCATTATGTATTTTGTGACGTGCATCCATTTCTCCTGCAGCAAAACACCAACACAGCAGAATGCCGCAACTCCTTTACTTCAAGACTTCAAGTCTTTACAGTGTTGTAGTTAGAGAGGCATCTTGAATTTAACAGTCACCACAGCTCCACAGGTTTTGATTTGTAATGTTACAACAACGATAAGCAATTGTCTATCTTGCTGCACAACTATTTTTATTTTATTGTTTTATAGCAACCAGCTTGAACACGTTCCATGACGAAATCAACAACAAATGTTCCTGTCAAGGATGGAAAGCTTGAATGTTTAAAATTAAATTTCATGTTTTGGCATAGATCTGGTCTTATTTGTTATTATTCTATGGATTTTTCCCACACATTAAAAAAAATACACTTTAGCACATCTTCTGAATGGTGATTTTATTACAATGTCAAAAAGTGAAAAAGGTTTAAATTGGCTTACAATAATAATAATAATAATAAATCACATCAAACAGTTTTAATTTATAATTTAGTCCATAGTCTTAATGTATGTCATTAATATAATTTTTTTGGTTGATTTGTTTTGATTTCTCCCATTAGGTCAAACGAGGAAGCGTTATTGTTGAGATGTGACTTTGAAATACATCCAGAGCTGTGCCTCCGTTTAACTAAAATGTGAAGAAGCTTACAAAGCCGTAACGCAATCATACAGACTTTGACAAATTACCTTAATATGTAGTCATCTTAGCTAGTATTAACTTCTGATTTTGAAGAAAGTAACAGTTTTAATTTAAAAAAAAAAGAACAACTTTGTCTTATCCTCACATTTAGGATAAACTATTTAATCTAACTAATCTAAAACAAGAAAACAATGTGTGTTTGCGTACATTTATAATACACATGACAGAAAGATCCTGGTACCTGGGTAGTGTGCAGCTTTGATAAATAAACTTACACAGGAACCCATTTAAGCCAAGGTACAAATCACTACCCTACCCAGCCATCCTTTCACTTCCTATCTGCATTTCATCCCCTTATTACAATATTTTTCTTAACCAACTTCTTTAGTTACTTTGATTTAAAATAATATTTTTTTTCCTACAAAAAAAAGGCAAACAGCTGTGCCACTAAGGCTAAACAGGAGCATGTGTACACAAGATAATCCCATTAAAAAGACACATTCTTTCTTTAAGTTTCCCAGAGATAACATAATTTCAAAAATCTTTCAAAGTCATTTTGTCTGCCGTTATCTACTGTGCTGGTATTTGTTTTGTCGGAAGCTCCATAAAACACCTATTTTAACTAAAAACTTGAATGCCAGTGTCTTCTTGTCTCACAGTACAAATAAGTAATTTTTTTATGGTGTGGCCTTTTTTATTGGACAAACAATTTGTTTAATATTTACTTTTTTATCATATTATTTTAAGGTTTTTGTATTTGCTTTTCATTATTACAGTTTTATAAACTACCAGCGAACATGCAGTGTCTGCAGATTTGACAGGAGCTGTACATTTCAATGATCAAAGTGAGTAAACACACTTAAAGCAGTCTTTCATGTGTCTTTCTTTAATAATGAGCTGTTTGCAGCGCATTAAGCTGTTTGAACGTGGCAAATGTTTAAAGTGCAAGAAAGTGCCTGGAGCTAAACTGCAATTATCTGTCATATCAATTTAATAAGTATTATGCATAGTTTGTATTCACGTGTATGTAGTGTTTTTGTAAACTAAGCCACAGTAGCTTAATAGTAACTAATCCATTTATCATTCAGCTGCCATCTTGCCTGATCAAGCAGCAGTGCAGATGCCTCTTGAATCGGATTGTGAGTTGCCAGGTTGCAGAGACAGATGGGTTGAAATTACAACAACAACAAAAAAAGAAAAGTGTTGATTATGTGAGCAGATTTCATTTAAAAGTGGATCCTGCACAGTAGCATGTTGGGAAAAACACACAAAACTTTAGGACATGGGAGTAGCACATATTGAAAAGTTTGTAGGTCATGTAAAAAAGGAACAGAAAGGAATAAATAACAATATGACTGGGTATCTGCTGGCTTATTCTCCACATGCGGACGGGGGCCATACGGACCTTTCAAGTGAATGACCCAGTTGGTCATCATTTACATAACCATGGTTACCTGCCTGCCTAACTGGTCTATCACCATAAAAGAACTAGCTGAAAAGTAAAGCAGCAGACACAGAGTCTAGCAGAGAGACCAGCACAGAACACACACATGCACAGTTTATGAAAGAACCGAAAGTCCACAGGAGAGAAAAGGATGTTCTCCTTTGTAACATTCCCTGTAGTGAGAATAATTAGCTAGATGATGAGCTAAGGAAAAGCAAAGGGGTGAGGTGATGAGTTCAGTCTGCATTGTAAAAGCTAATAATCTTCTGCGTAGGAAGATGGTTAAACACATTGTGGTAGTACAATGACATACTGTAGTTCGTCTCTCACTCACTCGCTACTTCTAGTTCATATAATTAACCTTATCTATTTAAAGTGTTGCCTATTTATTACAGCTTTGTGACAAGCCTTTAAGTCTAAGTTCGTGCCTTATTTCTATGAGTTAACAAGTCTTTCTACTCAGTTTTAATCTGATTATTCTGATGACACGTGTATATGCATGCATGTACACATTTATGGCTGCATGTATACATGCAGACCAGAAAATTTGCACATCCAAACCTTACAATTGCAATTTTATTTATTTTTTTACAATGACTGTGTATAAAGGTTCAGCAGCTTAAAATAAATAAATCATTTCTGAACTTAGCTTTCCTCAGATTCATTTTATACATCCATGCCTAAACTGAAGACTTTAGGATGTACAAATCAAATCAACAGCGCCATTTCTGAGATGTTCAAGCTGAACTGTATGCATTTGCAATTCTTTAGCAGACATGACTCCAGTTTCAGGGTAATAGCTCTATGTGGTGATGGCTTATTGAATAAACTTTGGGGTGGTGTGATCAAAATGGGCTAAGACATGGAATTATCCCTCACATATTGCATCAGCAGAGTCCACAGATAATATTGATTCAGTTTTGGGTCAGCTGGCGCAGTGGAATAAGCATACCTCCCCTAAATAGGAAAAGGAGATGTAGAGATTCAGGGGAAGCCACAAATTACAACAAGGAAAGAATTGTGTCTCCAGGGAAAGCCATTTGAAATAATAGCAAAAACATAAACCTAATCATTTGTGTGTAACCTAAGGGTGAAGTGCAGTTTCTGCTTTGACCGTCTATGATTTATGACCATGTCATGAAGTCTCTTGTTTGCAGGTTTTATAGTTTTTATTACTGGAACTAAAATCTTTAAACGCTAAAGTAGGAGAAGCTAGCAGAGAGATAGGGCTTCTGGAGATTCACACGTTTTACTATGAGTTACAGACTGTACATTTTAATTAATTGCCGACAGTTTGTAAAAATGGCACCAAAGTGTCATGACATTACATTTAAACTGAACAGTATTAAGTGTATGTAGATTAAATGAGCATGTGTTCTGCTAGTTGGGAAGACTTGGCATATCTAGCCGATTATGTTTATATGTTGCACACAACGTTTTTTCGGCTTCATCAACACAGTTACAGTTTTGCACAAGTGTTCCTTGTGAATTGAACTTTGCCTAACTTCACAGTACAACCACCAAATGCACTGTGTTTTCTTGCTCACTCCAGATTATTTCAGTCTGATCCCTACATGATTTGTTGCCAAGATTCGTTTTAGCTGTGGCAAGTGAGGTCTGCTGTGTATATGATGTTATTGGGGTTTTTGTGACCTCTGATGAATCAGCAATGGGCTCTTGGAGTACTCTTGACAGGCTGGCAGGCCACTCCTGAAAATGCGTATCACTGTTCCACATTTTCTCTATTAGTGAATATTTGGCTCTTAATGTGGTTCATTCAGATCCCAGAGCCTAAGGAATGGCTTTGTAACCCTTTCCAGACTGCTAATGTCAGAATAAAGGAAACTCAAAATAAATGCATGTCCCACTTCTCACATATTTTTTGTGAGAAAACATCAAACATTTAATTTTGTGTTGGTCTATAGCAAATCGCTAAAAATACATTAAAGTCTGCGGTTGTAATGTGACACAATGTAAAAAAGTGCTTGGGTGTTTTTCTTCTTTTTTTTTGGTATGGCACATAACACCAAAGGAAATAGAAAAGATCACCCTGGACCAACCAGATACAAGCTTGGGTCGTAGCTTAAAATAGGTGGTATAATTTGTGTATGTCAGCTGACTTTTGCTATGCCTTCTCTTTACTGGGCAGGACACATTGGCTTAATTTACAAAGGAAACAAAACGGATGGAAATTGTAATTTCTTGTGCATAAGAGGCAGTATGAAGGAGTGCCTGAAAAGTCAAAGACTTATTTTTACTGGCAAAATTAAAATCATTTTAGAGATTTCAGTACTTGTATAACTGTTGACAGCTGCACATGTCTTGCTGGGATCAAGGTTAATGTAAAGAGCTGCCTAAATTCCTTGTAGGTTTGATGTGAACCAGTCAGATTGACATGAGTAATAGAGCTTTGAAATTGCAAACAGGCACAAAAACAGCCTTCTGGAGTCAGAATCACGTAGCATGGAGTGCCTGAGGCACTCCATGCTACATCAGCCAAAGAGATTCAGAACTGCAAATCATAAAATCAGAGACAAAAAGGTAAACTCGAGTAGTTTTTTTTTTTTTTTTTTTGCAGGTCAGTCTGTCTCCTTTTAAAAAGCAATCAAGTTTATTTGTACTGCATATTTCAGCAGCAATCATGCAATCACCAACTGTGAAACCAGTAGCAGAAATTACACTGCCAAGTGCCATCATTGAACTCACCAAGACATTAAATATGGTCCATCTCAATGTGTTAATGTTTATGTAAAATAGTAAATGACCTGCACTTGTTAAGAGCTACATCAAGTCCACAGCAACCCAAAGTGCATCACACTACAATCAGTCATTCACACATTCACACACTGATGGTGTCAAGCTACTGGATGGTAGCCACAGCCACTCTGGGGAGGCTGCCATGCGCCGGCGCCACCAGGCCCTCTGACCACCAACAGCAGACAAGGCGGGTGAAGTTTCTTGCTCAAGGACCCGGCAGCAGAGAGCGACACGACAAAGCAGGCAGAGCAGGAACCGACAATCCATCAATTGAGGGACGAACTCCTACCACCGTTGCCAACATCAACCTTTTCTCATGGGTCAAAACCACCTCTAACCAAGTGAGTTTTTAGCCTTGATCAAAGGGAACTCAGCGTTTCAGTTTTTTTTTTTTTTTTCAGGTTTCAGGAAGCTTGTTCCAGATTTGTGGTGCACAGAAGCTGAATTCTGCTTCTCCATGTTCGGTTCTGGTTCTGGGGATGCAGGATAGGTTAAACCCAGAAGACCTGAGTGGTCTGGAGGATTGATACAGGCAGACAATACTCTGGTGTGGCTTTTCTTGCCTCTGCTTCTTTCACTCATTAATCCCCTCTATCCCAGTCTACTTCTGCTCTGTTTCTTTATGTTAGAAGAAAAAAAAATCAATTCTGTTTTACCCTACAGTTGGACTTTAAGCATTCAGCAAACGAAAGCACGCACACAAACAAACGTCCACACACAATTCCATTTCATACAAAATGAAACCTTGGCATGATGAATATTATTATAGAGCGCGTTGCAGTATAAGTGCTGTTGACACATTTTACAACTAAAATTTATGAGCAGCTACCAGTTTAAAGGGAGAGAAAGGATTCGAAAAGGTGGGAGGTTTAACAAGCCACCACTTGCCTCATGTACTTCAGTGGGCTATTTGTTGGGTGCACTCATTTCAATGTCTTTTTTATTGCATCTCACTAGAATCAAGAGTCTATCTGGCTATTTGGAGCTAATAAGCAAATAGAAAAGTGTGTGAAACCCACTCAGGAATTTTAGCTAGGTGTTTGCTGAAAAGGCGTGCCAGGTTATCATTTTAGATGCAAGAAGTTTTTAACCTCCTTGACAGTGAGCTTGTGCAGAAAAAAACTAATATATGCACTGTTAGTTGTAAACTTTAAAAAAAGGAATGAAAAAAAATGCATGAATATACATTGGCTAGCCTTTAAAACTCAGCTGAATATAAAATGTACATATACAAATGTGTTGCATTAGTATAATTACAATAAATGGTTTGAGCTAACTTCTTTCTGTGTGTAAATTGTGCAGATAAATACATGATTTAGACTGTTGGGACATAAAAACTGAAAATGCCACTAATTCTGACAGGATGACTATCCTGACTTGCTGGCCTTTTAGACCGTATGTGGATCCTCTATTAAACATTGACATTAGTAAATTTGGTCATTTGTACAGTAACAAATTACCAAATGTTTTCTCTTTTAGACATTTTCATGTGCACATGAAATGTTATTGTTGCAATGAACGAATAGCATTTGGGTTAAATTTTAAACATGTCCACCCTTTGTGAGTCTTAGATTGTTACATTAATAAAATAAAAAAAAATGAACGAAAATCTTTTGATACAAGATTGTGACATCCTAATACTATAGTAGCATTAAGGCTGCGTGGCTTTGGATGGATAATAGAATTTGAAGTATCCACCACCATTAATTTTCAGTGAAGTACTTTAACCAAAGATCAAAATGTCTGCATACTCAAACCACGAACTCATTGATTTCAAAAGCTTCAGAAGCTCTTTTGATCATAGAGAACAGAATTAGATCAATAGTATGACCTGGTATACATCCGGCTGTGTTGCACGTAGTGACTCATTTAAACTGTGTGCAGTCACCCCATCCACACATGCACAACAGGTCAGTTCAATTTCATCGTAATGACCTTTGTTAAGCAAAGGAGCACTTCAGCGGCTCCTTTCAAAGCTCCTCTCAGTCAGGATAGAGAGCCATGACTAGTGCACCGTTGTAAATCTTCCCAGCCTTCTGCAAATACACCAATAAATATTGTTCCATAACTGTTCATTAGCTGTGTAAAAACTGCACAGCTCTCCAGTGAATTTCAACCACACGGCTTTTGAACACAATTTTGAGCAAGAACATTTCCTTATACACAAAGGTAATGAGTGTTTCTTTAAGGAACAGTTGTAAATCTTGTGAACAGAGTGCAAATGGACAATGTCTTTCCCTCCTTCACACTTTCCATCTTCCTCTCTCTCTCCAACTCAAATCACAAAACTACAATTGGTTTTAAATTTGTTATTACAAAGTCAATAAGTGATAAAGACCACAGAATTTCAAATCAGTTGTCAATAAGTATAACGTTTACATACGTTCAGAGTTTAATTTCATGCTTCATGAACTGCTCTGCTGAAGAAAAAAAAAAAAAAGGGAGAGAAACACACAACTGTACACAGACACACCAGCTCCAAATCATCTCTGCTGGTTCCAAAATGTAATAAAGCTGGATGCTACGCACATTTGCACATATAAAGAAGAGCTTTGGTGACCATATGCAGGGAAAGTAGAGATGGGCAGCTTGGATAAAAATAGACAACTTGTTGAAGTTATCAGATGAATGCTGGTTAAACATCAATCCCTGCCGTTGCCGCCCTTTTTGGCGTTATCTGTGCAGAGCACACCACCAGAAAAGCATTAAGATTCATCAAGACTGACGATGTTCAAACATGTTTCAACATACAATAGATCAGATTTTTTTTTCTTACAGTAATCTACAAGCATACTCCAGTGGGATGAGCATGATTCAATTCTACTCAGAAGCTCCAAAAGGCAAGACACCAAACTCCAGCATTGCTGCTGACACTTATGGGTGTGTGAATGAGAGGAAAAAAAGAACTGCATAGTAGATCAAAGTGTTTGAGCTGAAAATGTGAAAATATGTAGTCATACTATTTGTGCAACAAAAGCTACAGAAGATATGCGTGTGACACAGAGAATAACCATAGCACACAGAGAAATTAGCTTGATGGGATTATAGCACCTGCCATAATCAAATGCTCCGCTGGCAGCTCTCCAATATGCTAAGTCATAAATTAAAATCAGGACTTAGAGTTGAACTGTATGTTTTTAATTAAGTTACTCAACATAAATACAACTTCTTCCCCTGAAGTTAATTCAATGTGTATTTTATGCAAGGGATGTTGCAATCGGTTTACACGTATCAGTTAAAAAAACACATTTTTGGGTAATCATAATTATGAAGTAGCTGACTGTAATCAATACCAGATCTCCGTTTTCACTCTACACGGCTTCATGCCAGCTGCACCTAATACAGTTTCTACAAAGCATGAGTGTTGGACTGTTATCAACTAGTCTATGGTTTGAAACTACTTTCAACAGAAAATTAAAGCAGTTAACAGTAAGGGTATTTCTTGAGGGAAAGCTCAAAAGTGAAAATTTAAGTTTATGCAGCACACGTTCTTAGTCAAGTTTGGGTTAACTTCAATTGAGAGAGCTACAGCAACAGTTATTGCAAAAAGGTTAGCTGGATTCATCACTCTAAATGACTGAACAGTTGTTGTGACGGAGAACATAGAACATATCACTTTTTGAAGTGTCTTAATCAAGGATATGTCTCCCTTTCTCCCCCTTAAACACAACACTGTTTGTGCTGGATAAAAAGAAAAATAATAAAATAAAATAAAAAAAGTTTGTCATTGCTTGTGGGGAATGTTATCTTTTGCAAATGCGTTTGGCTTCACTACAGATATTTTCTGTTTGAAGATTTGCCTAATGTCACTGCTTAGCCTCACAGAACATAAAACAAACTCAATAAGTGCTGTGCTTCATACCCAGCAGCTTCTTGGATCTCGTACTACAGAACCAATACTGTAAGCAAGCAATAGAAGAGACATTAAACAGATGAAGAATCAACAGAGAGTGCTTCCACGTTGTTTCACCAGAATACACCCAGTGTCAAACCAGTGGCTGAACAAGGAGAATTCCTCTAATGCAGCATCTTCACAAAAACTATGGCTAAGAACAGCAAGATAATAGGTCGTACAGAGTCCATCAAACATCTTTAGAACTATTGACAGAGGTGGGACTAAGTCATTGTTTTGCACGGCACAAGAAAGTCTCAATTCTGTCCAATCAAGTCTTGAGTGAAGTCCTGTGTAAAGACATATCAGTTCCAAGAAAAGTACAAAGTCAAGACTTGGAAAGTTTGGAGTCAAATCAAATAGGTTCCAAATAAATGAGGAATCATGTAAATATATATATTTTTTTCATTTTCTATATTAAACACCATAATTATGAGTTTTGATTGCTCCCTGATCAAGGAGCTCTACTCTCCTGCCTTGCTACAGTTTCCACAAAAATTAGGGAAAAAAAAAAAAAAACGGTTCCAGCTTGGCAGTGCATCATATGTATGGCGTGTTGTGAAGAGACGCCTGAGGGCTGCAGACCAACAAGTGTAATCGCTGCGTTTGGTCTGCACCAAAGACTGAAGACGACTGAAAGTGAAACCGAGCTCTGCAACACAAATCCTCTTTGCTGTCTCTCATTCCCCCTTCTGCACCCGCAAGCACATAAGACACCAAAAGCTAATACTTTCATGCGTCACTTCAAAACATTAATTAAGGAGAAATCCCAGATATTAACCATAAGGTTATCGTTGTTGAAATAAGACAAAGTACTTGTTGCAAAACATCAAACACCAGCACTTCACCACGCTAGCACGCTGAAAGACATGAACAGTGGAGATTAGAATGCACAGAAGAGTATGCAAATAAGGTAGGACAAACCTACTATTCACACTGACATAAATATTACTTCAGTGCGTTTACTCACGGGTTTCTAGGATACCTTCTAGATGTGGGAATTTTAGATTGCAGTTGTAAAGACAACATAAAATTAGCAAATATGATTAGCTGAATAAATGCTTGATTTGATGTTGCTGAATCTGACAGTAACTGTAGAACCTTTAAAGTATACAATTAAAACAATATCTCTCCTTGAAAATAGTACAAACCATACCAAACGGGAAAGAAATGCCTCATTGAGCCGTTTAGTTTGTTCACCGGCTTTTCTAAGCTAACCTTTCTGCAACCCGTGCTTTATTAAATGACAGGCAATACTGCAGACGTAGAACACAAAGAAATGTACCAACTGGAAAAAATAAAAATATTCAGCTAACCATTACTGAACATAAGTTGGATGACATAAATTGCAACTTTACTGCTAAATGTAATTTTGGTCATCACAATTTCAATGAAATCCTAATAAAATTTCTATGATTATGAAGATATATATTGTTATTGTCATCAACGTTATTATTCTTATTAATAGTAGTCGCAGTAGTAGTAGTAAATTACATATTTTCCAAAAAACGGAAATGCAAGCTGGTGAACTTTGGATTTTACAACTGCATAATAATAATATTTATGCATGAGTCAACATTTCAAGAGTCCAGGTATATGATGCAGCTAAAACTAGGACAATATGCTGAACAGGGAATAAGGAATTTTGCTACAGTGCATATCTCTATAAGTAGGTGTAGAGACCCAATGAACAGATGCAGTGTTTTGCCAGAACAGCGTTGCCAGGTTGCATCTTACTGAAAACTCACTAATAGTTTTTGTGATAAATATGACAATAATTTTGACAATTAATGTGTCAAAATTATTTATCACTGAACAAATATCTTTGCAACTTTTATTAGTATGATAAAAACGTTTTGCTCTTTGTGGTGTTCTGCGTAGATTTGTGGACAATGATGGGCACAGACAGCACTCGCATTCAGTGATTGGCCATTAGCTTGGATTTATTTTTTCTTCACCCCTAGAAAGAAACTTTTTGGGAAAATTGCTGTGTGGTGCTGGATGTCGACACCCCATGCATCATATTCCATCAGTAAGTACCGTCTTCCCTCCCACACAGACGCTGAAGACAATAAGGTTTCCTCTTGTGCAGACAAGCCAGCTACTGTTGTCAATATTGGTCTGTTAACTCCAAGAGTGCATCGTCACACACCATCAGCATGTTACCAAATAAAAACTGTGCAGATTGTGGTATTGTTCAGTAAAAATTGTGAAACTGTGTGCTTGTTTATTTTTATTTTTTTTTCTGAGTAGGTCAGAACGGCAAAGATTTTAGGAACAACAAATAGTTAAAAAAATATATATACCTCAAGAAATCATGACTCTTAGATGCAAAAGTTGCTCACAAAAAAGTGAACCCATTTTTTTGAGCGACACTTTTGGTGTCATTCACGAAAGGTAAATGCTACCATGCTGTGGGAGGAGGAGCCACAGCAGGAATTCCTGTGAGCGTTCTTCCTCTTTGCCACAAGCGACGCTGGTGAGGACAAACATGTGAATGTCTTGATCTCGTTGGCTGACTAAAACACTGTATCTTTGAAGAAACCTTAAATCCAAAGTAAAAGACTTCACCAGGCAGATATTCAAAAAAAAAACAACTGAAAGAGACTGAGGCCTGTTTGCTCATTAATTCTTGATGTTGCATAACACAAAGTTATGTTAATGGGAAAATAATGTGAATCTGTGAAAGTAACTTCAATTATCCAGTCCACATACCTTTTCCAGCTTCTTGTAAAACACATCAATGATGTATTAGATTGTGCAGTACATATCTAAGTTACATCAAAGATTTTTTTCCAGCAAACCGGTGATAGCATCTACTGGGTGCTAGTACATGCTTAGACACTGATAAAAAGGTAATATGAGCATACAACTTCTCTGTTTTTTCCACTCTGTGGGTTAACGATGGTCTACACATTTTAAAAGCAGGTCTATGAACTGCATAGAGCTGCTTTGCAAGTTGCATTAATAGTTGAAATGAAAAATATCTTTGGTCCCTTTGTCCCGAAATAAAGTCGAGTTACTTCATTTCTGTGAACATTGTTTATCCTTTTGTGCAGAACTGATCTTTGGAGTCTGACCAGTTAAATTGCCTTTAACCCCAGTCCAACTAAGTGTTTATGATTTTTGTTGTTGGGTGGGTCAACTTTCAGGAACCGTTGTACGGTTTTAAATTATAAACTCACAAAGAACGTATTTCACCACTGACCTCGAAAAGCACGTCTCAGTCATGCCCTTCACAGTTTTGAGGCTGTGGGAATTAATCGCCTTGTCTCTTTTGCTCAGTAATTTGACACATGATACACTTAAGTAATGCCCAATCAAATTCCCAATGGCAATTAATAACAACACAAATTGAAATGATTTATATTATAATGTAATTGCTCTGAATCGCCGTGTGATTGGGGAAAATGTGTAAGACTTGTGCAATATGGAAAGAAAAGAAATTGTCGGTGTTATTCTTTTATTGTGCACTTAAAGTAAAAGAATGGTTATCCTGTCAAGGGCGGGTAAACTCAGCAAGGTTAATGTCTCATTATAATACAAATTTCATCTGTGGTCATACTGGCATGACCGATGACACAAGACTGTATTTTTACAGCATATGTGACTGAAAATATCGTTGCAGGTAATGAGCTGTATTCAGTGCTAATGTTCCTGATCAGATCTTAAAACTGAAATGAGATGTCAGGTTTTTTTTCATAAATTATAAAGGTTTTGTAGCCATGCATATTTAAAAGTACCATGCAGAGCAACCATTATATAGCATTTCTAACATTTATATAACATTTCAGACAGTGAATACAAAATGCAGTTTACAAATTAGGGTCTTTTTTACTATAGAAAGTCAAATAATTCCGGCCCTGTATGAAAAAGGTTATTGACCCAGTTGATTTTTGTTGTCTTTTTTTCTAGTCTATATTTGGTTGTGCTAGTGCCTTTTCCCCATTTTTTGACAGGAAAGAGGGGAAGACATGCGGCAAAGGTACCGAGGTACAAGACAAAGGCTGGACAAAAACTGCATTAATGGGAGACATTCTAGGTAAAAATCAAAGTGGTAAAAAAATAAAATAAAAACACAAATTGTAGTCTTTGGGTAAAACATGTTTGATGATTTGAAACATCTATATGTGGGGAGAAAAAAGGGAAAAGATGAGAATGTCACACAAGGAAATACCTTTTCCAACAACTTCAGTCCAAGCATCAAACATGTGGAGGTCAGCACTTCTGCAGTAAATAAAACGTGGTATCTGTCCATAGAATCAAGTTAATATTTGCACATATTGTCTACAATATTATTCAAGGACAGTTTTCTCAGTACCGAGTGGGAGTCTGAAAGTTACCTGACCTTGACATTTACTGAGATAACATAATGCATTTTAGCTTAACATTCTAGAAGCATTTTCATTTTGAATACATTTATTTTAAAAAAGAAGTACTGTAACTAGGTGGTGCATTAATAATAACTGAATTAGTGCATATCTACATTTTGGGGTTGGTACATTGATCCAACATGAAAATACCAGACTGATTAGAATAATCACTCTTCCCAATTACTTATAATTATTTAAATAATATTGTCTTAATAATATTTGAAAGTATCTTACTTTTTATATGGTGTCTACATGTTTTTTTTTCTCCAAACACAACCCAACACCTGCATGCTTTCTTAAGAGGCTGAGAACATCTACAAATAACTATGCACAGTTCTGTTTTGTGTTGAAAGTTGCAGTACGCAACTTCCATAAACAATTTTTATTATTATTATTATTATTATTATTATTATTATTTTCACATATTTGTTAAAACTGTCACTATGTTTTGACTGTATAAGACGAGAGAGAATCTGTGGGAAGAAAAAAAAACAGAGCTATTCTCCCTTCTCCCTGTGGTAAAAAAAAATAATACAGAATAAAAATCAACAAATAATTGTAGTTTAATTCTAATGCACAATTATTCTGGTTTTCAATTAGTTTTAAACGCATTAAAGTCAAACATATAAACTTACTCAAAATAGATTCTCCAATGTCTATATTTTCATGCCAAGACAAAGCCTTAATGAGTTTATATTAAGGCTTATATTGAACAACTAATTATTTTCCAAAACACAAGATTTATGCAAGGCATGAAAAATCTTTCTCCACATTGGATTATACGAGTCACTTCAATGAAACATTTTAACTACAGTGAGCAGTAATAATTGCATTTTTGGTTATGTACATTTGAATATATTATTAATTTCTTTTAAAGTCTTGTTTTAATGTAGTGACTTCAGCAGTTTTCACAAAATCAGGCTAGTAGTATTGGACTGGTGACAAGCAGACTGCCCATAATTAAGAGTTGTTTTCTTTTTTGTTTTTGTTTTTTTACCTCTGGTGCGGCTGGAGAGCCTCCGCCGGCCTGTTGATGAGCTGTGCACGGTGTGCTGGTAATGGGACATGTTGGTTGGTGTGTTGGGAACACGAAAGTTGTCCTGGAACCTCTGCATCAAATCCTCTATGGAGTCAGTGTTTGCTTCGATAGCTATAAAAAGAAGATGGTTGTCATGTCAAAACTGTAAGGTAGTTTTTTTGTTGTTGTTTTTTTTTTTCCAAACACTTTATAAAGAGTGACTCTCTCTCAAGATGATTTGAAAATCCATACAAAGATACAAACAGCGTTTTTTCCAAAAGTGCTTGTTTCTATCTCTTTCTTTTTTTTTTTTTTTTTTTTTAGGAGGGTTAAGAGATTAGACCATGAAATGCACTGAGACCCACACGGCTGTCTCATTTAGACAGTAGGGGGGAAAAAAACAGCGTTGTTTTCTTTCTTCTATTTTTTTTTCCAGCTTTTAAATGATACCATCAATTCAATATTGCCTCATCTCTACAGGGATCCTGCCAGCGCTTCCCTTGATTGTTCAGTCTCACTTCTCCTGATGAATGACTCCAAAACAACAAGCTGGAGGGAAAGAGGAGGGGCTGGGAGAGGGTTTTGGTTTGCCTTGTTCAATAAAGGATAACACAAAAGGAAATAAGGGAGATTCTACACATTTTAGTACATTTGTGGTAGCAAAAAAAGTTAAGCGTACCTTTAGCCTGTTGTCCCTTCTTTGTGTTTGACACACACATGCACATGCACATAAGCACGGATCACATTTGAAAGCAGTGTGCATCAGAAGTGGGAAATTTAACAACTAGATGAAAAACATCCTTAAACTTCCTCCAGCGAAGCCATCTCTGAACGATGGGGCCATTCATCACCCAAAACACCAGTAGCCCCAACCTATCATCATCATCTTTTGATCTGTCAGTCTCGCTCAGAGGTGTACTCTGTCCATGAATAATGGTGAAATGTTGCACCCAGTCAAGTATCATCATGCATGCCAATGAGCTTCCAGGAAGAGGAGATGAAGACACAGGTGAAAACAATACAATTACTCACACAGGTCTTGATTGGAAACAATAACAAAGCCATTGAAGTTTGAACATTATGATGCACATTTGCTCAGATTAATGTGCAGTTAAGCTCAGCTTCATTTGGTTTGTTTTTATTATGGAGTTATTTTGGTCACGGGGTAATGCAGTGCTTTTTTTTTTTTCTTGTAATTTACCCCTTCAATATGAAGAAATGGAAGTCCAAACTGCCCATGAATGTATTTTTGAACATTGTTAACATCTTCTATGCTTAATTTTACCCCTATAAATAAAAATTATTATTTTTAAAAAATTAGACATCAACTCTTATTGATTTATAAAAACATACAAAATAAAAATTGGTGAACAATGGTCTGGCAAAAATTGTATGAGAAAAAATAATTTCAACTCAGTTTCTACAAAAATGAGCAACTAATAAATAACATTTAATTTAAGGATTTTTTTTTTATAGATCGCTTTAGGTAGGGTTTCCCCCTACAAAAAAAAAATGCTATGAAAACTGTATTCGTACTCATTCAAGTTACCTTTATCTCATAATAAAATCAGTATGACGATCTGGGACATTTCATAGTAACAAAAATGGAAAAGCAGATTCAATCTGTAATGGCAATACTTCCCAAAGTGCCATATATCTGCTGAAAATAACGTGTTATGTTTGAGTATTGCTTACACAAGTCTATGTTTACTGATGTCAAGAAAGCAATAAAACTTAGTTAAAAAGTGTAAAGTAGCATTTCTATGGTGAACCTGTCATTGCCACACAGCTTTCACAGTTCATGTTGCTCATTTTTCCATTTTGGCATTTCTTTAATCTAAAGTTGACTGCTGCAGCCAATGAACAGAGGCAGAATGCAAGATGCATGTTGAGTGGCGCAGAGCAACTGACCCTCATGGTCTATTGAGCAAGCAAATTTGGTCTCCACTCTGTGAAATGCACAACAGTGCAAATTGATTTTTATTGCACTATTGACAAAAGAAGCTAAGGGTGTGTTTTTTTTTTCTTGTAACTTAGAGTTAGTATTTAGAGCATGGCTCATGGCTAATGCATTTCTTGTAAATAAATACAGCAGCATCAAGAAAAGATTTAAATTGCTAAAATGTAGACATGGGACAACTTACAGAAAAAAAATGTTGGACACAGATTTTGTTTGCCAAAGTGTTCAAAATAAAGATTTCAAGATTGATCAAAGGTTATCTAGACTGTGGATAATTTTATCTATGCTATTTAACTTTGATACAGGTTTGATACAGGTTTAGCTCATATAGCTTATTAGGAATATTTATTTAGTTGTGCCTTTTCTGCATTGGCCAGGTTTTAATTGTGTCCACAAGTTACTGTGTATAAGACCAGTGATTGACATAGACTAGCTTAATTGTACTTTAGTATCTACTTCAATTTACTGTGTTTGATAGAATTCAGATTTTTTTTTTCTAAATAATTCATCTGATATTCTATCAACCTCACATGGCCTTGTGTGCCTTTGTACTCTTATCTTTTGTATGTCTTGTATAGTCATGCAGCTGGAGGAAAAAAAAAACAAACAAACAAAAAAAAAAATTTCCAGCAGAGCCATCACACTGGAATACTGTTTCAATTTCTAGTACAAAAGAAGACAAAGAAAATCTGTCTGGAAACTACATTGTTTTTAAGGTTCACCACAGGGTTTGATGCTGAGACAGATAATGTATTGGCGCTTATGCTTCTAGCAATGCTGATTTAAACTGAAGTGCATGCCTTGAGGGAGTAGCATCTTCCTGCTTGCCCCAATAAAGAAGCTATTTAAGCCATTTACAGGAATATAAAAAAAAAAGTAAGGCCATGATGAGTTCTAATAAAACCTTGGGATTAGCCAAGTTGTGCAAAAGTGACATCTAAGAAGTTAATATACTGTCCAGACATAATCAAATTGCTGTAAACAAAACTTAAAGAAAACAATTTTAGCCAAATAAGACAAAACAATTAAGCGGTGAGAGAAAAAAAAGCAGACAGATTTAACACAAAGCTTTTTAGTGCAATGAGTCACTTAAGAATGAATTATAAAAGTACATTTTGCTCGAAGGCTGTTGAATAAAATTAAAAGCAAAGGAAAACAATTATGCCTTTAACGGTCTATGCGATGGAAAGTAAACTTGCTTCCACTCAATACACATTTCATTACTCTCAATAAATAAAAAAATGTCAATGTTAGTCATGAAAATAACATAGAAAACTGGTGAATTGTGGTAGCATGTTTTCCTGGAACACCATTTACCTGTACCACAAGAAAAACAAAGATATTGTTTCTTTTGGTATTTTTCCCCTCAAGATTCTTCTCATTTTGAGTTCAATGTCAGTTGAAGCTCTGGTCCCTTTATTTTCTTCTTTTCCTCTCCCTTATCTATCTTTTGTCTGTTATCAGTGGTTTGCGCATGTAAACACCGTCTCATGAGCGAGGTATGTCAACAGCATCCAGCCTCAGTCAACTTATTCCAGGTGTTCTCACAATGCCCACTGTGGGAAGATAACGCCATTCTGATTTCTGCATTTGTTCAGCTGGGCTATTTTGCTTCTTTACTTGCTTTGCAGATTTGCGTCTTGCATTTTTTTATTTTGGTTTATTAGTACAATTGTTTATAAAAGCACTGAAATTCATGTTGGGATTTTTCTCAGATTTCATTATGAGAAATGTCTATGACTCCTTCAAAGCAAATCAAATGTCTAACCCTTAAAAGGAAAAAAAAAAAGGTCTGGTCACAATGGTTGAGTGTAACTTTCTCAAAAAGACATCTTTATTCTGAGGTAAATATGTAAATGTACCAAAACAATAAAAATAAATATTTTTGCTGGAACATCCACTCCAGACAAACTGCAATCTATCTGCTTCTCCTTCTGTCTTCCATCTGCAACTCTGATTTTGCAGCATCCCCCCCTTGGGATCTAATTGGTGAAAAATGCAGTCACGTAGATCTGGAGGAGTCAAATACACTGCCATTTGTTTCTGGACAGACATTCGGTGTTCTTATTAAGGCTGCTCTAAGGTGACAGGAAAGGCTTTACAACTCAGGTGAAACACATAAAAGTTTAACATTAACAAGTCATTCACTGGCAACTGCTGTCTCCTAGGAATAGATTATTATATATTTGCAGAGGCACCATGCACCAAATGAACACTCACTTTAGCATCACTTTCTGTTAAAAGTGAAAACAAAAAAAGTCAAACTTTTTTTTTTGTTGTGCTCAATGTGATTGCATAAAACATTTTATCCTGTTTGCACCATGTCATTTTGTTCAAGTTAAAATAAAAATAAAATAGCATCTTGTAGTGTTGTATTAAGATTTGACAATTAAACTAGTATCCTTTCAATTGTAAAATCCCAATAAATAGTGATGATAAGTTTCTTACAATGGTTTGATTCTTTGCTCTGGATGGTCTTACATTTTAGGTCAATAAGTAATTCAACATATATTTTCAGAGTAAGTGTAAGTAAGCATAATTGGTTTTGTTTACATAGCATTTGTCTGTTCGGTTTCAAGCCTCTGACTAAAATCAGTGCTCAACTAATGAAGCCATGTCATCTTGTATGCTTAAAGCACAACATTGACATAATTATGAATTTTCATCACTGTCGCTTAACCTCACTTAAACTTTAATATCTTACATTTTAACATCTTTTTCACAAAATCCAATTTACTTCTTAAAAATCGTTAGTTCAGCTTGATAAATATCTATGTGGTCGTTTTTATACTTCTACAGCAAACAGCCATGTTGCTATGAAATGTTAATAACTCAAAGTCCGTTAATGAACCTTTACCAGTAGAAGAAGGACAACGTTGTGTTCTGAAGTTCACTGTATTTGCACTGCGAAGGCAAGATTGCCAGATGGTGGTAATAAATGAAAAAAAGATGGAGGTTACAGAAAACTCCTTATTCGGTTTTACTGTTATGAAACATTTTATTGAGCTCATGTTTACTGTACAAAATCACCATGACAACCAGTCATTTCCATGCTCTCCGATAACTCTTTAAAACAACATTATTCACTAACTCAAATGATTCCCACCGGCTGGCTATGTTTTACCCTGATTTCACGAGATAAAGATTGTTCTCGAGGCTCTAGGCCTCCAGCTGGATGTCGTCGTTTTTGACACTTAGGTGCTACTACAGTTTATGATGCAGACTTGAGTCCTGATCTCTGGTAGCCTCTGGCTGCACTTTTGCCCAGTGATCAGTGCTGTTGTCTCATAGCAAGAAAACTCTGGATTCAAATCAAAGCTTTCTCCAAGCACATTCTCCAGGTGCATGCACAGCATTCCTGTACGTACTTCAACATCTACCAACAGTCCAACAAAGTAAATATTCAGGTAACTGATTCCAACTTCCCCTCAGCTGATGTTGTATGTGGTTGTCTGCCTTGTGTGTATCTTTGACAGATTGGTGGCCATTCTTTGCCTTTACCCCATTGGCTTTTCATGATTCGACCCCCCCACAACCCTGAACAGGATTGAGCTTCTGCAGCATAGGTGGATGGATTGGCTGTGTGAATGGCTTACTTCAGGGTGTAAGCCCCTTCTCATCTAGTGATAGCTGGAGCAGACTCCAGTCCACAGTGGCCCTGACAGAATACCGTAGCTTAAAAAATGCACTTATTTTTCTCATTCATAGCACGAACAACCCACTCAATTGCGTAAGCAGCGGTTTCTAAAAGACATTTCTACATAATATGATAAAATTTGATACGTCTGTACATTTGCTGGAAATGATACTCAGAACCAGGAAGGGCAGAAGACGTTCCATCAGCAAAAAAATAGACCTACAGTGAAGGACTAGCTTGATGCCAGATGAACAAAACAAGGCCAGATTCCTCTAAACCGCTGATGCAGCCTTTGGGAATTTTCGTCTGCCAGAAACGGAAACCTTTGACCATGATTACCCATCCACACGTAGCGTTTGACCCTTATTTCTCTTAGGCTCAAGAGGATATCTCCTATCTGCCCAAAAGTCAGTGAAACACAAGGTAACATTTTCAGACGCTTCATCTATGCCCCATGCCCCGAGGCAGGTGGTGATTCAGCTTGCATGGCAGCTTGAAAGATGAATTGTAGTGCTATGAATGTGCACACAAGAATGATAGTGTAGAAACAGGCTCGGGAATCCATTTCTCTATACAGATTACTTTAAGCTACACACAGGCTGCAATTTCAAAAACAGAGTATTGATTTAAAAGTATGTGATTTTTTTTGGCATTCACTAAAACAGGAGTTAAAAGCTCTGGGGTTACATTTTATGAGAGCATTTTTCAATAATCCTATTAATATATTTCAATCCCCACAAGACGGATGGGCTGAAAATTTTGTCTGCATCTCTAAATGAACCTTTCAAGATGGATTTAAAAAAAAAAAAAACATTCAGAGTCAGAATGATAGTTGGAATGATTTTACCATTCCTTGCGAACTACCAGCTTTTTGGTTTTGATCAAGATTCAAGACTACTGACAAGCATTTGAAGCTATTCATAACCCTAAATAAAATTAACAATTTTTTTCCCATCCAATGCCAGTTGATGCATATTTTTTTTTAAAATAGGAGATATTAGGCTTTTTCTACTGCTCAGGCATTCTGCTTGCATGACAGCAAACATTTGTGCTTAAAAATAAAGATGCAGGCTAAAAGGAAAGGATGTGAGTATTTCTGTAGATTTGTGGAGTCTAGACCTCCTGCTGTTTTAATTTACTACTCCCCTGTGAGAAGGAAAAAAATGATAGCATAAGAAATTAAATTCCTATTTTTAAAACATTTCATTATTTACTCACTTTTTTCACATCCACCTCAGCTGTCTGACTTTAACCACACACGTACTCATGCTCTTAAATCATTTCCATTTTTCACTTTGTTTTATCTTCCTATCCAATGTGGCTTAGGGTGCAAGCAAGTAAAGAATAGATCAAAGTTTTTTCTTTTTTTTTTTCTTTTTTTACTCCAGCTGAGATTTGTCTCTCTGATTTATTAAATTTGTCATTGTTTGAATTGGAGCAGTCCATTGTGAATGTCTGTAAAAAAAAAAAAGCTACAAGACTCTACTTCTGATGGTGTGATAGATACCTACATGAGGTCAGACAGAAACAAAGAAAGTGTCAGAAAGAAAAATGATCTTGTGCAAGAGGATACATGAGAGAGCTGAAACATCAGAAGATTAAGTCTGAGACATGTGTACGAGGTAGGAAGAGCACTGATAAAAGAGAGTTTAATGAATGAACAGATACCTGATAAAATAGAGACATTTCAAAGCCAAGAGAAAAACCTTTGTACCATTTTAAAACAGCAACACAAACTAAAATTATAAAAATATATGCAGCACATTGCAAAAGTATTTAGACACCTTAAACCACGTTAAACCACGCACAAACTATTTTACGACTTTGAAATAAAACATTTCAGATTTGCAGCTTGCATTGCAGCCTTGGCTGCGTGTTGGAGATTCCTGTGGTGAATCGTCTTCCCGTTCGTTTTAGCTGTGAATCGTCTTCCCGTTCGTTTTAGCTCATTCAAAGTGTTTTGAAGCTTCTAACAGTTTTTACTTCAGGGTTTGCCCATTTACCTCCATCCATCTTCGAGGCACTTCTGACCAACTTGCCTGTTCTTGCTAAAGAAAGCATCATGTGGCCACCACCAATTTTAATAGTGTGGATGGTGTGTTTAGGGTTCGGTGTTATTTTTCTTCTTCACTTAGCATTTTGCATCTATATCGAAAATGTAAATTTTGGTCTCATCTAACCAGAGTGTTTCTTTCCACGTTACAGTCGCCAACATGGCCTGTGGAAAACTGCTCAAGGGACCTCTAATGGCTTTCTTTCAACAATGATTTTCTTTTTGGCACTCTTCAATAATCACAAGTAGTTGTCTCATTGTCAGATCCTCCCACCTGAACGTGAATGTGTCTAGCTCCTTCCGAGTTACAATGGACCTGCTTTTCCTTGCATAGCCTGTCAGTTGATGCGGATGATCATATTCTAATTAGCTTGCATTTATGCCTTACTTTTCCCATTTGTCGACGACTGTTTTCTCATTAGGTGACATGTGAGGGTCAATTGGCTACATTGGATTTTTTATTTATTTATTTATTTTTTACAGAGTAAAACAGAGTGTATTCATGGCAGGGGGACAGAGTATAAGACAAAAATATTTGAAAGCCATGTGTCATTTTCCTTCCATGTCACAATTATGGAATACTTTGTGTTGCTCGATCACATAAAACAACAATAAAATGATGGAACAGTGTTTTTGAATGTGACAGGATATGAGTTCAAGGCACAAGAGTTCTTTTGCCAATATAGAGTGGTCTGTTTTCTTTTCTTTCTTTTTGCCAAAACAGTAAAACAAAATCAGAATGACAACTAAGTTCTCTAAAAGCCTTGAAAACAACAGGAGCAGACAGTACTTCACCCTATCTGCCTCCCTTTCTGTTTGGTCTGCAAATTCTGAACATCTACCCTCTCATGTCTTGTCAATCTTACCCACCGGAAAACATGCAATGTCACATCTTCAGTGAGATACTTTTCTTGTCTGGCCTCTACTTGCATATTTTAGGATTTTTGCTCTTTTCAAGGCAGCACAAATAAAGATCTATCTATAGCTCAGCTCTTGCCATGGGCCAGAATAAAAAATGGATGTGTCTCCCAATGCTGCGGCAGCAGAACATAGCAGGCCACACTCTGACCTCCAACTGCACCAGACGCACTGAAACTCCAGCATGAAAATAGGAAATAAGCCCTTGCTATAAACATTAAAAATCAAATCTGGTGAGGAAAATTGTTTGAGAGTAATTTTTACTTTTTTATCTACTTGCATATCAAACTTGGTTCAGTGTGGGAACCTTACACAACTGAGAAGGTGCAAAGATAGCTGGAACTATATATAGCTAATGTGTGATGTTATGTTTCTCACAATATCGTACCTTAGATGCATTGCCACTGCAATGCATCTAAATGCTATGTATATATATATATATATATATATATATATATATATATATATATATATATATATATAATCATTGTGAGCATGCATGCAATTTATTTTCAGTGATTTCCTGAAAATACATTTTCCAAAGTGAAACAATTATGAAACTTAAATGAATTTAAGGAGAAATGCTTGATGCACAAATTTAAATGTGTGCATCAATGTTGGGTGATGATTATATATATGGGCATCTAAACATGAATCCAACATAGTAAGCTACCGAAAAAAAAAAAAAAAAAAAGATTTTACTCTCTTTCACAGTTGAAAGAATAATTTTTAGTTACCTAAATATATGACAATTACACAGAAACAGACTGGTCACACTTAATTGAAATTACACATATATGTGATTTTTTTAATATATGTGATATGATGCAGTGCCCTATTTATTTTTGTCACTTGGCTTACATACAAACCACATGTATATGTTGTCAATCATGGTGAGGTTTCAGTGTCTATCCTAATTAGCACTGATCAACACGGCCATTGTACTGAGAAAAACTGGTGTTTCCAAGAAGCCTGCAGAACAAGTCACTCTTCGACACCAATTTAAATTGTGACCTCAGGCTTTTTCCAGTTTCCGCATCTTTCTGACCATTAATGTGTTTCCGTGTATTCTTCTCAAAATGGTTGAGACAGTCATGCCATGCATGGTGTGGTTGCTAATGTTTATAATTTTACCTTCCACATAAAAATAAATACAATAAAGAAAAAAAAAAATCATATGATCCTTCTGAGTGTCAGTAGTAATAAGGTATGACTAACATTACTACACTCATACTGAAGACGTCCAGAATGGCTTCTGCAGGAGTCTAGAGAGAGAGTGCTACATGCTTGTCAAAATGACTCCAGACATGGGGAGGTGGACAAAAACCCACCAACAATTTGGGTCCTTAGTCAAATTGTGTCTTTTGTGTCCATTTCCCCCCCCGACCCCCACTTTTTTTAAGAAATAAAAATTAAACATACAAACAAACTAAGAACTCAGGGGAAATTAGTGAAATCTGTTATTTTTACACTTTTATTATGTTTATTGTATTTCAAACGACCTCAGTCATATTCCCATACCTCCACTGCCGACTTCATCATTACATTTTACTCAATGCTTTTCTCTCTTTTTTTATTGCACTAGTGGTTTTAATTGATCCGGAGCTCAAAATGTAGAAGGTTAGAGAGGACGAGGGAAGCACATGCAGTAAATGGCCTGGGGTTGGGAATCGAACATGAGACGGCTGTATCAAGGACTGTAGCCTCCATAGGGTGCATTTGCTCTACATAAGGAAACATAAGGACACTGATAATCATGAGCAGAAAGGAAAGGGCTGCAGAATAAAAACACAATTGCACCACCATTTTTGCCTTAAATAACGAGGCTTTATTTTTATTTTTCTATTTAGTACTCTACATAATTAGGCTAGATAGCTCTGAAACACATAGTTACATTTTGTTGTTTCTCTGGTGAAACCAGGAGATCAATGTTTACACTGTGTTTACACTTCAGTACGTGACTAAATGCAATTATCATTTACTATTTGACAGTACAGTGGCAACGCTGAATGAGACTGGGTTGGTGAAGTATGTTTTATTTTAAGAGTAATATCTGCTTATGTTTGACGTTATTGATGATTTTTTTTTTTTCCAAAAATGACTGATTGTTATTGTTATTATAATAAGCATCCCATAACACGATAATAAAATACTTTTGTGGCACATGCACATCAGGACAGTCTACTGCTGACAATGCTCTGCTGCATAGGACTCTAGCCAAGTGTAAAATTAATGTTAACGTGGTTTTCCTTTGTTTTGATACGAGTCATTAACAAAATGACTGGCAACATATTTTAATGTGATTCAAGTTAATCATGAGCAGACAAAACATACAGAAAAAGGTATTATTATAAAACAATGCTTCGTGAACTTCTTTGTCATAAAATGTGATCATTTTCTCTATCAATGTCATTATGAAGCATGAAAAACCCTGAGACAAAGCCCATGTTTGTTAGATCAACAACATCGTATGCACAGACAAATGGATTAGCAGGCTGTAAGCATACAAATAGGCTCTGATTTAAAAATCTGTCCACACAAAATATGACAACGAGGTCTGCTGAAGGAGTGGCTGACAAAATCACAAATATTAGACCAATGGCATGCATCTGAGCTGGGTTTTTGTGAGAGCATTTGAAAAGGTATGGCTTGGCAACCTGAAAACCCTACCTGAAATTCTTCCAGGAAATCCAAAAGTTTTACAGTTGGAAACGTAAAACAAGGGAAATAGTATGCTTCAAGGTTAGAGTGACCTGTTATTGTTATGGCATCATAAAACATCATAAAACTTTGATAAGACTAAGCCTTGGCTTTAAATTTTTAGCAACAGTTCGAATCAAAGGAAAACTCAGGTCTGGTCTGTGTTCACAAAGAGGGCTTATTAGTTTGTTTTTATACACAGCAAAACACACGGCTGCAGAAGGAGAAACGGCTGCACAAAGGCGTCAAGATGTAAGGGATAAAAACTTTATATTCAGACAAAATAAAAAGCCACAGCAATAGTACGATGTTCAAAACAGAAACAAAAAAACAAACCGGGTTGCAAAAGAAACAGAGGAGCACCAAAGAAGAACTGAAGAGAAGATGACAATGTGGCAAAGGTGGAGCTAGATCCCAAGAAGTGCAGGGATTGTTTTTCTGTTGTGCGAAGAAATGTTATGTCTAGTAGCAAGACAAAAGTACAAGAAGGAACAATAGGGGAGGAGTGGCACTCTAATATTGATTGGTAACATTCTTGAACAGCTGCAATGAGCTATTTATAGATTTGATATAATATATGATTAAGATGGACATTTAGGCACAGACAAAGAGATTTGTGTTGCATATGTCTGGTGATTACTTGGCATAAAAAATGAATGGCTAAATTGAAACTGAACAGTGCAAGTGCTGTGTGCTAAAGAGGCTCATAACGGAAAATCCAGGGCCTAGAGTCATTGAGTAGAAATTTTCCAGGCACATACTAAAGGGATGACTTTGATTTTTTTTTTTTAAGTAGCATTTAGAAATCCTGTCACAGAACATAGATGATATAGATGATATATGTATCAAGTCAGAAGGACTTTCTCGGTAAAGACCAACAGCATTTTCATGAGAACCAAACAAAAATTTGCTCTCTTTCTACTTTCATTTTAATTAAAATGGCTGTTTCTCATCTGGGTGCAAGGCTGACAGCATGTCTTTTTTTTTTACTACCAGTGTACTCAAAGTAGTTGTGAGTCAATAAAAAGCGATTTTATTCATTGCGCAGGAAAAGAACAAACAAGGCCTGGACAAGTCATGAGCCTTATATCACTAGTCATTCAACAAAATTCACATTTTGTGTTCAGATGAAAATATATGGTAAAATATTCGCCTGGCTTTTCAAAATTAGAGAACAAAAAAAAAAGTCATTTGTGAGATTAAGTTTGCCTTTAGATTGTATGTAATGAAATTTTAAGCAGTTGTGAATGAATTTGTTCAATTAAAAATAAAATTGTGTATGAGAGTAATTTCAAGTCATTTTTATACAATAAAGTTATTTTTTAATGAATAGAAAACAAAAAAATAACCTGACTTATGTACCAAGTTAGCAAATTTAGAAATATGGTCCAGAAATCTCACCTGATAGCACACATTTCTCTGAATAGCTGTAGCTGTCAATGCTTGTGTAACATCACTGTGTTTCTGCAGCATGCCTTTAGCTGCATAGTGTGCATGATTTGACCTTCTGGCAACATTTGCCCTTTTGAAATGGCTTTCTGCTGTGCAGGATATCCTGAGAAGGTTAGGTATGCCTGATGGGCTATGGTGGAGTAGTATGATAGATAACAGCGCCATGAATGCCCGTCACAGAACAAGATTTTTTTGTATGGGTGATTTACATGGCCCTATTGCGTCCCTAGAGCTTTTTGAATCTTGCAGAATAATGAAACTGACAGTTCTCATTCGTTTGCTACTCTGTGTAAAAAGAGCTTATGCAATGCACAAGTCTGTGAGCAACAGTCATATAATCCCTTGAGGAAATACCATACAGAGTTCAGTTGTGTCTGGTACCTCATGGCATGGGCAGAAAATAGAATGACGGTTATTGGAAAACTACATACCAACTGCTGAAAAAGAATGGAAAATAAATGTCACACTCTTGATATAAGTACATAAATATAAACCACTTTAGGGTACAAAGATAGAAATAATTAATTCAAATAATCATTTGTGTGCCTTCTGCTGGAAAATACTAGATTGTTTCTAATTTAAATGCAACATAATTAATGATTAGTAAGATGATAATACATCTAAACCACTTTGTGTGGTAAAAGACCTGAAGAACTTCCTCATCAAATGCTAATTCTAACAATCAAAAATTGTAGTTCTGTATTTTTACATAAATACAATATTTTATACTGTTGTTATGAAAGGCTCATGCGTTAAATATTGAAATAAGGTGAGCAGTTATTAAATATGAATACTATTAATATTAATACATTCAGCTCAGAACCCAAAATGATACATAGTGCTTCAACAATATATTGAAGAAATCTAAACCTCATTGTTTTCACAAAAAGAATAACAGCTTCACAAATGATAAATTGTGTTTAAGAAGGAGCTGTGAAAGATGATGGATTATTCATAGTTTGAGCTTTATGTACTCAATTTATTTTCTGTGTATTCAATTTATAATTATTTCATCATTATATTGTGATAATGATGATTACGAAATTATGAGTTTTTGATGTCCATAAATGAAGGTTTCACACATCACAAACTGTGTTTTTCTTAATCTTTTTTTTTTAAATCAGATGCAAACTTCAGCAATATTTTTAATGTTTGTTTCAAAAATTAAAGTAAAGTTGTAGCGAAGAGTAAAGTGTGTTTCAAAAAACATCTTCATGAGCAGTCAATCTTTTGACATGCAAAATACTGAATGTTTTAGATTTTGAACTACAAAAAGAAAAATATTAATCAGAGGCTAACTTCAGCACTGGTGTATGCAAATATTTATTTACAGTCCCTACAAATGTTTTTTGGACTACTATCAAGAATGGGAGTCTAGCTAATTGTGTTTTTAGTCTATTTCTGTGCCACAGTGCTGCTGCACAAACTAAAAGTGCTGGAAGCAACTTCAGTACAAATTTATCCAAACACAGCCATGCTAACTACAATTTCTTTATAAGGAAAGACTTTCAGATGACAAATACCGTTATGTTTTACTGTCACAGTACCTTGTTGCTTGAGTTGTTGATAATGAGACCATTTACATTTAGTCTGTTGCCTAACTCATTTGTTCCCTCTCACATTTCGGTGTTATCAACTTGATAAGATCACCCCTTCAGGAAAGACATTCTGTTCACATTATCTTCATTCATTATTATGAATTATTAATTATTTCTCATCACATATGTAAAAGGCCAGGGTTACTTGACGAGTATAGCTTACCCGTTAAAAGATCCAAGCTTGAGGTCCTAAGGTAATGTCAAATTAAAATCTGATTATTTTGCTGCTAAAATAAATCAATATTAAAGTAGAAACAGATTTAAAATTATATCAAACAACAACAGGAATAAGGCTTTTAAAATATGCAATTTTCTTCAAGTTTATAAGATTTTAAAAACAGTATGTTTATTATTTCTGCCCGTCATTGGATATCCGTTGATGTTCATATTTATATCTGTACACTGAGTTCTTGAAACCAAAAGTCAAATTCCTTGTTTGTGAACACAATCTTGGTCAATAAAGTGGATTCCAAGTCTGATATCTTATGTCAGTTTTTTTTTCTCTCTGCTCTCCTCTTAGCCTTAGACAGCATTACATAAACATAATGTCCAAAATGCAAAAAAGTTCACCACTATTTCTGCCATTGTCCTTGTAAACATTATGCTCTTAAACTTAAAGAATCACAGTAATTGTTTTCCCTTTAACTCCTCCTTTCTTTTTCTACCTCTGTTTGTAAAGTGCTGTATTTACAACAAATTCTGAAATTCAGATGTAAGGTTGACATATTTGTTCTATTTTCAGATAAACTTTCTTTAAGTGCACAGAGTAATACTTAGCATGTTGAATAGTTATGTGTATACTAAGAGATCACAGAGGCATTTCAATCAGGTTTATACATAATTCATTGTAGGATGAATAACGAGGGCATCCTCTAACTCAGTCAGCGGCTTTCTATTATTAAAATCTAAGCACAAAGGTTTAAAAGGACCATGTCAACAAATTTGCTTAAATACTTGGAGAGGTTTCATGAAAAAAAGAAGATAATCACAGACAGATTTTTAAAGAAATTTGCTTTTTTTTTGTTTTTACAATATGTCCCATTTTTATTTATCATTTGCTTTAAATGGATAACCTCCAAACATAGTTAATGTTCAGGAAGGGTGAGCAGGTCAAGCACTCGTACCACAGAGTCTACCTGACTGGTTACTCTCACTTGACCTTCACAGAATATATTAAGCTGCATGACTTGACTTGAAAGTCAAGGACTCTGGGGCTCAGGAGGAATCAGTCTGTCTTCATAATACTGGGAGCTTTCAGCCTCTGCCATAAAGAAAATAAAGACTACAGGATACAAGAACCTTACTCATTTTATAGAGAAAAGGTAAAATATCGCATGAGATCAAGGATAATATAAGCCCAGTACAACCCGTGATACGACGGACTTGGATGGGTTGCAAAAGTGCATAATCTAGGCTAGTGGTTTGGAAGATTTAACACTCAGAGAGACCACAGATTTATAAATGTTTAAAGCAACACAACCACCTTCTCTGAGCTAGAGATCTTACTTGTTTAATATATTTTTTCTCAGATATGGTTAACAGAAGGACACAGGATGAAGGAGATGCATCTAAATGTTTCAATTAAAGTCATTCTGTCAAGCCCAAAATCACATATGACTCTGGCAGATTCAAATTTTAAGTTATGCTCATTGAGCCATGAAGTTTGTTTTTGATAGGAAAAGAGACAGGCATCTCTCAATAAATAAGCAAATGATGGAAAAGGACAATCACTAAAAATAATAGTCTATTTAGATTTCATCCAAAATGGCATGTGTAGAATTACGCATAGCCAACTTTGCAAGTTCCCACTGATATTTTGACCTTCAAGGTTGAAAGCCCTCCCTTACCATGGCCTTAATAATTTGCTCAGACTCAAGTCATGACGCTGTCTGGGATACTCCAAAATATTACTTCCAGTCAGAAGAAATATGTTGGCATACCTGCCAGGGGTATGAATAATTTTGGTCTTAAATGTAACGCATATTTTTATAACTGGTTTACATTTTAAGAAAAAACATTTCTGAAGAACCAACTTACCTGTTTTTTCAAAGTTGTGCTTGATATTGTCATCCTTGCACATGATGTCTGCGTGCCCTCCAATGCTAACATTAACTCCATATTCATCGAGAATCTTCCCGTCGTTGAACTTGTGGAGCTGGTTGGGTGTGGAGTTAAGCGAGTGTCCAACTCCATCCTCTTCATCGCAATCGTAATCATCAAGAATGGGAGTCTCGCGAATGGGCATTCCGATGACAGAGCTGCCATGCTGGTGAGTGCCCCGGGAGCCCCGGTAACTGTCGCGGCCCTGCGGACCCAGCAGGACGGAGGGGATGTAGTGGATCTCGTGGGTGGCTTCTGTGCTGGCGCTTTTTTGCGGAATCCGGCGACGCTTGCACCATCGATGACGGGTATACAGGACCAGGGTGAAGAGGAGAATTAGGAGGAGAAGGGCAATGAGTCCCCCCTGAAAAACAATAGGGGAAAACACAAAATGTGAAGGAAAAAAAATAAAAATCTAAACACTGAAGGGGAGAAAGCTTCAGGAAAAAATATGTTCTAGTTACAAGATACTTTTTCTGCACATGCAAACCAGAGTTATTCTGCAAAATATATAATAGCTTTGGTACTTTAAATCAGGTATTTCTTAATGTTTACTCATGTACTTTTTCATTGGAGTACATAATCTCATGAGCCTAAGAAAAGTATTCCCATCCATCAAATGTTACATTCACACACTTCTAAGTTTTTTATTGTGATGTTAGATGACAGGCCAACACAAATCAGGAGCATAATCTAGAAAGGGAAAGAGAGAAGATTTTAAAAACTGCAAAAAATAAAATCTAAAAAAAAAAAATAATTGTTTGTATTCAGCCTCATCTAAGCTAGTGCCCTGAATAAAAAAAAAAATCCAGAGAAACCAATTACCTTCAGATTCATCTAACAGTCTATACCAGTGTGTACAATTATCTCTGTATAAAAAAAAAAGTCAGTGAAGGGCTCGGAGGCAAAAGAACATTAGGAATAAACAGCATCATGAATACCAAGGACCACACCAGAACCGTCAGGAATAAAGTTGATATATTTGTTATTTATTCCTTCAACAAATGTTATCACCTAGAGGCAAAATGATATGCATGTAGTACATAAAGGCCCAACAAAACCACATTGAACCTTATTGCTGTAACTTAACATGTAAAAAGGTCCAATGAATCTAAACACTAACCCTAAACATTGACTGCACATACAACCCCTTAAAATGCAAGGATTTAAGCAATGAAGGGGTTGTCCTAGTCCTTGGAGTATTTCTACTCCCAATAGAGAATAGCGAGGCAGAAATGAATGTCTTTGTAACAGTGCTATATCCAGGAGGTTTTTTTTTTTTTTTTTGTCACACACTGTTGCTCAGCAATTGCTTGTCTGCTTTGCCCTTTCTTTCTTCTCTAAGCCCAGACTTTAGCCCTGTAGATTCACCAGGGAGCATCACATTTCTCCATGGTTCATTCAATATGTGGCCATCACAGAAACATCAAACACCCCACCATACATGCAGTGGTTAGAAAATAAATCTATATTCAAAGACCGAGTGGTGGAAGGGGAGAGAGGGCAAGACTTATTCTTTGATTTTTCACAATGGCATCCAACGGGTGTGACGTGATATTGGATTCTGCAAGACAAGGCAACCTAGAGATTTATTTTTAATGTCAGGCTGAAAAAGCGAACGTCAGCACGTTTGCAGCCATACATTTAACATTGGAGCTGTGTTTATAAAATGATACGTGCACATGCATGCGAGAAAAAGGCCGGACACAGGAAACACATATGCATGCGTGCATCAGCTCTTGGCTACTCTACATCAAAGCAGAATAATAAATACAAACTGCAAGGGTTCATTCATCACAACATTTAAAATTCCATCACCATGAGGAAAAACAAACCCCTTTCAAATTATAGCTCGTGCGCTCCTAGGTGTTCATAAATCAAATATGCTGAGAGGTGAGGCAGTACAGAGAGGACTTGTGCTACGGACAAACTTGTCCATTAATCTCCAGCAGGACAGCAGCTCTTCTGGTATGCAGTCACCAAAACTCTCCTTGCACTCTGTATGTCTTCATTAGTTTTCTTTAAAACAACAAACGCATAAAAGCACAGAGGCCTATAGTATCTTTTGGTAAAACAGTGATGTAATAGATCATCACTGTATGCCTCCAAATTACATTAATAGATAAAAATGTATGATTTTGTTTTATATTGGTGTTTTTTTGTACTCAGTAATGCATAATGTGCCTGATCTCAATGGAAACTATGTGATGTAACCCTGAATTTAGGATATAATGGTACATGGTGGAGTTAGACGACATATTTAATCTGCATCTGTCAGATCCAGATCGACAAGTCAACCATTAACTTATTGTGTTTCAGAAAATATTACACTGCCAACAGATAATTTGTCACTGAAATTATGGCGATAAACAATAATGTATTTTTGAGACCAAAAGTCCATAATAATGCTAGTAGATTCTCTCAAAGATCAATAAACTTATTCCTAAATAGCATTTAACTCTGGGACTGGAAGACATTTTAAATGTCCAAAATAAATAAACAAACCAAAGGCAAAATAAAATGGATTGTGAAGTCTCTGTAAACAAACTTGCCCTTCAAAATATATTGGTCATTAGGCGCAGAGAGGAAAACAGCCGATACTGTCGGTTAGGACGTCTGAAAAAAGTAAAAGTGTAAACTTACTACTGGGTATCAAATGTTTGCAGTGCTTTTTGAAATGCTGGTTTAAAGGGCAACATCAATTGAGCAAACTCTCATGGAGTGTATTAACACAGTTTGCTCTGGCCTTTTCGTATTTTGTATGTTGATTAGACACCCCAGTGATTGTGGACTGTCAGCAAGACAAAGACAGGCCATTGGTGATAGTTTTTTGTTTGTTTGTTTGTTTGTTTTTTTCCCCCAAGCTGAGACATCTTCAACAGATGATTATGTTCTACCAGCAGCCTGGTAGGTAACTAATGTCAGAGTTCACTCTCCCTTATGGGCTCAACACACAGGAGGCGACGTCACCTCCTCTCCATTCATTTCCTATGGACTCATGAAATCCGTCCATGTTTAATTTTGAGCTCGTACACATAGGCGTGCACATACTGGCTGACCATGAGACAGGAAAGTTGAGAAATGTTCGTGTATTGTCACTGTCATTGCTGGGGCGTTACATCCCATGTGTTAGGATCACGCCCAGAGGGACAAAAATGATCCTTTTTGTTGTCGTTTTGTAGAAAGAGAAGCAACAAAAACAAACAAGCATGCAACTGGGAATTATATACTTCATTTTAATATATTGAGCTCATTTGAATTTATCAAGTGACCAACTAATGTATTGCCTATTGCAACAGCCCGACTGCTAATTGTAGGTATTTTTCAATTTTCGACATGGAGCATTAAAGCCTTCAACAGCCTCAATGTTTTTCAGACTTAACTCGACATCTAATATCAATTTTAACAATACAGAAAGATTCAAGGAATATGAATTATATACGTAAATTTGAAATATAAAAAAATGCAGTTCATCTTGAGAAGTGAAGTCGGTCACTCCCACATTTCTTCTCACGTCTAATGGCCAAAGTTAATCGCTTTAGGTGCATTTTATGAGAACATCAATACTGAGTATTTTAAGGAAACTTTAATCTTTCCACATTTAATTTGGTTGGCTTCTCGTTCTAAAAGTGAGAATGAGTTCCGGAAAGAACAAAATGCCTTTATTTGACATTCATGAGTTTTGGGGGTTTAACGGTCCGTTTTGGCCTTATTTAGAATAAATAAACATCAACATCATTACTTTTGTGGCATGTAATTTTGTGACAAGTGGTAAAGCCCCAGAAACATCCTTCCTGCTAAAGGCTGCTCGGTAATCCAGCAGTGAAAAAACATATTTCAAACCACTCTATAAATCATTTACAACTTTAGTAAATGGACTTTCTTTGCTTCGGTATCACTGGAAACCAAGTTAATAAATAAAAGTCTTTTTTTTTTTTTAAACAGTTATTACTCTGATCGTAAACAGCTTTTTCATGTACTTCAGGAAAAAAAAAAAAACAGCAAGTTTTAGAAAGGTCTATATTTAGCAGTGACAATTTAGTCAAGATTGTTGTTCTTTACAAGTGATCTGATGACAGGTGCGTTAAGTGCAGACAAAAGGAAAAATATATTGTGGTGGAGAAAGTGTATCATCATCTAAATAGGTTTTTGAAAAAGGTGGAAAGATAAAACCCAAGCAGCAGGTGGTGAATCTGAGCTTCTTTACATTAATCTTCAACTGCTTCAAGTTTGGCAACTCAACAGAGTGTAACAGTTTGCACTTCTGAAGAATTTTTAAATTAAATCACTTTTGTTCTCAAGGCAATGGATAAATTTGCTCACATTAATCCACACAAAATATGCCTGATTTTACAAGCAATAGTCTCAAGTTTTGTTTCTTTGTGTCTATAACCATGCAAATTATGGATCAGAGATGCAAAACCACATATTATATATATATATATATATATATATATATATATATATATATATATATATATATATATTCCCATTTTTAATTATCTTGGTAAGTTTTTGCTTTTATAGGGTCCCAGTTTGTTTCTCTTACTTCTGTATATTTCTTGTCTTACTTTGTACTTCCTCTTGGGCTACTTTTATCTGTCTCCCTCGTCGCCATTCCCCTTCCTGTTTGATCACATGTTTACACCATCTTCAACAAAAAAGCCAGGTAAATTCATGTTGGCAGATGTAACCAAGAAGGATTTTTTTCTGTTCATCTTCAAACCTGAGAAATCTCTGCAGCTTTAGTCCTAAGTGACTTTATGGGGAAAAGAATGCCTGAAAGCTCCATATATTTCTCCTTTGCTCCATTTGCTCCAGCTCCTGCAGAGCTTGATATTTTTCCTTATAGTGATTCAATTTCGTATTCAAATTACACTATATGGTCTTCTGGTTACCTTTTATTTTCTCTCTGCACCTTCACACTTTAGCTTTCCATTAACTGTGCTGTCGTCTCTTACTTTTCACTTTTCATTCCCCTACCTTTGGTTTCTAGTACACCCTTTTCACTACACTTCTTATTAGCTCCTGTTTCCTTCTTAAGTTCAGATGGTTCTTCCAAAGACAAAGCTTAATAGAAATTAAAATTTTAACTCTGAAATAGCAAGCAAAATCTACATTTCTGGGAAAAAATAAAAATAAAAAAAAGTTTGCTAACTTTAAGAAACAGTGGCTCTTAAAACGTACTAACTCCTGTTAATATGCCTGGATTTTGTCATAAAAAAAATTTTAAAATTATATTACATTTTTTTTTACAGTTGATTTCATTTTGCTATGAAATAAAAATCATAACAAAATCTAGACTTATTTCATGTGACTGAGGTCAAACTGTTGTGTTCACAGCCAAACAGACTTTAAAAAGAAACTGGAAGAAGTTAAAAGGAAATAAACAATATTAAAAAAAAATCTAAGAAAGAAGTGGCAACAATGTATCCATTAGTTAATATGAACGAACCCCTTATTATTACAATAATTATTTTAAAAAACAAAGAAAATGTTGCATCCAAAACTCAGAATAACCAGAAAAACTAAAATGAAGTCTAATTTATGTTCAGGAGTCCAAATAAATGTTTTTTTCTTCTGTCCGTTCAACAGCAGAAATTTAAAGATGCAATTCTTTGGCCAAACTGAAGGGCGGCGCTGTTCGTTTAAAGGATGTAGTTCCTCAGTCAAACACATAAACACATACCCAACAGAGGTATGTGTGATACCTCTGTTGGGGTATCACACATTTGATTCTGTTCAGTCAGATGTAATACTGTTTTTATTTTTTAACAACCTGGAATTTAGAAAAGAAAGTTGAAAATGGGCATAAGAACAAACAAAAATCTAATCACATTGACTGCTTTTATGATCCCACTTGAAAAAAAAAAAAAAAAAGCTAACTTCAAACAGGATAACTCCAATGGGTCAAGACTTCCAAAGCAAAAACTCATTATACGCGATCAATAAGCTTGAGTGGAGTTAATCTAAAATAAAGGTATTCAATCAATAATCTATTGTATATGGCCCCTCGCGTGAGTTAATGAAAGTAGGAGCATCGCATTGAATGAAGTGCTGCAGAAATTTTATGAGGTTTTCAACAAGCCATACAATGAAGGCAAAAATGTGTTTCATTTTAGTGGTGAGTTGTAGAATTGACTGCATGCATATTTCTCTCTTATCCATGTAGCAGAGATAAGAAATTATTTGCATAAGTCATTTCCTGTGTAATTTCCTGCTCAACTTTTCCTTAAAGGGTATATTAACTTTCATAACTTTTAATATGCACACTATAAAAAGTCAGGTTTACAAATAATTGTGTATGGTGTTCTTTATGATCATTAAATTTGAAATATTTATAGTCCCACATCTATATATCTATATGAATAACAAACATTACAATTTACTGAAAATTAACCAGAGATTAAATAATATATTGTTTTAAAATGTGGGTGAACAAAATTAAAAAAAAAAATGGTGCCTCTAGAAAAGACCTCTGATAAGCATGTCAGGCGTCTTCAAGCTTGTAATCAGTGTGTCATTATTTAAAAGGTTACACATATTCACTGTGCTGTTCATGGTATACACTCGACTGAACATGGAGTACAGGAAGTGAAGAAGAGATTCTGGAACAACCTCCAAAAACATAAAGGTGAAACGCAAGAGCCAAAGTAAACTTCATGAAGGAGATCCAAGGAAAACATCACTGTTGAAAGCAAATCATAAAAGCAAGACTGGAATTTGCCACAGTGCATATTGACAAGCCACAAAACCTCCAGGAGAATGACCTTTGGACTTATGAGACAAATAGAAGGGGTCCCAGGATTGAATGTTGGGGTATCACACATGTGATTTCTGTTCAGTCAGATGAAAATTTACCTATTGACGAAAATAAGTTCCTCTTCTTTAGATATAACTCCAACCAGTCAAGTACTGTATCAGGGAATCGACCCTGGGATTAGTTTAATATCTGAATCAGCTCACATGCAATGTTCTTAAGTTTTCTATAGGATATCAAGACAACAGGAGGACGTTAACTGATAAATAGTTTTTTTTTTTGTTTTTTTTTCAAAGTTTTTAGGTTGAGTTGGTGGAATAGTGTTATTTTCTTTTGTTGTAAATGGACATAGCATTTGGTACTGAATTGGATATTTATATGCAAATGAACCTCAGTTTTTTTTTTTTGTTTGTTTTGTTTTTAATTTGACAAATTCAGTGCAAGTGCTGGTAGAGTGGAGTTCAGATGCTAGAGTTACAGGAGGGTTTGTCAATCTGTCAACCATGGCAAATAAGACACGTTTTTGTTAATGTTTTTGTTAATGATTTTATAAAAATATTTTTTCACTTGCATGTTTCAGTTGATTCAGTATTCACAGTCTCTTGTAGACCCAACTTCTCCGCCATTTTTGTTCAGCCCTTCGACAATGGCTTTTTTGACTTTGTACGAGTGGAGCACTTGTCTGCACAAACATCTTCCTATGAGACATGACCTTCACTTCAATTGAAGCAATGGAATCAATGATGACTGAAATTTTAGAACGAAAGTTATCTACCAAAGATAAAGGGTAAGTGGAAGAGTAAATTTGATTAATCTTTTCAGCTGTGCTGTGCTGAAAAAAATGTCAAAGTCCTCAGTGGAAAGCAGAAACATTTTACTCTGATTTAGTTTTTAGGTTAGAAAATAAAGTAAAAAGATACAAAGTCCATAAATTTGAAGTCATCTAGTTATAAGGGTAGAACGCACAAAAGCAACTACACATGCTGGGTATATTATATAACTTTCAAAAACTATCAAAGGCAACAAATGGGTGAGAGACCAAGAAAAGATGCTCCTCCTTCGCAGGCTGACAACATTATGTGTTTGAATGATACAGGAAAAGTCCAAACCTTAATTCGACCAAATCCTAGGGGCAAAACTGACTGAGCTTCAGCTTTTTTGTGAAGAAAAAAAATTGGCACACATTACAGTCTATGTATTTGTCTACATTTCTAATAAATCTACTGAATCTGGAATTACTACTAACTTACTGATAACAGATGTTGAGGTATAAAATCTTTTTTTTCGAAAGTATTTAAAGATCAACTTTATTGATCTTCTCTTCACACTTCAGTTAGTAGCCCCTGTAGATATCCAGCAAAAGGGGAAACATTCATCTACATTCACATTATAGCTTGGACTCTATATTCAGGGTATTGGTTATTTAAACAAATAAATAATACAATTCTATGTCATCAAATGCATGACAATACTTTGAGTTTTGGACACTATGCACAGTAACATTTTCCCTTCTGCCTCAAAGAACAAAGCGATATTTGCAGTATGCTTTAGAAATGCACAAATGTTGAACTGAAAACAGTTGAAACATCAAACGGAAAAGAAGGAACAACTGACATATTTGTATTACTTCAAATAAGGCATATCTTGCAGCACTGGATTTCCCTGCATGCAACCACAACCAGACTCAGAGTAGACTCTTCGCTTGGGAGGCTTTTAATGGGCTGTTTCTCTGTTCATGCCACTGTGTATCAAACTTTCAAAGCAGAAAAAAAAAAAACATTTGCTCTCCCAAACTAACTTTTTCTGTCACTACATTTTATGTCAACCACATACACTTTACCTTCACTGCTCTACTATCAGTTCTTTACTTGTTTCTCTGCCCTTCTAGCTCTCCCAGCAGGAAGTTAAAGTGGCATGTGGCTTAGCATTTGCTGTTCATTTGTTCTGTGTAACTACAAGCTGCAGAGCAAATAACAGAGTTAGCCTCTGGTAAATATTTCCATTTTCGTAGTTTACCCCCAAGGAAACATGCATGTCCATTATTGGATTGCATAGAGAATTTAGATGGTGACAGATACCAACATCCTACAACAATGGCATATTAGCCTTAATTAGCGTTTTAGTTGTAAAACGGACAATTACCTTTATCATGTCCAAATGTTTATTTATTAACTCTGTAAACAATAGTATCTAACATTAAACCAAACTACCAAGCTTTCCTCTTTACGACTGCATAAACGGATAATATATTTGTAGTATATATATATTTTTATCCAAATTCTATTATACCTATTCTAAAATATAAAAAAAGTACATCTTCTTACTGTATTCATTAGTTGTTGTTTTAAGAATATAAGTATCAATCCATCCAACAAGTTGGTTTTCGGTATTTTTCACATGTGATGGACACAGAGATGGAAAAGAAAGGAAAACAGAGAGGAAATGGGGAAAAGGCTTACAGGGAAATAAGAAGATAGGAGTAAAGCAGAAAAGCGTCAAGAGTCAATACCCCTTGGGCAGTTTGCTTCAACAACTGCCTAAAGACAAACAACAAAACAAAGAAACCAGAGGAAATAACAATAAATGCAGATATAACAATTATAACATCACTGGAAAGTGCACAGTTAATACGTGATGTATTCAGTAGCATCTACAGCCTAAAATAAAGTGTCAATGAAAAACACTTGAATCTAAACCCCTGTGGGTGTGTGTGGTTTTGAGATGGATTGCATTTATTAGACTATTCCATAAGAATTTTATAAGGGTTTCATGAGGAAGCCCTAGTCGCCAACACTGCAGTCACGAGCCCACAGGCTCCACCGGCAGATCTAACCATGGACACAGAGACCCAAGTCCCGAAGGCACACCAACTCCAGCAGAGGCCCGACAGAGCCTGGGGGCCAAGTAGGGCTGTTGTAAACGAATATTTTAGTAATCGAGTAATCTATCGATTATTCTTACGATTAATCGAGTAATCGGATAAAAAAAAAAATTATAAAATGAAATATTGGTAAATCTGGCATAATACCGGTGTTACTATCAGATATCAATATCAGTCCAATTTTTCATATTTGAGCATCCCTAACAGTTGCTTTTTTGTAGTTTAGAAAACTAACCTGTAACAATAATAGCTCACTTTCTAAGTTAACCAGAAGAAAAGTTATAGAAAAATCTGAAATTATATTGAATTTAATAATAAAGAGGCAGGCTCACAAATATGCTTATAAAAATGTATACAATCCAGCTTTTAGTTTATGTATTCATCTTCAGTGAGTTTAATAGATTAATTAAACTCACCTTGCCACCTAACCTGTCACGCTTTGGGTTTGAAAATACGGGAAATGCCGCCTGGAGTGGGAGGAGAGGGCGAATGAACGAACGTAAGATGGGGTGGAGGGGAGGAAATAGACCAGCGGACTGACGAACCGTTAGACCGGGGGACGAACACGGGGGAAGCAATACGGGATATTTACGACACCTTCACTGGTCACACTCAGAAACTCATCTACCAGCCATGTACGATGCGCTCCGCCACCCGTTTCTTCAGACCGGGATATGAAATTTATTGTGCGGTTCGTCGGTAAAGCTACATTTACACGGTAAGCATCAGCTACTCAGCCGCCCGCCCTGTTCAGGCTATCCGCTCACCTCAGCGCTCTTCCCGCCGTTCGCTTTCAACCAGCAGCCCCGGAGGAGAAATGCTGCCGTACTCCAGGCATTCCCCCAGTCATTTTAAGGATGCTTATTGGTTCCCCAAAAACGATAAAAAGTCGGGCATTATCATCAATCAATAAAATCCCCACGGGCCAATCTTGAAGATTGGACTTTATGCCGCTGAGACTTAGCTTTTGTCAACAACTCAGAGGCGGAAGTGAGAGCTCCGCGTAACGCAAATGAAGTCCCGGCCAGAACACGGTGCGCTAACTAATAAAACATAAATTAACGAAGCTTCGAGGCAGGTAAATTTTCCTCGAGGAATTTTAGTAATCGAGGTACTCGAATCATTCGAGGAATCGTTTCAGCCCTAGGGCCAAGGCACACTTTATGCTCCCAGGTCCAGGTATCGCCTCCCCAGAGGTGCAACCCGTCCCTGAACCCAGGAGATGGTTCCCTTAATTGCTTTGTGGAGAAAAGCACTCCGCCTGCATTAGCAGAGAAGCAGATCAACTTGGACCAGGACCAGGCACAAGGCCCAGATACCGGCCCCGCCCCCATCCAAAGTAAATGAGCGTGATGCATTTATGCCGGTGGCAGTAGAGCCACGGGGGGCGGAGAAGCTACATTTTTTTTCACAGATTGTCTGTCTCATGTTGTACTGTCACGAGTCACGACATGGTTAGAGTTGTTACCAAATGTGAAATAACATATTGTTTATAAAAATTACATACTGCAGTTTTAAAGGGTAATACAAAATGCATAGCACTTTTTAATATCTTTGCTCTCTGAAATCTGACAAAAAGTTTAATGTAGTGTGGAGACATAACTTCAATCAGCAACGTTTTATCTCTTTTACCAAGAAAGGTTAGACTGTATACACTGTGTTTTGAAATATTTGTTACATAATGATGAGTTAGACGGCTGACTTTTTTTTTTACTTAAAAATGACACTTTTCCCTAGCTAATTTGTCCTTTAATGTTCAATTTATGCTGCCAGTATTCCTCCACCTTTGTCAAAATGCAACATTTTTCACTTAAGCACCTAAGTTCCCCTAGCAGTTACCCAAGAGCCAGTAAATAACTTAACTAAAAATGACTAAACGCCCCAACCTAATCATAAACTCTAATTATAATATGATTGAAAGCTGAATAAAATCCTACATCATAGCTAAAAATGAAATGTTGACCTTTCCATTTTGTCCCTCTAGCCGGGGAAACTAATACATTTCCAATTTTCACTCCTATCTCGTGCCTTTTTCATTGTCTCATGTCTCCTCCCTTCATTACTCTCCATCTCTGTCCTTCCCTTTTACATGCCACAGTTCTCATCACACAGAATCAAACGATTTAAAGGCTGATAGTGCTAGTTCGAGGTCTGGCTTTCTGAATTATAACAGTTAGGGTTGATTTGCCAGTGCAGTTCTCCCGCCTACCTGATAATTCTCTCCCAGGGCTTCTCTTGCTATAGCCGATGCCCTATACACCCACGACTTTCCTTTCTTAGACAGAAAAACAACAAGGCTTGTTCTAGGCTCTCGACACTCAGGGCCTGTAGTGAAGGATGGACTCCGCATTGATATCATAGATTATGAAGATTACTTTTCAGCTCTGTAGGGAAAGATGTTTATAAATATGTAGCAGTTGCAGAGCAAAGCCATTTTTTTTAAAAAAGGCATCATTCCAAAAGATTCCTTTTATAAAAAATGTTTAAGTTTCTTACTTTTTAAGAAAGTACTTTGTGATTAATGGCAATGGAGAGAAAATGTAAAGACTAAGCAGAAAAATTAAACAATATGAATGTCCTGCTTTCAAACTCCTCCGCACATCACCCCACTTAAGCAGTAAATTGTAATATGATGTGCAAAGCTATGGTCAACATTTACAATTTTGCAAAATTACACGTACATAATGAATACACTTGTACAAAAATACCACATGTAAAAGATTCCCAGTAGGCTTTGAGTCTAAGAGCCCATGAGCGAGTTTAGCCATATGTAAATTTTCTTTACATTTCCATATGAAAACAGAGTCACATTATCACAGTCTGTTTTTATTTTTCCACAAAAACACTGTATTCCTTCAGGTGAAATAAGCATTAGTGATTTGTTCTTTAAATCTTGGCCTATGGCTGTGGAAGTTTTGCATATTACAAAGTAATTAAATAGCAGACCACAGCAATCTCTCGTGAATTATCTTACCATTCAAGATAATTATGAACAAGCACAAATTAAAAACAAAAAAAGAAAGAGTAGACAGCATAGCAACTGAATATTAAAAAATACTAAAATGATAGCATTGATGAAATCTAAGAATTTTTAAAACTGTAGAATTCTAAAAAAAAAAAAAAGTTGTAAATAACTAGGTAAAAAAAAAGAAGGTGGTATCATACCACTTTTAAGATAAAGTCTGTTGTATTTCTTAGTACAATGACACTGACATGATGGCCAAACATAATAGCAAGATGAAAATGCAGCATGGCTTCCTTATTACCGTGCTAATTTAGCGTTGCTCAGAAAAGGAGAGATTACATTGCCCTCACATGCAAACCCCAACACATCTACCCAAACCATATTATGGCTCTTTCATCAGACAAATAATAGGGTTCACATTCTAGCCACATATGTCAACTGTAAGCACATATGCCCTGCCCCCCACCCCTCCCAATTTTTGACATTTCCAGGGACGAAATGTGATTAGAAAGGTAATGTCAATATTTGCAGTTGCGTCACGAGAGCTCAATCCAGGACTGCCAAGGCTGATAATAACAAGGTAGTGCAAGGGTCTGGACAATGAGGCCCTTGGGGTGACTTTGATTGAGAAACATGCTTTGGCTGAGGAGAAAAGGGGCCAGAAAATGGATTTTTGCTTTTGTTAAGGTGCAAGTATAGACGAGCAGACAATAGTGCATACTTGCAAAGGGCAGTGAGTGGGGAAATAATGGGGAACACATTCTTGATTTGCTTCCCCGTTTTACTTGCGGACTATATTTTCAAAACATTTTTTTTTTTAAGTTTACAAAGATTGCCTTGTTCTTCTGGTGTTCCTGTAAGGCACAATTGTGTGGTATTTAACAGAACAGGGAGAGAAAAAAAAATCTAAATCTGTGAAATGAATGACTTTGCTCTCTGGTGCATATTCTTGTGTGGAAAGCTTTTGGGTGCAATGGAGTTAGGTCCCATTATAGGTGTTTTTATGTGCTGGTCTCTACATGAGCCTGTGTATTTCTACCATAGGCAGCAGAACTTGGCTCTTGTTATAGCCCTTTTCATTTATCTTGAAGTGAGGCCTGCAGCTGTCGGCCGAGTGCTACCGCAACAGCTTTGGGAGAGTGGACCTGTCAGTGAAAAGCAGCAGCTAAAGAGGAGTGTAGCCTTTGTCCATTCAAACTAGCGTCCAACAAAAAGTCCCTTTTGTCCTCCGTCCTGCACTTTACCACATCAAAGCCTTCTTCTTCTTCTGGTCTACATATCACAGCACACCAACTCCAGTTCAAAGGCAAGTTACCTTAAACAAACATATTTAAGGTAATTAATGTCAAACAGTTTACATTAAAAATCTAAGTGATAAAGCATGTTCCCGTCTTGAATCTTTTCATAAGATTCTACTGGATGACAAGGTCTGAATACCTCTGCCAAGTCACACTTCCAACGGCACAGATGTTCCCAATTTAGTTCTTAAATCATTGATGGCGGCTTCCAGATCCCATCTGCTATCATTAGCGTTAAGAGGAGGGCAAAACAAGCAGCTCAAATGCTCATTAATTTAACATTTGTTTAAAATTTTGGTTACACTTTTTTTTTTGAAGGGGGGTGAATAAGACTGACATCACACTTTCATAAACACCTGTTATGAACATGAATAAGCCTTCATGAATATTTATGACTGTTGTCATAAAGCGTCATTCGGTAATTTATGACACTTTTAATACAAAGTTGACATTATTCAAAATGTCTTTATGACAACTTGACATTAACCAAGAAATCATTACTGATATGAATTTGTTATAAAAGTATTACTGATTGCACTTTAAAAAATAGGTCACTTTATGTTAAAGGTAAAGTTTGTTTTTATTCATTTTTGTTTGCTGCATTTTATTTGCTTTTTGTTTGAGTCTTTTTGTTTGCGTTTCTTTTTTGTTTGCTACATTTCAGTTTGCTGTATTTTATTTGCTTTTTGTTTGAGTCTTTTTGTTTGCGTTTCTTTTTTTGTTTGCATGTTTTCTCTGTTGCTGTGCATTTGCACCTGTCGGCCACCGTACTAAATGCTTAAATTTAATATTTATTCATAAAATAAACAGGAGGAATACACCATGCCCACCAAATGTCTGCACAAATATCTTATAAGAGCTAGATTATTATACATCATATACGATTCGGAGCATATCGTATGATATATGTCAACACTGGACCCAAACTGTTGAGCAGCTTGGCCCCGCCCTTTTCAATCCCAAAGATATAGTCAAATTTCATGTGCGTTTCTATATCCGCAGGCCTCCAAAAAGCCTCTTCATTTCAGAAAGGAATAATAAGAAGCATTATAGCTACAATAGGCCTTCACAGTGCTTTTGCTGTACTGGCCTGAAAAAGGGAAAACAAATTTACAGTGGGAAAATAAGCATTTATTCTCCTGCTGATTTCTAAATGTACTCTCTTAAACCCAATAACACAGCCTCTGCATCTTATGCCATCTTAATTTTATTATGAAGAAACAAAAATTTCCCGAAAATTCAGAAAGCGAGAATAATTTTCTGTTGATTAGCAATTAGACCATATTATCCATTTTATAGTTGTGTAGAAACTCTCATACCATGAAATCAGGTTATTTGTACTCAAGGCTTTCATACTTTAAGAATCTCATAACAGCTCATGAATAAGCCAATGGCTGCAAAAATACAGGATGTTTTAGCACAATGTCATGTTGCTTCGATTAAAAATAAATTCATTGTTTGTTTTTTTCTTTTAGTTTGGTTTCAATAAATGTGGAGGACACAATGTAACATGCACATTAACTTAAACAAGGGAAAAAATTAACCGCAGTGGCTCAAAGGTCTATCTCTAGCAACAGACAGTGCTCTAGGGCTTGGCGCAATTCTACCCTCTTCAGGTCAGCTATGTGTGATTATCATTCAGCAGAATCAGAAAATTCTGATTACTGCTGGAAGGCAAACAAATCCGAGAGAGAGAGTGACATGAAAGTGATATTACAGTGACTTTTTCCCAATGAGATGTACGCATTTACAAAAAAAAAAAAAAAAAAGACAGAAAAGAAATGGATAAACTAAACGGAGCAACATAATGTGTAATGAAGAGCTGAGCAACAAAAAAAAAATGTACAGGCTACAAATATTTACAGACTGAGATAGTAATATGTTATTTTGTTGTCCTTTTCTCTTCATTTTGAGATTATGTATGGTCCAGTTTTAACACAACAACATTTTTGGCAATTGCTCTTTCCATATTTGTGATGATCCTATCAAGCCACCCTGTGTATGATAAACTCTTGTGCTTGTTCCCAGCCTCTGGCTCAAGAAGGGTAGAAATTTCCCTGGAGGTTGAAAGAATCATTTTTCTAAAGTCACTGAAATGTAAACTTGATTTTTTTCTTTTTCAGTAAATTTCTATAAATTGAATTAATAAAACATATAAACACACTCAGTTAGGAATATCTTTATTAATATGGTCATAGCTTCTACAAAACATTCCTATAATGACATAGAAGGACTTGAGAGCACGTAAATGGAAAAAAAAGGTTATCCTATTATATTCTCCCTTCAGCACTTGTTATGCTCCTTAAACCTTGGGGTCTCAGTCAGTTACAGTTACCCGGGCAACAGAACACATAGAGAGAAAAGGTGATTGAATGTGAAAAAGGGAAAGAAGTGAGACACAAAGATGGAGGGAATGCTCTACTTGAGTTTAGTCTTTCACAAGGCAAACTTTATGGTACTTTTACATTCATCATAACTGGAAATGAGGACAGAACTAGGTTTTATTCGTAGCTCTTGCCCACTTGAATAAGTCCTATTCGGATTTATCTTTTAAAGTTTGGACTTGACGCATGTCTGGAAAAAAAAATGACATTCAACTTGTGTATATAACTTTAGGGATTTGGAAATTAACTAAGTAAACGCAACTCAGGGCTTCAAGTCATGTTTTGAAGCAGTGTTTATACAAGATGTAGAGGTGTTTTTTTTTGCTTATTTTGATCTGCTTATATAAAATATGAAAGTTATATTTGTTACTGGAGTTTGTAGCTCCTGCAGGCTCTCCATTTGCAGCCGTTTATGCTGTGGAACAGGGTCACCGTCTTAATAATGGCGCCTAATGTTTGAGAAAACAACTCCAGCTCGCATGGCATAACACTGAGAAATGATAAAAGTGAATAAATTTCAATATTTTGCAACTGTTTTAACAAGCGCCATTTCATTTTTTCGTCACAGTAATCAAGCAGTAGATTGCACTTAATACAAGTAGATGCAAACATGCCCCACTAAGTCCAGAAGATGGGAGCATTTGTTCTCTCTTAAGCCAGAAAGACAGGACAGGCAAAAGGGAATCAATTAAGCCGTAATAGTAGAGTGACGCAACCAGTTAAAGGGTTAATTCAGAGTTTTGGAACAGGGTTTTCTGCAAAAAGATTTCTTTAAAAAGATTTTTCCAGTCAGACAATCAAGTTCCTATGTAGAGCTGGTAGCCAATTCTGACAGCTTTATAATCTGCTAGTACACTCTAGCTCCCCCCAAAAATGGATTTGGATTTAGTATCAGATTCTCTGTTGTGCAACAGTGACGAAAATGTTGTGTTCCTGCACTTTCCAGATATTATAGTTGTTTGAACATTATCAGAGCAAACTCAATCTGCTGATCCACAAAACCCAGGTGATAACGTCAAAGAACCTCACTTCAAAAAAATCAAAAGAAGCCCTTTATCAGAATTATTCAGAGGGGGGAAAAAGAGCATTGATTAAGGTATCAAATAGTTTTAAGGTGTCTGCAAAAAGTATACTGTTCTACTCTATTATAACAAGATGTGTGCTCCCCAGATCCTCCATGTCATTTTCCTCCTCCATCCCCCTGGACACTTTTGTATCACCCTCAACGTCAACGGCCAAGTAAAATAGAGATTTCTCAGTGCAGTGCTGCATTATGCAAGTAGATCCACATGTCCGGATATTCTGACAAAGTTGTTTCATTTGTGTTCTGTTTATTCCCCTGGCAAAGTATCTGTGTATCTATGTTCTAATCTAAGTCATATAGTTTGTATTGCGAATATTAAAAAAGAAACCACATAATTTTAAGGACAACTTGGATAATTTACCTGATTTAAGTGTAAAGGCAAATACATCTAGAAGGCCTTACTTGCCATGTTCCCCCACCACTCCAAATTAGCATTCATTTTCAGCATATGGTATTTTTTTTTTATGAAGTCTGTGTAAACAGCTTTTATCTTTGAGAATGTGATGCCAATTTGGCTCAGACAGACACAATTTACTCATTATAGCCATTGTAGAACTAAGTCTGCCTCCATGTCAAATTTCAGAACTAATAGACACCCAAATGGCGGTCTCCACACACTTATAATCTGCAAACACCTTCATGATATTTCCTTATAATATCATTACAAGGAAATATCTCTTCAATCCAGTGCCATAGGAAAATACATAGCATTTTAAACTTGGCCTTAGAAGTACATCAAATACAACATAAGAATGAGGGTTCCGATAAATTAACAGCTTGTTAGTGAAATTCAGTGTATATAGTGGTAAGGCTGAAACTATGTGGCAGTACATTTAAATCCATTTTGATGGTGTGCCAACACTGGAAAAAAAAAAGAAAAAACAACAAAACTGTACTTGCTAGTAGTGATGTCATAGCCAAGCTTGGACCTAAGCCATCTTGACAGGAGCAGAGTCCTTGAAGCAGAACCAGTGCACCTGGCCATGTGTTTAGTGTCCTGCTAAAATTCAGAAACAGGGTCGTTATGAAAGAGAACATGTGGAAGTCCTGCCAAGATGTTTCCGTATCAAGCTTGCTTGTACCAATCCCTTTCATATCAATACAAGCATAGGCAGAGACACAAAATCAAGCTCAACATATAAGCAACACACTGAGCTTTCAGCAAGTTGCTCCTTGCTTTCCAAGTGCATAGATACCAGCAGTACATAGCAAGCCTCACTTCTTCTGATGACCTAATTAGGAGAAATAAAGACTTTGTGCTTTTGCCTCAAGTGTATCATGTGCCTCTTACGGTAGCAAAGGGCAAGGTGAAATTATATGCAGACCACTATAAAACAAAAAAAAAAAGCTTCAGAGATCTTTTCAGTGCAATATATTAACGGGATGACTGACAGCAGAAAGCACTGATGTAGTTAAATGTTTGTGCTAGCAGTTATTTTTAGTTCCTCTTAAGAACACATGACATAACTTTACAGCTCAATTGTTCAGCAAAGATGAGTAAAGCCCAGGCTAAAATCTAATCTGTCAAAACAAACAGCAAAAACATTATGGTCCACAGTTCTACAACACAACAAGTTTGTGCACAAAAAACTTTTTTTTTTAATTAAAATGCAATGCTAGGTTTAAAATATATTGTCTTTTTTTATTATTAATTCTTAAATGGACATGCAATGGGGAACCGATTTGAAGTGTAAAGGCAAAAACCTCTACAAAAAAAGTTGCTTTGACTTCTGGAAAGTAACGAAGAGCCTACGTCTTCCTTTAGTGACCCAAGAGATAAAAGGGTGACTCCGATGAGACTGGATGTTGAAGAAAACATAGCACAATATGTTTTTACCTGTGCTAATTATAGCAGCTCCAGTAAACAATGAACACCTGCGCTAGTCAAGGATTTTCTCCCCCATAATGCAGGCACAATATGTGCACTTGAATTACTTGTATAACTCTGAAACAGAGTCCTTATGTCAAACTAAAGAGAAAAGTCCTAGTAAAACTGAAACCCAGCAGAGACGGCTTATAGACTGACTTTTAGTCATAATTGGAGGAGAAAAAAGAAATAAGAGAGAATAAATGAACCCAGGCAAGGGATTTGTACGTTTTTATTGTGGGTTATTTTCTAATATGCTCTTCTGTTCTGCTCTCTTTTCCCCAGCTGGTCCAGGCAGATGGTGAAAAACCCGCTGTGGTCCTCTCTGAGATTTTTGCTAGTCGAAAAAGCTTCTTTTTTTTTTTTAACCACACTGTTGCCAAAATTTTGCTCAAGGGGGAATTGGCAGGGTTCTTTCTTTAATACGGTGAGGTTGTGACCGAGCTATGTCGAGTAGAGATGATGTTACAATTTGGCCTCATATAAATAAAACGGATTCGAATTTGAATTGAGGGCTCATGGCAGGATTTGCATGGGTGGCTCAGAGAAGCATGAGAGCAGGAACAGTTATGTGCTCTTGTCTGAGCAGACTGCAGCTGCAAAGTACAAAAAGATTACTCTGACAGCTACATGTCTGTCAAGTCTGCAGTTTCACATTGTCTGAATGCCAATTTGCCAAATCTGCCAATTCCAGCACTTTCAACAAACACAATATTTACAAATCTGTCAGGGTAAGGTTTTGCTACAGGTGTCAAATGGTAATGCAATGTAATTTCCAAGTCTTGTTGAATCTATGGAAGCACTGGTTTATTTTACAGGATTCTTACACCGATTTTGAAAAAAAACGATGAAGGTGTTTTAAAGAAAATATGTTTCTTTGAAACACTAAAAGAACTGAGTAAAGTGTGCATTGCATTGTTTCCAATTACATCAGTCTGTCATGGTTTAAAAAAAAAAAAGACATTCAAATTATGCAGTTTTAACATAGAAATAATTTTTTCCCAAACTCGAAAATGTGATCGTAAACAGGCTAAGGCATTGTAATGATGATGTGCTGAAAGCAGAGTGTAGGAAAGAGCAGTAAGTAAACAGAGGGCTAATTTAAAGGTGTTACAATGGGGAGTCAAATTTCTTCAGTCATGTTTGATATATATATATAACATTTTTATAACAACTGAAAGTAGCAGTTACTTGATTGTGCTATAGCATAACAAAATGTGCCTGGAAATTACATATTACCTAACTTTAAGCTCACATTGAGCATGGGGGGCACTCACAGCAAGTAATGAGAGTAGAATGAAAGAGTATGTATGTGTTGTAAGTTGCAATTGAACAAACTGATAAGGTTTGTTCAATTGCAACAGGGTACAATTTTAATATAATTACAGTTGTATTAAATTCAAAAGTGTATGTAGCTCATGGTTGCCGTTACGTAATTAAAAGCACCTTATGAGGGACGTGTGCCTGCAGCGAACATCAAACACCACTGCATTTTTCTATCATCTAGAAGTGGCTGTTGTTGGAGCTGCTGAATCAGTAAAACTGATTTAAAGGTTCAAGCAAATGATGAAACTCGAAATCTGTTTCTGTCCAATTTCCATCCAGAATCCAGATTTGCAGAAAAAAATCTTCCACACTAGCAAAAATAAAACAAATAACAAAAAAAAAAAAAACATATACATATCCCACTAAATATTTATTTCTGAAAACACAATTATTTTTGTAGCGCACATGGTGAAAATTAGGGAAATGGCCAAAATGAGACTGAGACTTGATTAACCATTGTTTATGAGCTGTGATGACGTGCTATAAAATAGTCTTATTAACTGAACACAGGAACAATTAACTCCTCCAGGAAATCCCTTTTCAATATGCTTTTTCTTTTTTCCTAATTCTCTAGTAATTTCACTCTGGAAGGTCTGTCTCGGTTTCCTAAGTCGCAAGCAAGTGCATGTTTTAATTACAAGTTATTTTTTATTCATTTTGCATTAACGCGCATGTATAAAATTACGGAAACCAGAAGGTGACTGAAACAATTAAACCTCGGAGGCAATTAAAATTTAACTTCCTCTGACTTTTCATGTGATAATTGAAAGTGTCCTCAGTCGCAGTGCTATTTCGCCCGTCTGCGTTAGGGCCTGGCGAAAACTAATTTCTACACCACCTGAGTTTAGTGCTGCCAAAACAGCCTAAAATATCTCTTTGATCCAACACACTAGTGGCTATATATTATCAGTGACTGTTTAATTATACAGAAGCCATTTGAGTCATGTAGGGTGCTGAATCTTCACACTCATTGATCATACAAGAGGCAAGAATAATCTTTTCTTCATTTTGCAGGAACTCTGGAATATTAAAAGGATAGGCCCACATGTAGAAAATGAGCCAAATTAATTATAAAAATGCAGGAAATTTCAGTTTTGTTATTGTTTCAGTTTTACTTTGAATTATTAATTTTACTTTCACACAGTAAAAAATGCTGGGTTATTTTCATAACCCAATTTCTGGGTTGAAGCTGTTGGGTCATAGGTTGGGTTAGTTTGACCAAATATTGGGTCAAAATTCATAACTCATGAGTTGGGTCAGAAATTTATCGGAAGTCTACATCTTGCACACTTCTGTTGGGCCAGGAGTTGGGTGGGTAGATTTACCCAAACGGTTGGGTTAAAGATGAAACTTGGAAGAAGCCACGCCCCTCTTCACAAGCCTCCATTTTCAACATGACTGTGAACATTGCATAACGGACTTCTCCTCTACTTTGAAATAAGACATGGTAAGTAAAAAGAAGATAAAGTTTCAACGTTTATAGAATTTTATACATAAATTGAATTTATTTCAAACATGTTTGATATTTATTTTTATGGTTATTTAAAATGTTTATTACGGTAGGTTCCTCTGACAAAGAGCTTCGGTGTTGCTACAATACGGATGTTGGGGAAAAAATAGATGAAGGGGAAGGGCACAATTTGTCAAGTAAATTAAATTCAGTTTTTAATATAACCTCAATCATATTTGTTCGTAACTTAACATAGTCAAATTTTTAAAAATCGATTTAGTTTTAAAAGAAAGGTAGTTGACGGTTTGTCCCCTGATTTTTGCAATATGCGCGCGCATCCTTAGCGGGCTGAGGCTACGTGTTCGAACACCAGCAATAATGGCGGAGGAGAGCGAGCAGAGCTTTAATAATGTGGGTATATTATGCTTTTTGAAAATAAAATAACTTTTGCAAAGTTATTAGGCGATAAATTAGTTGTGTAAACCTGAATTATGCGCTCGGTTTATTAACATATAGCTTAATTACAAACATGCTCGGACGTGTTCGCACTTATCGCTCCCCTCCAGCCGCCGGCTCGTCTCGCCCTCTGTCAGTTGACCGGGCGGAGCGGCTCGTTAAGCTGAGAGAGAACGACCGTCTCCCGGCACATTGCTTTCAAACTCCCGCTGGTTTTAGGCAACGAATTAAAAGCAAAACTAAGACAATATCTAATGTTAATGTTTGCTCATTTTATTATTATTGTTACTACGGTATTAATTACAAATACATTTATTTAAAGTTGGTGCTGAAAGTTATTCAGCACTAAGTTTGTGTTAAGTTTTACTTCTAAATTAAATTATATGTCATTTTATTTTATTAAGTGCTATATTTATTTTTAGGAACATAAAATTACTCTGAACATTTGAAATTGCTGGCTAATTACAAGTTATTTGCAGTTGAGACAGCTATAAGATTTAATTCAGTCATTAAAGTTTGATTTGTGATTTTGTCTTTTCTGATAGATTTTGTAATTTTACATCCAGGATCTTCAGGAGAATTAAGCGAAACCCAAACTCCTCGTTCTCAACGAAGACCTTCTGCATGACCAAGAACATGAGTCTGCTCCCTCAAGGTATTGGAAGCTCAGAAGAAATGTTCTCTAAAATGTTGTCATGCTTTTTAGTTACTGTAACATTTTAACACTAACTTATGTTTGATACAGAAGATGATGTAGTCCTGCAGCTGCTGCCAGTACCCCTTCCTGCTCCACCTTACTAATTTGGGAGAAGTTTCAGATCCATCAACCTGGAAATTCAGATGTTTTCATTGATATCCAGCCTGTAAGTCAACCTTCATCTCTGAATAATGCTCAGATTGTTTAAGTGCATCACATTCAATAGTGAGGTTTTGTGTTAAACTAGAATCAGTCAGAAATTAGTTTTTGAGAATGTATCCCTTTACCTTTAAATTCACTAAAGGCCTGTTTTTGTGCTTCTCTCTCTTGTTCTCAACGAAGATCTTTTGTATGGCCAAGAAGAGAAAGGAGCGGCCGTCTTCTCAACAACATGAATTTTCTCCCTTAAGGTATTGAAGCTCAAGAGATGTTTATAAACTGTTAACATTTAACATTTTAACACAAGCTTATGTTTCCCATGCAGACAAGATGATGTAGCCCTGCAGCTGCTGCCAGTGCTCCTCCCTGCTTACACATTTGGGAGAAGAGTTTCAGATCCATCAACCTGGAAGTTCAGAGGGTTTCATTGATATCCAGCCTGTAAGTCAACATTCATCTCTGAATCATGCTCAAATTGTTTGCTGTTTATATAAGTTCATCACTAATGGCCTGTTATTTTCTGTCTTCTCTCTCCATCAGGTTGGGACAAACCTGGTGGTGCATCTACAAAATGTGACAACCTGTATGTCCTCATGCAGGGAGACAGGCAAAATGCTAAAGTGTCGTTAAAAATGCTCCTTGTTTAATGGCTGAAAGGTTTACTTGTAGTTTGCTTTAAAACAGACTTTTTTTCATTAAATGTTTTCTAATATGGAGTAACAGATACTTCTGGAGTTGTAGCCAAATGAATTGAAGTGATTTAACTACTTATGTTTTGTAACTTTTGTAAATGAAATTGCTGGCTCTATATATGTATCATGTGGAAATAAAAGAAGCTTTAAATTCATATGTCTTTTAATCCTGTTTTTATATAGTGAAATTTAAAATAATTTTTTTTAACCCAACTATAGTGGTATAATAACCCTTGTGTTGGGTTATGAATTTCAACCCAATTTTGGGTCAGTTTAACCAATTTAAACAAGTCAATTTAACCCAACGTTTGGTTAGTTGCCATGACCCAATGTGCTGGGTCAAACCCTCAACCCAACCCAGTTGGGTTAAAACAACCCAGCGTTGGGTCGGTCCATATTTGACCCAGCGCTGGGTTACGTATTGGGTTATTTTTAACCCAGCAGTTTTTACTTAGTGCTTTCAATGTAATGTCCAGACAGTCAGGATAAAAAAAAGGACTTGTACAGATTTCATTAGATGTTGTGCTTCAGACAGTCAGACCCCCGGAAACAGGTGATTATTTTCATCAATGTGGGAAATGAAAGTCTGTAAACTGTCAGCTTTTATTGCATCTCATTTTAGTAAAGTACTACCTGTCCTCCCAGTGAACTCAAATATGACATTTCCTTGAAAAATCCACCATACGACACGAGTACACACAACATGACGGATTGCTGTTCCCTCTGATCTTCACATTCAGAATTCCACACACTACATCATTCCCAATAATGATAAGAAAGTAATGTAATTATACTTCTTATGCAATTTCCTTCTCTGAAATAAAACTTTCTCTAATGCATAATTCTTTGAGCATCGGAAGGTTTTTGGAAAGGTGTTTGTGTGCATGCATGTGTTCAGAGTTGCAGAATGAAAGCTTTATTTAAGAGCCTGTTTCATTGCATCCCAGGGGTCTGATCAAACCACGGATGTTACTTCTTTCCAGAGGCAAACTGTCTGTTCTTAGATGGTAATATTTCTGCAAATCATCCCCCCACATTTTTTTTTCCTTCAGAAATGAGAATGGGCCTTCAGAAATTATTTAAAAGTCAATCAGTCATGTTTGCCTCCAATGGTGCAAGTAGATTTATTATTAGGTGTGTATATATATATATATATATATATATATATATATATATATATATATATATATATATATATATATATATTCCTAACCTTCCTCTCTTCTTTCATCGATCGATCGATAGATCGATCGATAGATCGATAGATAGATCGATAGATAGATATGTGCCGATCAGGTTTTTTCCTGCCGATACCGATCACCCATGAGGGCCGATCACCGATGCCGATCACATAATTATTATTTATTTAGCTCTGATTGGCTGTTTCTGACTGAGCGGAGTAATTATGCAGATCAGGGAGGAGATCAATTATTTTTTCAGAGATTATCTGTCTCATGTTAGGACAGCGAAAGTTTTAATAGGCATGTAAAATGTTTTTTTTTTAAGTTAGATGCTGCAGCTTTAAGCAGGTTCGGTGTGAAAGTCACTACCAGGTGGAGCAGAAGCGAAGCTCCGTCTGTGAAATATCACTACCTGTAGCGTAGCAGCGGTTCAACAGGAGAGCAGAACCAGCGTCTTACATCGCAGCTCGAAGACTTAAATAATTTTCCAGGTTATTTGTTTAGCTTTCTGACCGTCATGCTAATCCGGGTGAGTGTTTGTAGCTGTGCGCTGCTTTACCTGCTATCTGATCCTCCGTATGTCTTTTTTACTGCAGTGAGCCTCGATGTAGCCAATCTCCGTCAAGTATGGCACTGTTTTTATGTCGTATTAGCTTCGTTGTGTTGATGCATTTTGACGTGCTTCAATTTTCCGCCGCAACACGCAAACTTCCCCATTCACTCAGTGCGATATAGTTCCACATCGCTTAGGATTTGTTGCTGCGCGTTTGCGCAGTGAAGGAAAGAGGAGACCAGCTGCACAGGCAGGCTGCGAAATGAGAAGCAGGTGATCGGTATCGGCAACAAGAGCCAATGATCGCCGGTCACCGATCATGCACTTTTTCACAAAAATCGGCCCGATTATGATCGGTGACCGATCGATCTGCACACCTCTAATGCATGCATACATGCATACATGCATACATACATGCATACATACATACATACATAGGAAATTTAGGAATAATATTTCAAAAGATAGCAGTAGCATTCTCACCTTTGCACAGAATATTGCAAAGGCTAAGTTGTATTACAGAGATTATACTTGCAGTAGAACAGTGTCAGATTTGCAAACTTATTGAATGCAGCAGATTGACTTTTAATCAAATTGAGCTTCCTTTAGCATCTAAACAGGAAGGTTTATTCTTCTTCTGTAATGAACAGACTCCACATACAATCATTCATATAAAATAGTTCAGGTATCGCTGAGTAATTAATAGCTAGCTCTTAGACTGAGTACCTCACCAACGGCTATAATATCCCTTCAAACCCAATAAGAATTATTTTAACACGCTCTATTTAACATTATAAATTATATGAAATGACAGAATCTATTCACAGATGGCTTTTAATTCTCTAAAACATATTTGTTTTTCTTTTTTTAAAGTTAATGCTTTAACTCATACTTGTCCCTTTTTTCTCAGACTTGCATTTTTAACTATCAAAACAAAAATATATGAATTTGCATTTAATTATTTGATATACTTTTATTCTGTACAAATAAAATATACAATACTATTCTGCATTTTAGCTTTTAAATGCATCTGTTGTTTTAGCACAATAATACTTGATCCCTTACACAAAAATTAACTATATTAGACCTTTATGCATTAGCATTAGACCTTAATGCTCCTTTAATTCTGTGCGTCTACTAAGCTTCACATATAGGCAGCCATTGTTTGCTCTCCTCCCAACAATATGGATCTGTTTTTTGCAATAACCCATAAAGAAATGTAGATTTTACAAACAGACACCAAAACAATGTCTTTTGTGTGGAGAAAGCGCAAACCTTTTTCACATAAAAAGTGTAAAACACAAGTTTAAAGTGAATTCGCTCGTCCTTCAGTTGTTTCTCAGCTAGCTCAACACACATGTACAAAGTCTGCTAGCAATACTAGTCAAACTGCACAGTATGACTCACTGGTTGACTTTCGAGTCAATAACCTCTTCAACTCTTAAAGGTAACCAACATATGCATCAAAATAATGTTTTACTGACCTGTGATATAGAAAAGATGAGACACAAACATTTAGCTTCTTTTTGTATCAACAGGAAGGTATAGTCTTCTTCTGTGTCCAACCTCTATGCAACCAATGCGACAGGCGCCTCCTAATGGTTGTATTTGGAATTGTACTGAATAACTGAGATAACGCTAATGATCTTATTACAATGAGAAATTATAAGGATAGAAAATTAAACAAAATAATGATGGGGTGCCTGTTTTTGTACTTTATACTGTATTAATTACTTTCACTTTTCACCCCTGTACTACATATTCATGTTAAAAAAATAACTGTGGCAGAATGCCAAAATAATTGCCATTTCAAAATTTCCAAAATCATAAATCTGATTTTATTTAAATTGTGAACAGTGAAATGTTGCTCCACAAAATTGTCAGTGAAACTGAACATTTTTTGTTGTTGTTTTTCTACAGTATGAAATGTCTTCAACAGACAAGTGGACATGTCCAGTTACCTTCTACCTCAGCAGTTAGGACTGTCTTGTTATGGATGACTGAGAATCCACTGTTTCATCAGCACTTGAAATATGGGTCACAATACCAGAAAACCTTAGGACTTGGCCAATAACTATCTGGATCTATTACTTGTTACCTGGCAATTGCTCATCGTCATGTACCAGGGAAATTTAAGAGCCAGCATATTTACTATACAAAGATGTCACATGGACTATTCAGATTTCAGGCTTTTAGTTTCATCATTGAAATAATATCTGTAAAAAAGTTCTATACACATGTATAGCTTTAAATTCAGAACTTGTCAAGACAATGCAATAAAGCTTTGTGCACACTTAACAGAGTTGTTTCACATTATAAAATATATATATGCAATAGTTCCCTCATTATCTGGCATTGCTAACATGTTGACTTTACCAATAAGGAAGTCAATAATCATTTTACATTGTGTTAAAAAAAAGGAGGATGTCTGTTGACTGCTGTCACAGGACGGAAAGGACAACCAAAAGTAGTGGGAGTCACAGAAATGGTGCCTGAGTGAGTGAGAAGCTGACAACTCAATGCTGAAAGAATGGAGTTCACACTTCAGCCTGGACAAAAACTGACAGCATCAACATTATGATGTTCACAAGAAGAGCCAGGAGACTCCTTAGGGCCATGAAGCCTAACCAGAGCACCTTCTATCCCATTTTGAGTGCCTCCATATGTTTCCCCTCCCTACTCTCCTTTTCTATTCACATTACATTTGAACCCGCTCGACACTTTATGTGTGGCTGAGATAAATAGAAAGCTAGGTTTAAGAAGGTATTTCCTGAATCTGACACATGACTTAGTTAGCATTTAATTATGCAGGCAGGAAAAACAGCAGTCAAAATAAGGTCTTGTGCAGTGACGTGTGAAAGGATTTCACCTTTTGCTCATGTGCAGCTTGGATTCAAAATATTACTTTGGAAGGGTTGTATGTTATTCAATCAATAAAACATGACTGAAGATACTGAAGATGCAATGCAAAAAGGTATTAATTATAGAAAAAAAAAGACATTCACAATGAACTCACTCCATGTACTAAACACACTTAAGCTCAAAATTATTCCTACCCCTTGAAGACGTAGAGCTACAACGATTTTCACTGAGCAAAGAAATCTGTTTCTAAAAGAACATAAAGCAGGCATCTCTCAAATGACATTTGAGCACTATAAAGTTATAAGAAGAAATGCTAATTATCTCTTTTTTATTTCATTTTTTCCCAAAGAATGATACCAAAAAATATGCATACCATTATCATTCTCAATGAGCAACATGTGTAGCAGTGTCTGTCTCCAGCAGTTTCACCCACAGACGAACCTTCCTGGACAGGTTGCCTGTTCATCCTTGGGCAACACAGACACTCACTGGACAAACAATCTTGCCCCCACACACTTAAACCTAAGGACAACTTGGAGAGACAAATTAACCTAAAAGCCTGGACTCTGGAGGAAAACCTGAGTACCTGGAGAAAACCCATGAATTCACAGGAAGAACATGCCCCAAACAAATCTATAAGAGGATTCTTATTCATGATCTTTTTGCTTCAAGGCAACAGTGGTGCCAACTGAACCACTGTGCATCCCAAAGTACAAACATTGAACAAAACCTTAAATAACTTCAAACATTAAATGAAAGTTTAAAAAAAAAATACTCAAAAATGTTAAAATCTTACATGTTACTTAAATATTTTTTGCACATTATCTTTTGTGGGGGGGTGTTACGTTATCCTATGAATTCATTGGTTGTGACTTTGCTCTTCTTAGGCAATGTGACTCGCCTAAATATGAAAGATTATGAAGCCTGCTGAAATCAAAACAAACAAAAAAAAAAAAAAACAACGAAAAAAAACTATGAGCCATCTTCTGCTGACAGATTTGATTTATATGTCAGCTAGAAAGATTTCCATATTGTAGAATGTGAGAATGTGTACAACGTCCTCAAATAAATGTCAGGTACAAAAACAAAATCTGAAAGAAATCTGAAAACATGAAATAATGATAGGGGAAAAAAAACCCGACTTGCACTCTTAGAGTTTAAATCAATAAAAATCTAATTTTCTTCTGACAAGCAGAGTATGCAAAAAATTCCACATCACTGGATTATGGGACTGTTAGCATTCTTTTGAAACTGTCAAAAGACAGATCATGAAAAGAAGGATACTGCAATTAAATTTACCATTAAGTTTGCAGAAGGAAGGATCTCAGTATCTTGCAGGTGAAAAGATTCACATGAAATAGACGCAATAACGAAAAAATATCTAACATGTATGTTGTAGCAAACATGTTGGTGAGATCTATCTTTACCTGTTATGGGTTTTTCTCCTTTTAAAAAAATTATTCTTACTGTAAGCTATATTTTTTTCTGACTTTCATTACTTGCATCAACCTAAAATTAATACTCATTTGAAGATCCCTGTTTCACCGCCATGGGAACAGGAAGATGTAGGTGAATGAGATACCCTAAATATACCCACTGAAACATTAAAACATAACTTTAAACTCCTGTTTAATTATTTTTTAAAAATACTTTCATGATATGCCAATCTTTAAAACACCACTGAAGAGGGGACAAAATGGTTTAAGGAAAAGCTGAACACTTAAAGCTTTAAGCAGAGGAAGTAAGAGGAACTGAGGTGAAAACCGACATGAACACGCAGAGGAAAAGGACCATTAAAGACAGGCAGGTTACAGAAATAGAGGAGGGAGAGGAGCAAGAAGAAAAGGTGAGGAGGGAAAGAAGTTAGCAGCAGAAAAGGTGTGACACATGAGAATTAATCTGAAAAGTCGAGCACATGAGCAAAGTGTTGAGTACAGAGGCTGATGAAGAAGATGCTTGGGGGAAGTAGGCAAATCACAGTAAAGACAACTCATAGGATGTCAGAATGCATCCATAAATGTAAATTATTTACAAATGGAGAATTTGAAAAGTTCTAAACAAAGAAAATAGCACATCAAAAAATACTGAAGAAGTGGTACTAAAACCTCTAGTCAGACAAAGAATTTTGGTAGTGGCAAACAAAGCAGCAAAATTAAAACTGTAGAACATCAATAATGTGACTTGTGGTGTTAGTGATAGAAGCGACAGCTTATACTCTGAGACATCAATCATACTGCAGCAAAGCAATAAATCCGTGCTGCAAAATGTTCAAAAACGCATGCCTTCACATGCAAAGCTAGATACAAGAAAGAAAACTCAATCAAACTGAGACTATTATAACCACCTGCTTAAAGCTGCAGTGGGTAGCTTTCACAAAATTGTGTAAAGAAAAAAAAAAAAAAAAAAAAATATATATATATATATATATATATATATATATATATATATATATATATATATATATATATATATATATATGTTTTATAAAAGTTACTGCATATTTAAGGTTAGAAAATTCATAATTCACAGTAATTAATTAACCAGATTTCAGAATCCATGAAAAAAATAAAAATAAATACAGCACGATAATGAAACGCTCAGCTCGGATAATTCAAGATCTTAACCTTCACACCCACACTTGACCTTGTGACGCCATAGAGCTGTCTCCAAACTCCTTAGCAGCACAGCCCACTTCAATGCGTTTGAAAACCCAGAGTTTACAAGAGATGTCAAACATCTGAAAAACTAATTGCCACATTCATAATCTCAAAGAAAAACCTCTCACAAAGTATAAACTGTCTAAACATAGACTAAAGTGGCTGGTAAGCTTTACCTTCAAACCATCAGTGATGGAGGACCTCTTTAAACATATCAGTTTGTGGGAAAGTAATGGATTTTAAATGAAATTGTGTCATCAAAAAAAGCTTGCCTGTTTAAACTATATGCCAACATCCTGAAAGAAAAAAAAATTAAAAAGCTATCATATCAAATCCATTTTGTAACCCCATCAACCTCTTCCTGGTGTCTGTGGATGCTAAAACTTTAAAACAGGACCGCGTCTAAGATATCTTAGAGAAAGGAGTCAAGGAGAAAGCATGCATATTGTTGAAAGAAGAAAGTTTCAAACTCATAGAATACAGACCATGTTTTACGGCCATTATGTGTCAGCCGAGAACCTACCATAACTGAGATGTGAAGCAGATGCATGTGCTCGTGCAGTGCGTGAGCTGGCTCCCGAGCTGTGGGCTGTGTCGTCTGTGCCAAGAGCTCAGGCTCAGTCATGGAGACGTGGAAGTACAACGTCCCGTTTTCCAACCACTGCTGCTTCCAGTGCACCTGAGAAATCTCCTCTCCCGTACCTGACATCTCTGAAAATCAAAAATAAGAAAAACAGTTTTTCATATAAAAATGTAATAGATATAACTGAAAAAAATAAATAAATAGAGGAAACATGCAAATTGTAATAACAATAACAATAATAATAATAATAATAATAATAATAATAATAATAATAATAATAATAATAAAAACATTAAGGCTTCGGTATAGGTCTACTTTTTTTTTTTTTAAATAATATAACAATTTTTAACACGGTTGCCTGTTCTGATTTTTAACGTCAGCCTGTTTTGTCCATTCCAACGTTGTGTTTCTGTTTGTTAGGATCTTACTTTTGTCCTCGTGTCAAACATTCAGCTGTTGCAAAATGCATCAGCATGATGCTTCCACTCCCAAGCTTAACAGTTGGTTCAGCATTCTTAGCTTTTAAAGTCTCATCTTTACTCTTCCAAACATTGTGGCCAGATAGCTGGGTCTTTGTCTCATCTGACTACATCAGTTCTACATGACTTGCTACCTACGTGGTAGCAACTGAATACTGTGTGTAATAAAACAGTATTCAGTATATCTAAGGTGCTCCCTTAGAAGCAGGAGCTTCTTTTTTTTAATTAGTACCCTCGTTGCACATTACAATTTAAAACGGACTTTTCTGCAGAGAGTGACACAGTTTGACAAATTTATAATAGGCTGGAGTCTTGGTGGTGAGCTGTTATTCAACATTCTAACCAATTTTCTTTCATGTGAGAGTAACAGCAGGAAGCAAACCAAGTTATATTAGCTCTACCGTAGGAGTCAAATATCTGTCCAGAATCATGCTAGGTCCTTGTTGCGGGCTCAATGATTCTGTTTTGTTCTCTCATCATTGAAGTCGGAAGCTGTATGAACAAATCCACCGTCGCAAAAAAGTTCTAAAAGCCCAAAATTAACCATTTTTCATGGCAATGTGTTTTGAATGGAACTCCAACTGTTTCATAAGTGAGTTTTTTGAGTCATGTATGAACACAAACCATTTCTTTTCAACACATCACTACAGATGCTTCACGTCGCTCAGACAAAATAGGTGCCGGACCGAACAACAACATATAAAATCCCCATTCTTTTAGCAATCCTACGTTTTACCAATTGAAAACCCACCTCCAGGGCAATGCTGGGCATCGGGCTTTCAACGCAAAAGGGCTGAAGACGCAGCGATGTAAAAAGCAATAAAAACGAAGAAAAAGTCTGTAAATTTATGTGGCAATACAAAAAAGAACAACAACAAAACAGCTGAAAAAACAGGTGAAAACAGAGGAAGGGGGATCGGCAGTTTATCTCACTGCGGATCGAGGCAGAAGGATCTAATACTATCAAGTGGGAGTGGTTGTTCAGTAGAGGAGTACTAAGAAGCCTCAGGGAGTCTAAGATTGCAAAGTGTGATACAGTATATGTCATGTAGTGGGGAGGGGACAAGGGCATAGACATTCGTTGACATCTCTTATCAGTGGCAGGTACCGAATGACAAATGGCTTGTGGTGCAGCCGGTTATTAACCTGCTGATTCTAGGTCAGAGGACACGGGCTGCAGAGGGGAGCTACAGCAGTTGTGCTCAATAGTAGCACTGGCCTTAAGGTGCAGAGACGGAGCAAAGAAGACTTTGACTCTGAATTAAAGTACAGTAATACTGCTCAACACTAAATAAGCAAGATATTTTGTTCTAAATGTTTTTATTTTATTCCTTTTTCTTACTTAAACTTTTTCTACATGCTACATGACATTTATATAAAGCAGCTAATTGTATGATTAAACAGCAGGTCACTATGATGTGAAACTGCAAAGTCTATATTGCTTTTAGCCTACAATGCCCTTTTTTTGCAATTATTAAGAGCAATATCGTAGCCTTGTCCTTTTAAAACACAAATTCCTAAAAATGTTTTTTTAAACATGATGGGACCTGCCTCGTTGAAAATGTTGGAATCACTATTGCTTTTGCAAATGTAAGATGTAACGGTTATTTTACTCACATTTTTTACACAATTCAGTATATCAAATAAAGTGCTCTCCACGGTTTCGAACACAAGACAGTAACTCTGCTGTGAATGATGCTTTTCATACATGATTATTACCACAGTATTAGCTATGTGTTTATTCCCTTATTGTGTAAATTAGCTCCTTATTTTTCCTTTTATGTATAAGCACTTTCATGAATAGCATTAATGCTTTTCTCATGCAGTAACTTTGACGTCTGTTTCTACCTGAGAAACTTGAGCTACTGTAACACACAGATATTTTCACACTGGGGGAATTCAACTCTGAATTTTTGAATTGTGAATTATGAAACAATTAACTATAAATAAGTGCAAAATAGACCAAAAACTTTTCCTTGTGAATGGAGATTTTACCAAACACTGGACTGATATATTCAAACCCTGTCTATGGAAAGAACGTCCAATATATTTACATGTATAAATGCTAAAATAAAATATTGATTTTAACCAGTAATTGTTTAATCACATATGCCTGAACAATAATCTTGTCTTTCAGAGAGTTCTGAATATGTTAAAACAACTTATCTCCTTTCGTTGTCCTAGAAAATGCCCTATGCTTTCTGCTGACTACAGGTTATGATAATATTTTGTAGAGTGCAGAATTCTCAAATGCCATAACTGCTGGGCGATTATTGAGCTCTTTATGAGTAATCTGTGGGTTGAAGATATGCTACTTCACCTTTACCCTTGACAGGAGATAAAGCTTTGTCTGCTGGGCCAATAGTGCTGTGACTCCCGCCATCTGTTCATGTGGTAAATACTGCATATCATGCAAAAAGAAAAATAAATAAATAAATAAATAACAGATGAAACCTTGCCATTTTGAATATATATATATATATATATATATATATATATATATATATATTTTTTTTTTTTTAAAATATATAAAAGTGTTTCTTCTCTAACCTAAAGAAGAAAAAAAAGATTTTTTTTTTGAAAGATGGTGGGGCAGTATTATTTTTTTGGTTTTATTGTTCCACAGTGTGACTGTTATGTAGATGAGTAAGCATGCTATTTTAAGAAAGAACAGTATCAGTGTTTATGAGCATATGTCTGTGTGTGTTGTGTGTGAGTGTGTATACTTGTTCTTCTCTTTGTGCTCCAAGGTTCGTCATTGGGCATGGATCCTGATGTTATTTATGAAATATAGGCATATGGTCCTGGGGGGTTACTATTACTTTGTCTGAAAAGCTATGGATGTGTGTATGTTTTAGAAATGTGCACACATTAGTAAACATGACTGATAGTGGTAAGTAACAACGTCAGCAATGCCCAAGTGCAGCCCAAATGACTTGTAATAATATCCATTACATTGGGGAAAAACATTATTTGCACACTAAAATACATTTTTTGAAGTTGATTCATCTGCTGGGGCTCAGGGTTGTTGTCATGTTTCTAGAAATTGAAGACTACTATGTGTCAATTTGTTGATGGTACCAAGTTCCGAACCCTTACAGGGAGACCGATATCGCACCGTCTGGTGTTACGTAAGATTCATGTAAAAGAAAGTATTACTCCAACTCCTCTCAACAGGTTCAACCCCAGACTAGTGAGTCTGCCCTTGGCTTCATTCAGAATAGGAGCAATGGCAATCTTAAAGTTGTACAATTTCCCTAACAAAAAAAAAGAAAAAGAAAAAAGAAAGAGTAAGAAAAAGTTGTACTTTCAGTTTGTGTTGTACATAAAAACAAAACAATTGCAGTGATGATCTTCTGAGCAGCCAGAATGGACCCATGCCAGGTCCTAATAAAGGTTGAGACCCCACTGCACTCATTAATTAAGCTACAGGCTGAGCAGTATGCTGCTGGTCTTCCTGCGTTAAAGGATGAGAGCTCAGCAGACCTGTTTTGCTAACCTGGCATAGCGCACATATGCGCAGTCACGTTAGTGATGTTAGTCAGATTAGCATGACCCGAAGCGTTTACATGCAGGCCGCTCAGATTATCAACTGGCATCAAATCGCTTTCTCATTTGCATTACAAATTCACTCCAAATGAGCCGAATCCTATTGGGGTATTTACATGACGCATTTTTATTCAGATCTGTCACTTTTTTTTTAATTACAGATGTCCACGTAAACGTACCTAGTGACAAAATACTGGACCCCTCAACCACATATCCCGACCAACGCAAAGGCACCGGAAGTGACAAGCAGATGACATGCAGTTGTACAAATTTTGTCTTTTTTTGATGGGCTCAATGACGCCATTAATTTATTCATCTCTCCCACCGCATCCATCTCAATTACGTGCAGGTAATCAATTGTGATGTCATTTAGCAGCTTCTTTCAAGGACTTCTTGCAGGACAGCCAGTAGCTTACTGAGGGGATTGGCAGCAGTGATGACAATTTCGTCTTTAACCCATTTTAACGTGAAAAACAATCAGTCTTAAAAGGTTTGATTTTCCGTATTTAATCCATTCATAGTCATAAATGCTTCCTGTGTATTTGAAAGTGGTTGCTGTAACTTAAAACCAAAATCCCATTCATTTTTTTTATTTATTTATTTTTATCGTTGATAAAGAAATTGTGTTATATGGGGAATCAGAGCAATATGTGACATCGTAAGCCACGAAAAAGCTGAAAGGTGTGGGATTTACTGCACAGCGAAGCAAAGACAACACGGTTGTCTATATGTAGGGAAAACAAAACAAGAAATCCAGCAGGATGACAGGAGTTGGCACAGCTGGCAACTATCACATATATACAAACCAACATTGACTGTTCTCCCAAGGTGGTCTCACAACTATTCACCGACCCAAACAACACATCGGATGGACAGATAGCTCAATGACATGTGGCAACTTTAAAGGTTTTCTTACTGTGCTCTGCTCTGTTACAGCTTAGAAGTCTGAAACTCACCAGTGCTTCAACTGAGAGGGCAAATGTCCAAAATTGAAGACCAGCTGCTTTTTTTCCTGAGCTCTTATGAGTTCATGCTGTGATGTATGTGCAAAAGTCAACAGCTGTGCCAATTTTTTTTCATAATTTGAAGGATACATTATGCCTGACACAGTTACTTAGCTTTATTATAAACAAAACAACAACATTGAGGCGTTTACAATTAACTAGCTGTGTAACTATGTCTTCAGCTCCCAATTGTTTTATCGTGAATTTAATAAAGTGACCAATATTGATTGTAACCATTATTAACTAGGTCCACTTGGAACATGAATACATAAATAAATTCACTGAAGAATTTTGCAAAAAAAATAAAATAAAATCTCTACATTATGACATTTGTTTCAGATTTCAAAAACCTAATAAAAAGCACTTTGTAAAAAAAAAAAACAGACAAAAAAACTGGTTTCTATAAGCTAAAGGAAGATTAATACTTTTCCAAACATGCATAGATATGCATACCAGATGAAAGCTACACCAGCAATTAAAAAAAGCACTCAAGTTAAATTAGTCGTTTGTAAATCGAACACACTCTTGTTCATGAGCTAAAACTTACTCTTAAATTTGATAGAAATTGGCTACTATCTACTTCAAACAAGGAGCTGTGAAGACCCATGGCTCATTAGTAAATATAGTTGAATCATCATACACCAGTGAACTTCAAGTCTTATGAAAACTTATTTCTTAGGGGAATTAAAAACATACCACCCTCTCTTTGTTAATGATGATACAACTCACATACCCTTCCAGCTCACCAGGCCCATTTAAACCATGAGGAACATCAGATGAATTTTAAAAGTAGACTGTGTTTTAACACAGCTGTACATCTTGGATTTGTGGATGAATCAGTGTCTCACATTATATCCAATATAGCAACATCACACTGTCGGTGCACACGATACTAATATTGCAAAGGACTGTTCATGAAACAATTTTTTATATATTTTTAAACTGTTGCGACCTAACACTTGGAATGCCAATGAAATAATCAGCTTCCAATATGTACAAGTAACATCACCACTGTGTGTTTCACACATACTGCAGCCTTAATAACCTCAGTTGTTTGTTTATGTGTGCATGAGCTATAATTGTACAACTGTATCCCTCTGAGCAAACATAAAATATGGACACATATTAAAGAAGACACAAATAACCAGCATGCTAGACTTTTATGCTTTATGGTTTTACAAGGCCGGGGCAACAGTTTCTCCAAAGTTTTCTACATTTAAAGCAAAATTCTGGACGAAAAACTTATAATATAAATGTCTGAATGTGAGGTACAAGAGGAGGAAGAGCTGAAATCGCTGACATAAGGGACTGAATCTGTGTCCAAATGTTCAGCTGATGGGACACCTGACAGAGTGCTGTCTCTTCAATAATGGTTCCAATGTGCTGGTTCAGCTCAGATAACCCTGAGCTAGCCAGCTCTCATCGTGAGCGTATACAAAGCTTTTTTTCTATACGTTTTTAATTTGCCTTTTATTCCCTGTGACAACTATTCATTGTCTTATTTTACCTTCGTGATGACTCACATTTTTGTGAAATTAAGATAAAATAAGAATTAACTGAATATTTTCATTCTAACTGCTACAGATCAATATGACAGGTTTACTGCATATTTCCTGAGTTTTCATTTTCTTTGAGATAATCGAGACAACGACATTACCCATGCTTATTTTGGTCCATCATAATAACAGCAGATTGAAATAAATCTGAGAACGTGTTTTGAACTTGATGAACTTCTTCAAACTGTCCTCTCAGAATATGACACATATTTACATATATGTAGCTTTCAGCTAATAAAGTCTTAGTTGCGAAAAATCTAAATATTACATAAAACCTGGTCCAAAAATGTTGAGTGCAAGGAAAATGGTAGTGGGAAAATATGCAACCAACAACATTGACAGTTTTGTCAAGCAAAACCCATCCAAGAATTTGGGAGATCTTAACAAGGAGCGGATTGAGCCTGGAGTCAGCACATTCAGAGCAAATACACAAAGAGGAATCCTGGGCTACAAATATCAAATTCCTTGTGGCAAGCCACTCCTCAACCACTCCAGACATTAGACACAACATTAGAAATGGCTTACCTGTGAGGAGGAGAAATTGGATGCCCAAACCAATGTTGCCCTATATGTAAAAAAAAAAGTAACCCTCAAGAAATAAAGAAATCACTTACACAGAACCTGTCTGACAACATAAAATCGGGCCTGCAACAGACCAGGGCATCGTACTGCCCACAGACAGAGACAACCTTCAACTGGTCTGCATGAGATTGTAGTGCAAGTGGAAAATCCATTACTTTGTTATTTGCACAAAATATAATGACTGAGCACAAATAGCTGTTATATTCATACTTTGTAGTAAACTATTCTCTGGCAAAAATGTTTTCAAATAAAGTTTTTTGCAATTTTTTTTTTTTACTTTTTTGCTGTCTCTAATATTAGCCATTACTTGAATGTTTCCCCTCATACTCTATTTCCAGTGCTTAATCAGAAATGCTACATCTAATTCTAGCCTTACTGCAGCTTTCACATTAATGTATTTTTTATTTTTTTGCTTTGAACAAGAGCTACTTCTTCCATGAGGTGCAAGCACTCAGAAATGCATATTCAACAAGACAAGCTCTACCAGCACCAAAGAGTTTGAGTGTAAACACAACATGGCAGACGAAAACTCTATTTCCAAACACATGCTGCCTCATGAAAGAGGAGCATGACACGTACAGGAAAAAAGATGAGATAAACTGTTGCTTTTAAGAATGTTTAGCACAGCTAAGGATCTGCTGAGACACAGTCAGCTTAATCTTAGCAGTACTACATGTCCGCATACTGATTACTCCTAATATTAACAAGATCTTTCAATACATTTACAATAATTTCTCATAATATAATTTCGATCTGCAGGGACGCAAAGCTTTAAAAGCATTTAAATGAATAAAAACAACAACTGCCCCCACATAACCCATCAAAATAATAATGATTAAAAAAAAAAAAAAAAACATTTTGCAAGACATGTATTGTCTGACATTAGTCAGTGTTCACATCAATCAGTGGGTGTTTACTCACACTGCAAACCCCAAGCTTACAGCTTTGTTACTAATTAGCCGTTGCCAACATAATGAAATAAAAAAAGTCCCCCCCCCCAACATCCTCTGTCGAGTCTTGCAGATCAAGACCACATCTACCTCCTTTATCTGTCCTGGCTAACGCTACGCTTCCAAAGAGGGGCTTTGATTGCCGTCTCTGGTTCAGCTGAGATCCTCTCTACAAACAGTGCTGTGATTAATGTTTCTGCTCCTTATTTGCTTTCAGCTCATACAGGCTGCTCTGCCTACTCAGATGTTTGTCTGCACTGTAAAGAAACATTTTCACTCTAACAGTCCCATTAATGGTCTCTGCCCAGATGCAGCTCAGATCCGTACAGGATTATGCTCATCATCAATGGATGCAACAACAGACTTGCCTCCAGAAAGCACGCACGTCTTAGAAGTGCTCTGTCCCATCAGCTGTCCCAACTGAGAGCCCTTTGTGATTTGTCTGCCCTCTAAAACTTAGAGGTCAATGATAACCCATAAAATACTGGACATTCATGTGTGTGCATGCATGAAGAAATCTCGTTAACTGTGCTTTGGAGGTGACTTCATCCAGCGTAACGACAGGTGATAGAAAGTTACCCAAAAATACAAGTACATGAAACGCAGAGTCGAACCTGGGTTGTTCTTAGTCTATAAAGTATTCTTCTGTGTTAATCTGGTGTGAACTGTAAAATATTGTTAGTGTTGGTGGGTGTCCACTGTAAAAATACGCTTCATCACTTCTGCCCTGCTTTGAGCTCTCTGCGCATTAAGACAGCATTTACGGTCACAATGGACACCTCATGGTGCATTAAAGTACACTTCCTGCATTCAATTATCTGTTGAAATTCATCTACAATTATTTAACTACTTAAATTTTGCTCAATAAACACTGATTAGCTGGTATATAATATTTAGACAGATATTATTTTTTTCGGGTCATGAACTGAGCAAATCTGACCAAATGTCCAGTCACTTCTGCTCTGGCCACTTTCTAATAACAGTTCAGAGGAGACAAACACAAATAGCTACTTAAAATGCCTAAAAAAAAATAAAACAGTTTATGACTGTATGTCTGGCCAAAACTATGCACAAACCAATCCCTGATTTTAATTGCTTATTTTTATTTCTGCAGAAGTTTGGATTAAGAATGTGTTGATATTTTCTGATAAAATCATGTTGTATTTTGCTTGTGGCATTTTCAATAGTGGGCAGTATAACTAGAATTTAGGTGTGAGCTTAATGAGATTTATCAAAGCCAATGAGCAATGAATCTATTCCTGAACAACAAAAAAAAGTTAATTTTGCCGTCACTTGTCATAGTGTAGTATATGACTTGACTTTAATGCATTGTGTTGTTAAAACACTGTCATTGATACCTGGGTAAAAGTACAGCTGGTTTCAACAGGGAACCTCATCTCTACACCACATTTATTGGTGACCGCAGGACCCCGACCCATTTCAATCCTTGCACAGAGAGACTGCTGATTTAGCTGTGCTTGTCCCTTTGACTAATTGCTCATATGAAATGCTTAAGACAGCTTAAAATATCAATTCTATAATTATAATATGCTGAGTGCAGGTAGGCTTGAAAAAAAAATGAGTACAGAGAAACTAGTACAAGCTAAAACTGGTAAAGCTTCATTAAAACTAGAAACCAAACGATTCTTATTGATGCATCTCTAATATTTGCCTACTATGATATTTTGGGCACAGTCAACAATGTACCACTAGCAGACACAAAAACCAGGCTGTGAACTGTTAATTATTATCTGTGGGGCTTTAAAACACTGAATATATTTGTTACAGTAGAGTATGACAGATGCCGGAGTTGAATTGTGTTCATTCTTGTAGGCTACTTTCACTTTCCTTCATACAAAAAAAAAACAAAAAAAAAAAAACACTTGCTCCCAAAAGGTTGGCATTCATCAGTGAAAAAGGTGATCATAGCAGCACAGCACCAGTGATTGTGCAAGCTTGACAGCTCCTTGACAGTTTTGTCAGCTCCACAACAAGTCGGTGTCATCAACATTTACAGTGATGAAAGTTGGCACCCTAAAGGCACTTTGCTGCCTGTCATTACAGGCATGGTGGAACGTGCAAGTCTTATATGGACTCCAGCCCACAACTGACTGCTGAAGCTGCCTGCAGTGTGAAAGACAACACATACAGTTCAATAATTTATGTGATATATATATAAGGATGGATTCAGTGATTCCAAATGCCACTGTCTGGATGGGGAGGTGGGGGGGGAAGAAGACTGACAAAGAGCAGCGAGACTGAGAGTATGTGTAAAAGAGAGACACACAGACAAAGTAGTAAGGAAAGGCAGGGAGAATGTGACACCCTTGAAAAGTGTTCAGGAATATTAGCATACCTCCTAGACAATTCAAATTTTGCCTCAAAACATCCCTGTCTGGTGTGACAGTGGCACCTCATCACACCTCAACTCCACACTCCTGCCAACAGTTAATGGGAGATGCTGAGCAGAAGCAGAACAAACAGGTTAAAAATAAAGCCTCCTTGATAAGCATTCAGAAGTAGTTAACATCAAGCCCTTCTACCAATGTGATTGTACCATTGGGAGTTTAAAGTCACAGATGACTGATTCTTCATCTGTTTTAAAGCTGATACAATTCATTGTTAACATAAACATGTCTTTAAAAAAAAAAACGTTATTCAGATCATTTCCCTCCACACAAACATTTATTCTGGGAAAGCTTTTTTTCACATTATATGAACACCAAAGTTATTCATGTTAAAAATTGCCTAATTCTACTGTCAGACAATGTCCTTTCTATTTACTAATTGCATTTAAGTTTTCAGTTGAACCCAGAGTTTCATACAATGCCTAAACATACTCACTGTCACCTGGACAAACCGGGGGGAGGATCTGTTTTGATTTTTCCATTGCATTAAAAACAATAGACGACTGAAAATGTTTCTTATGCATATAAATTCTGAATGATAAACTCACCTGGGTCAACGACTACTTGACAAACAGACCACAGTGCGACTGAAGGACAGTGTCTCTTCACAGGTGGTCAGTAGGAGTACTACAGGGAAACTTTACCCTCGCCATTACTTTTCCCTCTGTACACCTCAGACTCTGAGTACGAGTCTTATGATCTGCATAAATTCACAGAAAACTCAGGTCTATAAGAAGAGGAAAACAACTTTGTGGGAACAATCACTTCATCTTGAATGTCAAGAAGAGAGAAGATGATTGTGGATTTCTGAAAAAGCAGAATCATTATATTTCATCATAGGGCAGGAAGTGGAGGTGGTAAACAATACCTTGGTGCTCACCTATACAACAGACAGGACTGGAGACAACAGTGAAGCCATCTACAACAATGGACAGAGTACACCATGTTTAATGAGGAAGTGTTTACAACAAGATCCTGAAGATCTTCTCTAAATCTTTTTTTAGAGAGTGTGATCTTTTCTACATTCATCTGCTAGTATAAGAGCATCAGAGTCAGCATCACAGCTGGCATAAGCCAGTGACTTAAAAGTTCTGACTGCTGAAAAGAAGGCTGGCTTTGTTCTGGGGAGTGTCATTGTGCAAAGTAGGATGCTTGATAAAATGAAAAACAATATGGACAGATCTCAACATCCTTTTACCACACAGTAAGTCAACAACAGACTGCACGTTTTTTTTTTGTTTCTTTTTCCTTTTCTGGATCTTCTGCAACACATATCAATTCTTTAAAGAAGCTCATGTATTGAGAGCTCCTATAATGGCTGTTTATTTCTTTGAGATTCTTTAATTTAATTATTGGTATTGCTCCTTTTAGTGCCACTACTGAGGGTTACATAGTGGACAGTTGGTTGCTCTGCTGCCTCACAACAAGAAGGTTTGAACCGTGGCTTCAAACTTCTGTTGCATTTTCTTCTGTTGCGTTTTCTCTACATAAACAGTGGCAGATCCAGTTCTGTTGACTCAACTGTTAACCTGAATGACTTTCTTCTGTCCAAAATTCCTCTCGAGCTTTGCAGATGACACTTTAATCACATTTAAAGGTTTTAAAGTCATTTTGTTCAACAAGTCTCACGCCATTGTCATTGTAAGAGAACTGGTTAAAATTACCGTGTACCGTCTAACCTTATGCTTCAGACATTACCCACATTAAGTGTGTGTTCAGTTAACATAGAAGGTGGAGGAGGGATGTTGCGAGAGCTGGCAGAACAAGCACAATTTTGTCCCCAAGTTCATTGAGAAATCTTCTGTCGACAAAATGCCATGCCAGTGCCAGAAACATGTGCAGGTGATGCCCAAACCCAGGGCAAGTCCCCACTGTGCTCCATCACAACAGCATCTGTTAGACTTTGCACTGGCGACCTCCTACAGAAAACCAATCATAACGTTGGATGCCACCACTGTGACCCAGCATGAAAAAGGAGGTGACTTATGACCCGAGGATATAAAACCATAGTATAGGAGTAACAACAGTAGTTGTAGTGAGCGCCTTAGTGAAAGTCAAATATTTGTTGGCACTACGAATGCCAAGACATAGCCACAGAGCCTTTTATAACTCGAGAAATGAAAAACAAATACATGAAAAAGCATTTAAAGTGGACACAACACTCTTAAACGTACTTTGAAAAGAATGTCAAAGTCATTTAACCTGCAATACAAAAAATATATTCAGCTGTGCCACAATGTGTGAATGAACCTATATTCTGGGGTAAGCGAATACCGATTTGTCTATCTATCTCATAAAACAGGTACACATTTACTGAGTAATTTCATTTTATAAAAAGCTACAAAGTAAGGAATTACTTTGTCCAAGAAAAAAATATTCTGTCCAAAATCTGTTGTGGAGTAGCTGAATTGTGGAGCAGCTCTTGTTTAGATCTGGGGCTAACAGACCTCTGGGAACCTGTTGTGACAGTGTAAATAGAATAAACAAACTGCTGCTCGCCACTAGCCCTGCTGTGCCACAGTGGGAACTGGATTACCCCTCATTACCATTAGCTGCGTTATCTTGTGTGTGTGTCAATGTAGCATCGGTGTCGCCTTATTTTCTTTACGTACAAATTTAGTTTGTGCTCAAGTGGTTCAAGGTTAGCTCAGTTCCATTTTAAAAATACTAATTTATTCTGCAAGAGATTCCTCGTATAGTTTCACTTTGCCATGAGGATTTTGTCTAACTTCCCCACGAAAAACCGCATAAATGTATCGTTTGGATCCATAAACACTTTGTTCTGCACACTCCTCAGGATTAGTGAGGCGGAGTGCCAAAGTAATGCAGGGACCCTCCCACTCCTAATGTATTTAAAATGATGCATTAACAAGATAAATACTCCTCTTATCTGCCGAGTGCATACACGTCTTTTAAAACGCTGCAATCCTATTAAGAAGGACCTGTTCTTATTTTACATCTCCTACATTCACTCTTAGTATAATGGGAGCTCTGTTTCTTCATGGCGTTCTGACGGTGTCACAGTGGGACATTTGGGCACAATAATAACACAGAGTTACTAATCCCTTGCTTTGGCCTCCTCAATTATGATGTTGGTAAAATGAGACATGAACTTGTACAAGAAATCTAAACAGTTTACAATGGTTGTATACCTCACACACATTGCAAGAACTATTTTTTTTAAAATTATTATTATTTTCTAAAAAAGACATAAAAATGCTTTGGCTCTTGTGTCATTTCTATTTAGTCTATAAAGGCAGCCAAAATTCAAAATGCTTTGGTAAGTGAAATAGACCAGATTGTTTCAAATGTACAAAATGTCTTAAATTTAGGTGTTTGGGGGACACTGTTACTGTTACTGTTTCTCAGTAACAGTGAAGTTTACTGTAATAAAGTCAAAATGTACATGTATATGATTAAACAATTAGTTCTGATAGTGTAACAAAGGCTTTTTCTTGTATCATTTCCCTTATTACCATTTAAACTGACCAAAGTTTAGAGGTTAATAATGATTTTCGGCTTAAATTTTAAATAAAGGAAATCAATCTTATCCCTGGCACAGAAATAAATTAAAGCTTAATCTCCTTCAGCCAGGAAGTGGATTATTTACTCTCCTTGGAGCTTCACCAGCACAGCTACTACAGTTCAGAAAAGGAGAAAATAAATGTGCTAAAGTCTTGCGTCTGTGGCACTGGCAACAAGAAAACATCGCTGATGGTGTAATATGCAAAATAATCTATATTCAGAGCTCAGTCAAAATTGTACCTTTGAAGAGTTACAACTGCCACAAGACATGCACATCATGATATTGGTGTGTTTATGTAAAGGTTTTTTATGTAGCAAAATGATTCAAATTTTTAATTAACCTTCCATGTTTTACTTCAAAAAATGTATCTGCATGTTTCCTATTATTATGATATTTCATAGTTTGTTCAATAAGTCTACTGTAAGCATTCCTGCTTTTTCCTACTGGCATTTAACTCATATCTCCCCTGACTAGTGATGCAAGGGTGTTTCTCAGTCAGCAGTTTCTTCTAGGACTCGTAAAGAACTGTATTCAGCTGTGTACACAATGTGTCGTACACTGACACAGACAAGTAAACCTTTCCAAAGTAACATTTCAAAAGTGGGAAAATGTGCCAGTATTTTCAAGAACTGGCTGTGGACAGTGGTAGTTAAGTTACTATGAGATTATTTATACCCCAGTTGTTTACTCTGACTACAAGCATTTGGTGCCAAAAGATTTAATTGAAGTTAAGACCTAAAAGCAAATATAAATTGATTATTGAATCCAACTACAGTTTTACATGTTAGCTTATTTACTCAAACAAGAAAATTGGGTCTCTTTGACCATCTAATCAATTTCTACCAATGTAAAAAAAAAAAAAATAATAAAGTCAGTCATTCCAATCTTTCTTTCTGGCTGCAGGATTTGGTATCTGGCCTAGCCAAATGGCTAAAATCGAGTCCTAATCCTTCTTTCCTCCCTGCAACTCAAACTGCTGAGTGCCATCCAGTAGCTGCAGGAGTAATAGAACAGGCTTCTTGTTCTCCACCATCTCAGCAACTGTTTATCCATTTATCTGGGCAAAACAAATCAAGAACCAAGGAAGAAATACTAACCAGGCCCTGAAGGTGAGCCAAGGTACTATGGTACATGTGTCCATGTTATGTCCTCTGTGATAATGTTTTATATTTTTAGTGTTATTTACATAGAATTAGCTTCCCTGTCGTTACTGGTTTGATGCTCTTTGCAACCATTTTGTTACATATGATATCCTCTCCGGTCATCAGTTAGAGGACTGGAAAGTGCACTGTTGATCTTCATAGCTGCCTTGCTACTCCTGGTTTTTCTTACAGCATTCAATTTGCTTTAATATCAAAGCAACCCTTTTTTCCTGTTGTACTACAGAGTCAGTGCTCTCCAGACTCTGCCCCTGGTCCCTCAGGACTCTTTCCGAAACTCATCCTGACTGCCAATTTGCAGCCCCCCCAACTACAGTAGCAACACTTTGCCAAGCTGGTTACTGGCACATGATGGTACAAAGTGGAGGCATCTTCTGCTATCCAAGTGCCTACAAGGACATCTCCACCTTGACTCACCAGCTACTTCAAAATTAATTATGTCAACATCAACAACTTTAACAAGTCAGCAATCATGGACTCACAAAGGTGACATCCTCTTCCAATGCGAGTCAGATTCTGTCAAAACAGAGAAAACCATATGCAACCTCTGTTTCATTGTTCATGCTATGTTTTTGATACCCGGACAGCTTCACATTGGTTTTAGGGGATTTATTCAAACAGAAATGTTCATCTTGATGCCATTTCTTCCTTTTATCACCAACATGAATTTATGTAAGAAGACCACATCAACCCGTCTGCCTCCGGAAAGTATATTTTTCTATACAACGAAAAAGCAAAAGAAAGGATGAACTGATTGTTACAGCTTGACATCTGAAGATTTCATCCTTAACACCTTGACCACATGTTTTTGATTCTGCTAGTCTCACATTTTCTCATCTTGCTTTATGTTACGGCAATGTATGCATTTGCAAAATGCTACTGTGTAGCATACAACGTCCATGTGTTAAACAAAGGCAACGCTTTTTAAAACATTAATATTAGAAATAAACAAACGTGTAACTGTACGTTCAAGAGCAATGCAACGTGTGCCGTATGCTACAGAAAAGCCCCAATAAAAAAAAAAAAAACAAGACAACTGTATGCTCATTTTTAAAAGTTAATTAATTTTCTCGGGGCATGGCTGTATCGTGTCTGATTAATGATTGCAATGCCACTGGCAAACTGGCTCCGGGGCCTCTGTCACAGGAGATAAATCAGCCGTGCAGTAAAAAATGCTGTGCCCCACCTGTCTTCAACATGTTCACTGCAACTGGCTTCCTGACCCGCAACACAATTAAGAGGGACCAGGGGCGCACAGGCTCATAGGCCAAACACTTTGTTAGTTATAGGACAACGAGAATCGGGTAAAAATGCATAGATGATCCAGCTGTCTTTGTTAATTGGTCATGTTCTCTATCTTCGTCCTTGGTTTTGCTTAGGAGTCCTTAATTGGTAGTCAGGCTGGTAATATTCAAATCTCAAGAGTTAATGTTTTTTTTTTTTTATTTATTTTTATTTATTCAGTTAATAAGGTTTCACTCAACATATCTCATCTAATATGAGGAACTGCCAATTTATCAAGACATAGATCAAATAGTAATCAACATGAAGACAGCTACGTAATCTGGTCAATTTATCAGACCTCAAACTAAGAGATGGATATGACGAGTGAAACTGTCTATATTTTTGTATGATCCCACTTTTTGGGTTTGAATGTGCAATATTTCCATGTACAAGGTGGAAATATTGTTTGTATGTACACTATTTCCAGTTTACGCATTAACAATTTCTGAGTTTATTATGCCAACATTCAAGATATAACAGCCAGAGCAAGACAAGTTGAATACCACATTTGATTCCATGAATTTTTATCCTGTAAAAAAAAAAAAAAAAAAGTTGCAAAGCTTTAAGCAAGATCATAAAATATTAACGTTTTTTGTTCTTTTTTTCCCCCTTTTCTTACAATGCATTGCTTCATTTAGTTTGGACAATGGTGCAATCCCAGTAAAAAATGTCATGGTAAAAAAAAAAAAAAAAAATGTATTCTGTTTCAATTCCAGGTTTTTATGTGTCAGGATACAATCCCTTTCAACAGGCACTAAAGTTACTAAATCTCACCTTCACTGCATAAAAGTATTATACATTATTTAAAAATGTGAGGGCAAATTAAAAAGAAAAAAAGCTGTAATGACTAACTACAAGATTTCATAATTTGTGGAATTGACTATAGTAGTAGTAACTTAAAGTAGTTATATTCTGTATTATCAGTCTTAAACATCGATATCTAGGAATTTTTGGGCAACTTGTCTTTGCAATGTCGCTTAAATTCGATGAGTATTTAAAGATTTGTTTATGCACAGCTCTATTCAGGACCCACCACAAACAAATTTCAGTCTGTCTGTTACGTTTTAGTGACAAAGCTCTTGAAACACCATGCTTCTATTTCTTGTTTGTCATACTGTTGTAGATTTGTAACTCTTCCACTTCCACTTAATCTTATAGAAACAGCAGAGGTCTTGGCCAGGTGACGTATTCGGAAAGCAGATAGCTTTTTCTTTAAACATAACGTGGCTAATGCTGCATATGTAACAGATAGATGAAATCAAGGATAAACAGCAGCTGTAAAGGGATTAAAAGCACATCTGGTAAAGTTAATGTTTTGTTGAAATGTCAAATGCTGAAAATAAAATACATCTTAAGATACATTTCTGAGCCTTGAAAAAAAACATATAACTTGCTTATTAGAATGAAAATAAATAAATTTCAAAGTACTTTCTATGTCCAAAGAGACTTACTGTGCCACACAGATACCCACTGTCTGTCACAATGCATAAAAGTGAACAGAAGGCATTTAATCATAATTATTTATTTATTGTTTTGCTGAATGCACTAAATTAGAAATCACAAGACCAAGCTTAAGTTTTGAAACATTTATAATGTGGCTGACTCTGATTGGAGCCAATATCTACCAGTCTCAAAAGAAAGTGAAGCAGCTTCAGTTCGACGAAGACTTTACTGTTTGTTTCAGTAATACCCAATAATCATGCAATTCAGTTATTTTTAAGATCTGCTATAATTAATTAACCCCAACTATTCCAAAAACAGTAAAACAAATCAAATATCCTAATACACATCTACACACTCATTTTCCTTTTACTCTAACTGAAATGCTGTTAATTTTTATTACTTTCTTCAAATAAATTGATTCATATTATCCACATTGTGCTTTCCTCCATTGTGTGAAACATATTTAACCCCAAAAACCTTAATCCCTTTTTTGTTTTACTTTCTTTTCTAAAGGAACCAACAATTGAAAAATCAGTCGAGTTGGCATTGCTCACTTCATTACAGTAAGGAGCTTATCTTCAGCGTATGAACCCAGTGTGATTCAGTACCGCATGAGCATCCAGCTCCAAATACTGACAGTGTTGACACAAAGCAGTAAATGAAGATTAGTGAAAGGTTACAGAAGAGACCTGAGGCTTTGCTGGGGTAGTTTATAATTTTATAAAAAGAAACGGAAAGGGGATAAAAAAAAAAAAAAAATCTGTAACAGGTTTTCAATACTTGTAGTTGTTTCAAAGGAAAGCACAGCAAGAGCTTTTGAAATAATTTAACACCCCACACCACTGAGGGCTGGAAATCATAGATCCTTTGTAATTCAGCTGACAAAGAATTACTGATACTTGAATTAATGATTAAGACTGTAGTGATTTCGTTTTAAGCTAAAGGATGGCATCTAAACCTAATATTGTGGTTCTCTGCTTTTAAGTATTTTATTCTCTTCATGCGAACTGTTGGGTTGCACAATGTTTTATGTTCTGCAGCAGAAAATGTCTGTTATATTTATATGGTCTTCATCCTCCCGCGGTCTTAGCACGACACTCAGGAGGAGCAGGGAAAATGTCATGGTTGCACAGCGGGAAGTTGGGGGTGTTGTCCCCGTCATACCGTCAATTTCCGAAATCACACACAAAAAAAAACAGCTTGTGAAAACTAGGGGTCAGTGTGACCCCTGCTGGACCACTCTCAGGGTAAAAAAAAAAAACTCATGGGGTCTAAATGATTCCATCTCTCAAAACTGCATAAGTGTTAAAGCTATCAGTTTACTTAGAACTTCATTGAACACAATTTTTTGTGGGTCATCACCTTGACATTGCAATAAAACTGAAAATAAAGCTCCGTAAATGTCTGCATGGTTTAAGAGGAAATGTTTCAGAACATAACTTTCAATATTTGAGGTTCGAACCCAATATGGGGACAACTGAAAACAGAAACTCAGATTTCATAGTGGATTCATTTTCTTCAGGGTAATATGTAATATTATTCTATCCCTCCACACACAGCATTTTGCAGGTAATTCGATTAGTATAAAATGTCTTCCCTACAAATTACCGTATGTGATAAACAGCCAATTAGACCTATTATATCTTTCCTTTAACAATTACTTTTGTTCATGCCAATTTTCCAAAAAGACCAGATTTGTAATGGCCAGAATATTCACAAAGACCGTCTTTGTGATGTTGTTTCCACATGAATGTTTTCTAATAAACCCCTAGACTTCACAGAACAGTTGTATTTACACAAACATTTTATTTCACAGGTTGGACTGTTGGTAATTTGACAGCTTTTGAAAGTAACCGATTTAGCTGACTTTCAGTTTGCAGTAAAAGAGTAAAAGGGGCTGAATACATAGGCAAACCACTTTTTAGGTTATTACATGTAAAATAAAAAGTGGTCTACAACATAAAATCCAAATTCTACGAGCGCTGAGGTTTTAACATGACAAAATTTGAAAGAAGTTTAAAATACTTCTTATCAACAGAAGTATATTATGTAAAAGTGAGGCAGTCATCGACTGGTTAAACTTGAGGTCTCTCACCAGTGGCCAGCAGAATAAACACTAATAATTTTACTTTCTTTTTCATTTTTATTAACACACACAAAATGAAAACCGGATAACTGTTGGGAGATAAGCTCCAATGCATAAATAATCTTTGAAAAGTTTCAGAGAAATTTAATATCACTACCTCAACCAAGTATCCTGAAGCATTTTATTTCTTTTCTGCTCAGCATCCATTACAGTTAATAATTCAGTGAAATGAAAAACACAAATTGGTTAATAAGTGTTAGTGTTCTCAGAAACCCCCCCCCCCAAAAAAAAACAACAGAAATGTGCAAAAAAAGAGAAAGTATTCTGATAGTGATGGACTGATCAGGCTTTTACTATGTAAAAGGCCTATTGTGCTTGTCTAACTGTATTCTTTTAAAAGAAATGCAAAAAAAAAAAAAAGTAAATGAGTGTGAATAACAAGCCAATGACGGGGTTTCACTCTGCCTCTACTACACCTGGATATGATGCCAATTTTTGTCTGATCTCCAAGATCTACAACATCCCACTTTCACCTGTTACTGCATTAGGACATCTTTTAATTTCCATAGCCAGCTGTCTACTGGAGAGGCCTCTCTGTGATTATAGCAGACAGCGAGTCCCATCAGCCAAGGTAGCTAAGTGGTCTGGCAGAGAGAAGCTCTTATACGTTGCATCAATCAATCAATCAAATTTTATTTGCATAGCACATTTCAGCAGCAAGGCATTTCAAAGTGCTTTACATAATTAAAATAAAAACGTGCAACACTGAATAAACAGTGAGAAAGAGAAAGAGATTTTGAAAAAAAATATTAAAAAAGAAAAACATTAAAACCCTCACCCTAATTTAGCCATAAGCAACTCTAAACAGGTGGGTTTTAAGTTGAGATTTAAAGGCACCCAGTGTTTCAGCTGTTTTACAGTTTTCTGGAAGTTTGTTCCAAATCTGTGGTGCATAGAAACTGAATGCTGCTTCTCCTTGTTTGATTCTGGTTCTGGGGATGCAGAGCAGACCAGAACCAGAAGATCTGAGGGGTTTAGACTGTTGGTACAGCAATAACAGATCTTTAAGGTATTGTGGTGCTAAACCATTCAGTGATTTATAAACTAACAGTATTTTAAAGTCTATTCTTTGAGCTACATGGAGCCAGTGTAGGGACTTTAAAACTGGTGTTATGTGCTCCATCTTCCTGGTTTTAGTGAGAACGCGAGCAGCAGCGTTCTGGATCAGCTGCACTGAGGTCCAACAGAACCAGCACTGTGGTTCTCCCACAGTCTGTATTTATGTTTGAACACTTTTACAAGGGCCGTCTCCGTGCTGTGGTGAGCACGAAAACCAGACTGGAAGGAGTCAAACCAATTCATTATTGTTAGGAAGTTAGTTAATTGTTTAAAAACTGCTTTTTCAATTATTTTGCTGACGAATGGGAGGTTGGAGATTGGCCTGTAAGTCTGCAGTAGTGATTTGTCTAGATTGTTCTTTTTTATCAGTGGTTTGAGAACTGCTGTTTTCAAAGCCTGGGGGAAAACACCTGAAGAGAGTGATGCGTTTACTATTTGGATCAGATCATTAGCAACAACAGGCAGGACTTTCTTAAAGAAATGTGTGGGTAGGACATCCAGACAGCAGGAACTGGAGCTTAATTGACTTATAATTTCTTTAAGGTTTTTATAATTTAGTAGTTGAAATTTTGTCATTGTTCCTGCATTTGTTTTGTTTGGGCACAGCATTGGTACTGGCTTTGGAGTCGATGTGCAGATTAATCCTCTGATCTTTTGAATTTTCTCTTAAAAGAGACTGGAGAACTTGTTGCAGGCGGCATTAGATTGAAGTTCATGTGGCAACGTCATCGGAGGATTTTTGAGCCCGTCAACAGTAGCAAATAAAGCTTGAGCGTTGTTAATGTTTTTGTTTATGACATCTGCAAAGAAAGCCCCTCTTGTATGCAGTCCTTGTTGATGGGAAAGGTGTATGGCGCACATTAGACAGGCACACAGTGGTCCCAGGCTATGAAAACATTGTCATTGAGAATTATATTATGCAATTTGTCCGATACTCATGAGGATTCGGCTTCTCGGCAATCATATGTATTTTGAAATACATTTGAAAGACGGCCAATGTTCTGTTTCGGTTAGGATGTTTCCGATCTGTCTTTCTATATGTTGGGATGACAAAACGTATGAAACATGTTCAGAGCACGTGCTATGAAAAGAAGCATCTGATGTTTAAGAAACAATAAAGAACAACAAAACTTTTAAGACTTTAAACAATTGCACAAAATGCATTTCATTGGAAACACGTTTCTGTTTCGGCGTAGGTTTGCTAGTAAGATGTCTGCTTTCTGTTTATAAATCAGCTTTGTTACACATCTTCCTCAATAAATACATTAGCCCAACAACTATGCACTCACAGCATATCACAAGCACTATGCATGTAACCTCGACCACATACCAGCCTCTGTCAGGCTGTGTTATTCATCTGTGTTCGACCCCGTGTGTGTGTGTGTGTGTGTGTGTTGTTTTTTTTTGTTTTTTTTGTCTCTGTGCACCCCACGGAGCGGCACACACGATCTGAGATGCAATCGTCTCTGCCTTCTCTTCTTCACTCGCACCCTGTTGTGCCACAGCTCTGTGTCTGAACCGAGCTAGACCTGCATCCATGCAGTCTCTTCACCTCTGATTGCGATCAAAGGTCTGTAAGTGGATTTCTATTGCACCTGAATCCACTTGACTGGCGCATTGATTCATCACTGACACATTTGAGATGTGAAGATGTAGGCATATGTGACTGATAAGTGAATGAAAATGGACGTGCCTATATGTCAGTGGAACCTGATGAATCTGTGTGAGCTCAAAAATAGTTACCAGCCAATTTGATGAAACGGGCTGTATGTTTTTTTATTGTTATACTGGGTAACATTTAGTATTATATTGAGAAGTGCATTATGTATTTTTTTTTTTTTCTCTGAAAACAGAAATTTTGCCTGCTGAATTGGCCTGCAAACATTAAAAGTAGCTAATTGATAGAGTTTAAATTATGATAAAAGGGCTGGAGAAATTCTTACCTAACAGACATAGTAGCAATGCAGTCAGATTTATTTTTTAAAATGATTTAGTATATTTAGTCTGATATATTTCTCTACCTTAGAAAAAAGTCATGCAGAAATGAGACTGAGATAGTTGGGATTCCTCATGTTAAGTGTGAACTCTTGATCAGTGATCTACGCTGTCCCCCACTGAACTGATATCTTAAGGATGTCCCACTCGCAGCATTTTTTAAATGAAAAGCATGAAGAGTCCATACCCCCTTTCACAAAACTGTCGGCCATAATCCTGAAAAGACGAGCTGCTTCTCTGAGCAAACATACTAGGGTTAGCCAAGCATTTCACAAAGCTGCACACAATCTTTAACAGGAGCAACACATGAGTGCAACAGAATTTCCCTTACAACTATGAGGCTTTCTAATTGAAAAACCTGCAGGGACAAAATGTGTAGTGTTGTCAAAAAAAAAAAAAAAAAAAAAAAGGATTCTGCCGAATCGAATCGAAAACATCCCTGGCGAGTAAATTAATACAAATGACGCGTGTTTTAATACACTTTAAAGTTGCTGACTTTTCAAGCACTGACTTTAATGAAATATCTGACAAGTACTCTCTGCATTTACAAATGCCTGCTCTTACAGGCTCAGATTGGTTTTGAGGACTAAAAAAAAAAAAAAAAAAAGAATCCTGATCTGGACCTCTCTAAAAACCGCAAAACACAAAAACACGTGACAGTCACGTATAAATAGCTTGGCAAAATTTCTGATTTCTGACTAATTTACATTGGCTTATGCTGTACTTACAGCAGCTACAACAACCAGCCATATATATATATATATATATATATATATATATATATATATATATATATATATATATATATATATATATATATATATATATATATATATATATATGCCTAATCTGTTCCTGTTTCCTTGTATGAAGGCCACATCTATTAGGCAAGCTTCAGCTGCTATGAGACTGTATCACATCACCATAACAGACGGCCTTTGTCAGATGTCATTAGCCAGCAACTCTGTTTCTTTGAGACAGCAGACAGCGCTAAGATCCATGCAATGCAAGGAAAGAATTACAGGCAACAGAAGCCATAAACACACAGCAGAAATGCACAAATAAATAGACATGCAGCTGTTTTCATGCCAACAACCAGAATGCTGTTTCACAGAGCGGGATCACAGTACAAATCTGGAAGAGTTCCTTTATTTTGGTCCCAAGTCCTGATTTAAAGGAGCCAAGTTCTTTATCTGCTTTGCGTAATCACATACAAAACACAAAAAAGGACACAGAAGCTTTAATAAGCAAAGGATGAATTTTCCCTCCCTATGACAAATACGCTTAAGGTACATATGCTGCTAGAAATTAAGATTTCGATAGCAATAAAAATTGACTTTGGACATAGATCCCAGACATTTCCCCATCTATGCCGACTGACAAAAAATGCATTAAAATCCACCCTCCTCAAACATTGCGTCAGGTGCCAAGGAGCCTACTTAAGCGGATGTCGACCAGTTGGATTATCATTCCTTTGGCTGCAGTCTGTTTTTGGCTGCATCTCTCTCCTTCTGTTCTGCTCTCTAGTCAACATTTCTAAGATCTTTAAGATCTTTTCAATTTCAAAGCTAAAAAAATATTCCCGTTTCCTCTGGTCTTCAAGATTTTCTATCATAATCCTGTCTATTTTTTTTTTTTTTATGTATATCAATCTTCCTGATTTAAATCTTACCCCTTTGCATCACAGTGGATCTTTTTCTCCAGACACAGTGTAAATCTTCCCTCTATTGAAACAAGATATCTATGTGTCAAAAGTGTAAAGAGAAAACTACAGGAGGAAAAAAAAACAGCTCGAACTAAAACTTCTATGAAATCAACTTAACTTAAATCCCAGTAGCAATAAAAATTTTAAGACAAACTATTTTTTTTTCCTCATGCAAACATAAAGAACTGCATTCCAAGGCAGGTTTATTAAATCACACAAGGCTTTGATGCTCAGTAATTATACAACACATCAACAATAGTTTATTTCATTAATAACTCCAGCTGTTGATGTTTTACACGGCAAGCTGAAAATAATATTTATTACGGACTATATATGCATAAGTATTCAACTAAAACTTTAAACTGAAACTGAACAGTTTGCCAAAATCATAGTTTGCTATAAATTGTATACAATACTTTTAATTCACTTCATATGTATGTTTTCTCCACCATAACCTATTACATAGATATATAGAAGACGATCTTCTATATAAATGATCTTGATAGTAAATATACAAAACTTTTTTTTTTTTTTTTTTTAAATAGGACTTTGCAATTTTGTGTGATATCTAAGCTGTTCCCTGAATGGTGTCATTGCACTTATTTTGATTTTTTTTTTGTTGTAAACTAAAACTCTTACCTGCTATAAACTACATACAATGAAATATTACACTCTTTTTCAAGTTATGCTACTACAGTATGTAATTTTTCAAGCGCAAACTTAAGACAATGTATGTATATTATATGCTGCAATGAAAACAGCAGTGCTCTTTAAAAGTAAGAACATGAACTCCCTGCAGAGGCTAACACTACTGGATAGATTATGATTCTATTAATGGTTCCTCTTAGCTCTCTGTCATGTTCTTTGAGGCGTTTATGAGCAAATTTGTGAACTGCTGAAAGAAAAGCAGAAGGTGTGTTTAATCAGAGATGAAGTGGGGCAATGTAAATCTCCCTCTTAATGAGATTTATTTTATGCTACCACAGTTGCTGCTCTGGTTGTGAAGCCTGGACCCTGGGCTACTCCTCAGATTTAAAAACAAGATTTTCAGTTAGGAAAATATTTATTTCTTAACAAGATCATTTTCCAGAGAAAACAGTGTGCAATTACATTTGCATCATTTTGATCAACATAGCTTTGAAGAGCTGGAAAAGCTGTTCAGTTGCCGTGAAGCAGGAGGTCTATTTTTTTAGTACTCGATAAAATCACTTAAAATATATTCAAAACCAGTGTAACTGTTGCATCATTACACAGTTTTCAGATTTGTGGCATTATTTTTATCTGCTTACATTATCACAAGGGACAACGTTCTGCATTTTGCTTAAAACTAAAACAAAAACCGAACAAGCAAAAATAAAAAAAGAAACAGAACATTTTTAAATAGTTTTTTTTTTTCCTGAGATTTTGCTTTATGACACCAATTTCCCCATTTTTAGCTTTTTCAGAGATTTTAAATTGACAGCTGAATGCTCTTCAAAGATGCATACGAATAGAATAGAATAGAATAAAGAGATTTTCATAATTTAGATGAGGCCCTTACTCCAGATGGCTGAGTTTTGCAGCAAACCTTGGACTATGGATTGTAAAAGAAAAAAAAAAAGGTTGCAAAACTTAGCACTGAAAATCTAAAGTAAGGTGTTCATGGTCAAATAGTTTTCAAAAGTAAAAGCACACACATCTTTCTCAATACCTCTTAGGTATGTTGACACATTTCAAAATGCATTAAGGTTTTGCTAAAAAATAGATGTCATAGCATCTTACAATAGGTATAGTGTTTTGTTGGCGACATTAGGTTTCACAACCAGAGCAGAAACTGTCGCAGAAAAAAAAAAAAAATCTTATTAAGGGGCACATTTAATGAGATTTACTCCAAACAAGAGATTTACCATTTTGAAATGTAAAGCATTTTCTTAGCTTGGATTTCAGTTGTTTATATTTGAATGCATTAAGAGGTATTTCAATTTTAGATCAATATGTGAAAATTACCGAACAAAGAAACTTACCTAACAAATTACCTAACAAACGAAGCCTCACAGAATCTTCTGTGAGGCTTTGCTACCGTAAAAAAATCACGTATATTAGTCGTTAACTTTTCTTAAGCTGTTAGCAGTCATTAGATCAACAGACTAAAACTGAGAATCTAGCTTAAATCCATAAATCGAATTGAAAAAAACATTTTTATGAAGATATCAAAAGATGGAGCCCTCAAGTTGACATTTGCATTTGAAGAGAGAGAGAAAAAAAAAAAAAAACATTGGCTCAACTTCAGTTAAGGACAAGAGAGCATGCCTGTAAGTAGATCCCATCCATTAGGAGACTGTAATAATGACATATAAATGCAATTAATATGACTGATGAGAGACAACATCCTGGCAATCATGTGCCCACTTCTTCCTCATTTGTACAGTCGCATATCTCAGTAGATGTATGGAGTGAACAATGACAGGATCAAGGAATATATTAATCATGGGGTTGTCTAAAGATGAATGAATGATGGTTAATTGAAAAGCATTCAGCATGAAAAATAGTGTAGTGGCAAATGGCAATAAAAAAGAAATTGAAACATATTTTGTGTTCATATTTTAATCAATATTACTTGAAATAATAGTTTTCAGTAACAGTAGCTCGTTTTACATTCAACCTTGTTTGTTCAACCTGAAGTCTATAGTGCTAAAATAATTGAAAAAACTGTGGTAGGTAAAGTTTATCAGAAAAGATTTTAGAAAACTTCCTGGTGCCGTTTACCTCTTACAAGTTTTAATTTAAATAGTTTTACTTGGATTTCACCTGTAAACAAACAAACAAAGATAAATTAAAGGAAACATGATAATGTTATCTAAAAGCCTTGTCCACAGATTTTAGTATATAAAAAAAAGAACTTACATGGATCTTAAAATTCTAACATATCTAATGTAAAATTGCAACAAAATCAACTATCAAATGCAAGTTTTTACTTTAGCTTAAGAAGAGTTTTTTTTTTTTTTTTTCCCCACAGACTGACATCCCACAGATACAAGCCTAACTAAGTGCTGATAAATGGAGAGGTCCCATTAATTTTGTTTGTTGAGCTGTCTCATTACTGAGTTAATAGTGCATTTGTCCCGATTGCGGTCATGTTACAGAACAGTGATCGCACTGTTGGATTAATGAGTTGAAGGCAAACCACAAGGCTTTCTGTAATCATTTCCAAATGACTTAGTGTAGACTGTACAATCATTTAGAAGATATGCTAAGACAAACAAGAAATTAAAAATTTTGTGTTATAAATATTAAACATTTTTGGGTCAATATTAAGCAACCTGTAGAATGGGAGCTCTACAGGTTGACATTAAAATATAACTGTCAATTTTTTAAGCTGTTTTCAATGTTAACTTAGAAAGTAGTAATTCATTTATTTTTCCCTAAATATATATATATATTTTACATTTAAACTAAAGAAATCTAAGAAATTGTTTAATTTTACTCAAATGTCAGAAAAAATCTGCTAAACCTGCAAATATGCACCCTTGCTAAACTATGCATTACCCCTGAATTCCAGCATATAATGACATTCCAAAGCATTTAAATGGCATTTTATGCATGAGATCAATTAGTGATGAGTAAATTAAACAACAAGTCATAAGACAAATACACTCAACAGAACAAAGAGTTAAAAAACAGGAAGGAACAAAGAAAAACATACTGCAAGAATAAAACAATTCAAACCTGAATGCAGAGACTTAAATCAAAAGCAGAATAAATAAATACACAGTTAAACATGCAATATTCTGACAGAAATTTATAGATGCTTTGTGACAAAAAGTGGAAGGGTTCATTGAAAACCAACAAACTCATAAAAAAAACATCTATAATTTCTTGTTAGAAGTAGAATTACTCATTGTTCTCTAGGAGGGTTCTCTTTGAATGTGTTTTGCTCTACATTGTGACAGATGGAAGAAAGATATGTTGACATGGCTCAGGATGTTTGCCGTCAACATTTTTTTTTCTTAAACAGTTTATTTCAACTGTTTATTTATATCGTCATTATTATTTATGGCATTCGCATCATCCTCCGCTTTAAATACTCCAAACTATGCAACTCCAAAAATATCATGTCTTAGTATTCAGGATTATTAGGGTTTTCCTGCTTGACATGTACACAACAAATCAAAATAAAAATGTGATCACAGTGCTTCTTTAAGCAGTTTGATCACATCGCATTCCGTGACCTCTGAGCAAACTCTGCTCTTTCACACATCTCAGGGTAAATGTTGTCTGATCACAGCTAATTTAGAGCCAGACAAATAAGCAGAAAATAATGCATAAAGTGTCCTCTGCCTCTGAACTGAGGTAAACGGAAAACAACCATGACATACCAATAAGCTTCTTCTGCATCAGCTTGCAGTATGTTGGGAGCAAACCGAATTTTTTCACCGAGGTTTACCGTGATGTGTTGAAAACGCGTCAATTTGGTACTGTTGCAGGCGTAGAAAGGTGGGATTTAACATCAGAGGAACCAAATTCTCAACACGTAAACGTGTGGCATTTGATACATTGCCCTGATTCAAAAAATAGCCATGTAGTCACGCCTAGATTGTTGTATTGGTGACTTTTAAAAACATAATCTCAGCTTACTTTTGTTTTGAACCATTTGGTTAGTAGTATTGACAATGGCTCCTAAGAAAATCCTATTTATGCCAAAACGTGTGCAGATAAAAGCATTGCCACAAAGAACTCAGACTGATGATGGAGCACAACAAAACCAACAACACCCCCCTCCACCCCTCGCCCTCTGTAGAGGGAAGGATTAATGGGGATACTTTATCTGGGAGGAAATCTCAGAGACGGTATCGCTTGGAGTGAACGCAAATATGTACAAACACGCCAGCTTAGATAAAGGGTTTAAAATTTTTTGTAGGACCCGTGGGGCTCTTGTGAGGTGTGTAGAGCTGGTTGGATGTTCCCAAGGTGCATAACAAATTCTGATGGGAATCAAATTTTACGGGTCTTAAAAATCAGTGAGGACAGCTTATATGAACAATGGCTTTACTTCTACTTACTGAATCACAAGACCTGCTTACCATGTTTCCTAAAACAAGATCCCTGTGTGAGTTGTGCGATTTTAAAAGTCCATTAGGTGGATTGTTTAGGATAATTTCCAAACACTTTGAGGCTGTAAAATCTGTACGTAAGTGGGCTTTTCTACATGAGTGCAGTCTTACCGCTATCTGGCGACTTTGTTGTTTGTTCTCCCAAAAAGATTTTCTGTAAACTGTTTTAAACTTAAAAAATAAACATATTGAAATTATAACTGACTTAAAAAAGGGCAAGAAGGTTTGTTTCCCTGTGGATAGGTTTGCAAATCAAGCCAGCAGGATGATATTTAAAGGCTTTCTCGGCTGTCTAAAGTCAAATGTAGAGGTGTGAGTAAATTACACTGTGTAAACCTTGCCTTTATTCAAAGTCGGATGGAGGGTCTCATATTCTAATTATTTCCCACTGATCTGGATTATACCAGGACAGAGTGGCAATGTTTTGCATATTGCAGTTTAAGAAAGCCTGCTACCCACAATGGACAACAGAATGAAAAAAAAAGCCATTTACATAAAAAGAATGGATTCAATCCTCTCTTTTTCTGCATTGTCTGAGAGATAGGGAATGTGTGTGTGAAGGGGATCTTTTTCCAGGCACGACTCTGAAAGCAACATTATTAGATCACCAGCCTATCACAAGTCGATGTTATCTAGAAAAAAAAAAAAAAAAAAAGATAATGATTTAAAAAAAATAATAATGGGTGTGCTGTGGTGGCGCAGGGGTTAAGCACAGTCCACATATGGAGGCCTTAGTCCTCGGCGTGGCTGTCGCAGGTTCAATTCCCGGCCTGGCGACCTTCGTCACATGTCTTCTCTCATGACCCGCTTTCCTGTCAACTAACTATCAAATAAAGGCCACTAGAGCCAATAAAACCTTTAAAATAATAATTACATGCATGCCCAGTATTACAGTCAATGTAAGTTACTGATTTTAACTTAAATGTTTCTGTTACGGTAGTAGTGTACTGTCACTACACTACTAATACTGTGTATTGTAGATTTTAACAGAGCAGCCATCTGTCTTAGGATCACCAGGTGTGTCATGTTTCCATTTTAGCTAAAGGAGATTAAACTTGCACACAAGTGAAAGCTCTGTCTGAGCAAAGGAAATTTAAAGTAGTTGTTGTGCCCATTGATAGCCAGTGATTCCAGTAATGCATATATGACCACTATTTACAGTAACAAGTTATCCAACACTAAAAATCAGTAATTAAATTAAAGTTTGTTTTTTTTAAAACAGATATGCTTGCTTTCTTCTTGTGCCTTGGTGTTTGGCATTAAAAATGTGCCAACTTACGCATAATGCATACCAAGCAGCACATAATTATTTCCGCAAGAACATAATGTGGTTCCATTTTTCACCTTTTGAATTAATATGAATTTTTCTTCATGCAGAAGACTCAACTTTTCTGAGAACTTCTCTCATAATCTCATAAGAGGTTTCCCTAAATGTATGTGAAACTTTATTAGGGATCAAATGTGGCTGGTTTTTAGAAAAAAAAAAAAAAAGTATATTTTCAAAAATGTATCACTGGAATGGCTCTTTGAATTGAACCTTCAGAAATCTCATCACATGTTACTGTTAAAATTGCACTTCCAAGAAAGTGAGTATTGGCAAGTTAATTGGTCTGTTTTTTGGAGAGGGGATTAATCAGTAGTCATATTATTTTTTTTCAAAGTAACTGTGGCAACACTTAATAGCCAACTCACAAGGATGATTTTCATATTTCTAAGCTTTCAAGCAGGAACCCAAATGAGAACAGCATCAGTTCCATACACAAAGCTAAATGACTAAATGACTGACTAAGCCATTGATCCACTCATATTAAATATGTATGGAAATGGCACAAAGTCACTGAATGCTCTCCAAGCCGTTTTCTTTCCAGTTGTTTATTGTAAATATGTTTGTCATTCAGGACAACTAATTTGTTTTTTATTTGTATTTGTGCTTCAAGCCCATTACAACATACAAAAGACATTCCAAATCCACTGGAAGCAAAATCAGATGGGTCTTTAATTAGAAAACTTTAAAGAACAAATTTATTTATTACATTTTCAGACCAGGAAGATCTTGCTGTGCCTTGTACTCCTTCAACAACCTTGCTAACAAAGATCTTACATGAGAAAATGTTTTGAGAGAACAATAGTTGCACCATATACAATTCTGGCCTTTATGGAAGAAAGGCATTATTTAAAAAAAAAAAAAAAAAAAAGAAAGAAAGAAACCTAACAAACTATATCCTCCACTTTGGTACAAGCAGTGCAAAGCACACGTGTAGAAGAAGGCATGGGCGTAGGTTTGGGTAGGGACGGTAGGGACATGTCCCGACCAATATTCACGGGATATGAAAAAGTCCCGACCAATTTTGCCATATTGGCTCAAAGAACGTGGATCTACGATCTTTGATTAGCAGCAACAGGCGGTGCGCGGAACGGAAGCTTCTTAGTTTGACATTTATTATGAGCCTCCGAGACCGTGTCGGAACGGTGCTGTCGGGGGGAGGGGGGAGGGGGAGTCAGTTGAATCGTCGGACGTTCTTTGATTAGCTGCAAAAGGCGGCGGCTAGCTGGGCACACGCGTCTCCTTCTGAGTCTCCGAGACCATGTCGCCACCAAAAAAAGAAAAGGACAGACATTAGAAGTTATTTCGCTACGTCGGCTGTAAGTACAGTGAGTGGACCCATAAGTTAGATATCTATCACGCAACGCATTTGTTGTAAAGTCCGGTGTTTAGTAAGGTCAGCACTGAATGTGAGGTAGAATAGGTCTGTTAATTATGTAATATTTTTTCTTTTTTATTTTATTATTGATTTCTTCTTATCTGCAATTGTGTTTGCTGTATCCAGAGGATATTTCTTTTGATCTTACTTGTAACGTTTGCTGAATTTTGTAAAGGAAAAAGTAAAGTGTTCTTGAACTGATCTGCTGAGTATGACTGTATCTGGTTGTATACACAAGATGTATGATATGGTTATGGTTGGGGGGAGGGGTTATTAAGCCAATGTGGTTTCCCCCCCCTTTCTCAAAAATGTTCGGTGCTCTTGGGCATTTCACTGTGCTGCCAGGGGGGGGTGTCAAGGTCCCCACCAAAACTTAGACCGAACCTACGCCCTTGGAAGAAGGTGCTCTGAACAGACTAAGAACAGATGAAAATGTTACATTATCCTACAAAAAGCTTTGTGTGGCAGAAAACGAACATGTTGAACATACCATTCCCACCATTTATTACTGGAGTAACAGCATCATAGCGTGCTTTTTTTTTCTTTAAAGGGAAACTAATCGGAGTCAAGAGAAATAAGGATAGTGTGAATTGCAAAATCCTGAATGAAAATTGGCTACATACTTGAAAATGCTTTTAACAGGGTTTGAGGTTCAGCTTCCTTTACATCCATCTTTCTATACACAGAAAAGCGTGGTCCAACAAACTCACTGGGCATAATATATTTTGTACGCTCAACATTTTGTAAATTATAGTTTTTTTCCACTACAATCGCAAACTATTTTGTGTTGACGTATCACATAAGATCCCACTAAGATATTGTAAAGTTTTCCATTACGAGAAATAATGGGAAATGTTTTTCAGTTTTAATACTTTGTAATTATATTTGGGCACATGTGGCATCATTGCATAAAGCCAGATGAAAAATTATTTATTTGACATGCTTTATTGTCATCAGAAATAAATCACAAACAATCTGTGATTTGTCTTATTTTACAGAGAGTGACAAACTGTTCTGTAGGCTGATTTGTGTCTCTAAGAATCCTCAAAATTTAAAACTGCCCACATTTAATGCGTTACATTACAAGCAAAATCATGAACTGTATCCAGTGATGTTTGGAAAAGGCAAATTGAGATTTTGCACAAAAAACAAACAAAAAAAACCCAAAATCAAAACAACCCTACCCCCCCTGAAAACATGCAACCCAACTGTGTATCAAACTAGGTTTAATGGTTTTGAGCGTAGGTTGATATATTTTTCATGCAATGTTCCTGTGTCCCCAATGTCTTGCTTACATTATACAAAGAATTTTGCAAAGAGGGCAAATGCATTGCAGAGTTGTTGTCACATGGGGCCTTCTATTATGTGGCAGGGACACACCAAAGGAACCTAAAGAGCAAAAAGAGTAACTAAATGGAATTGCTTTTATAAATCAGTGTCACATTATACATGCACTGCACAGGCTAAAAAGCCCTTTTACAGTATACAACTAGGAAGTCCATGAATCTTTAGGGGATCAGCTTGTAGCATGCTCCTGTGAGATACACTTTTCAGGTTATCCTTTGATGCAAGTCCAGCTTTATGAAGATAAACTCTTATGACCTTGTATGGTTACACAGACAACAATGCCTGGGCAGATTTGTCAGATTTGAAGAAAGCGGGAAAACAATTAACGTCGTAATTCAAAGACAAGAAATTGCCTAACGGATGGAGGGGGGTGCTGAAGGGGCTTACAGTCTTTAGTCAAGATGTTTTTATTTATTCATCTCGTTTCTGCTGAAAAATTATAGAGACAATTGTGCATGGTGTTGCCTTGCATAAATCACACAAATAAAACGGAAAAGAAGGCACTTGTGCATTCATTAGAGGCATTTACATAAAGTTCTTTGTTCATCCTGTCAAAGACAACCACAGTCTGCCTCTCTGCAGTGGTAATGATCAAATGATTATCTTCAGATCAAAGCTATCCACCAGTGGCACACAGCAAGACTGGAGACTCTGGGAGTAAAAATAAAGCTTTCTGAAATACAGGATCCACAAAGGACGGACGTCACATCGGTCAGCCACTGCAGATCATTCATCTTTTCAATGTCAAGGATTTCACCAACTGCCCTCACGCTGAACAAGAATGCTTTTTTTCTTGCAAATTAATTGCATATGTATTTGTCTAAGTGACACATTTCATCAGTACAAATTAGCAAATAAAGTATATAATTGTCAGACAAAATGTTGCAAACATACCTATAGCTGCAGTAAGTAACTTTTTCTAATATGAGACAGATGATTTGAAACAATCAAGCAGAAATACACCGGTCGGTCAAAAACAACCAATCAGAGCCAGGAGGAGGGTCTTAGTGTCGTCATTCACCCTTGTATAATTCAACACTGGACTATAAAGAGGAATAAACCAAAATGCAATATTTAACATGTTTATGGGTATAAAATTGGAAGTAGGTTGTGGTAATGATAATTACAGCATGTGTCACAATATTATAGACTGTTGAAGGTGTGAACTGACCAAGACTACTACACCAAAGAAATGTTTTAGCTAAATCAGTTGTCAAACTGCATGGGATCTCCACAGTGTAATGCTGCTATCTGCTCAGTAACAGAAAGGAGAAACTATTCTGTACACTTCCGGATGGGTAGAAAGGATGTCCTTTCTACCCATCCATTCTCTGTGACACTTTGATAATAAATCAAAGCTGAGGAGGCAGGCAAGAGAGGGAAGGAGACTTGTGGTCCTCCCCCCCCCCACCCCCTCTTCCCCAATAACCTCTGACGCTGGTTTGACAAAACAATCGAACATCTGACAGTGCCGTGGAAACTAGACAGAACTATGGTTATTGTGGTTTTCATGCATATGTTAAATTTATGTCAATTTTTAAAGTGCTTGTTCCAAATTATATATATATTTTTTTTTTTTACACATTTTTAGACAGTAAACAGGTATATTGAATGACAAATGTTTGCGTAAAAAAAAAAATTGTCTCATTGTTAAAACAAATGTTGGAATGAACAGTACAGGATTTCACTGCCTGTTCAAATATACGGCTAAGTTTTTGTAGCAGGTCAATTTCCAAAAGACAAATCTTTTGGAAACTAAAGTACATCTATCCACTTCACCCAGTTTTGCTCTGAAAAGACTAATGTCTTTCATTATTCTCACTTTTGGTTTGGGTTGCCTTTAGTGGATCATAATTCAATTCCACAGTCAATTTGCTTCATTTGTGCAGGTGTGAAAGCTCATCTTAACTCACCAGATAACACGCGTCTCAACTTGCTAGCAAGTGAACCTTAGGGCAATTTGCTTACAGTGGGAAATCAAACCAGTTATCTTGTCAGCCAAACAGAGAAAATGAACCATAAAGAGGGAATGACTTCACTTATACCGATGACTTACACACACATTTGTACTATGACAACTGAAAAGTTAATCCCCATCTTTAACACACGTTGTTGCTTAAATAGTTGCTATTTATTAAAAAAAGAAAAGTGCGATGGATCAGGTGTACCAAGTAAACCAGATGGTTCATAAAATACTTCAAAGCAAGACTTAGATGCCTTCTGGCTTTATCTGATTGATTTCTGAAAGGGTCCAGATGGCAATGGGGTTGAAGTTGTCCCAGACTCCTGAACTTCTTTGGTGTCCAACAAGGTAGAAATAATGACACAAGCTTAGACCTATATGAATGTATTTGCTGCTTGACAATGGGATATAACATTGACAATCTGTGGGATTTTTCCATATGGATTTGGAGAAAATACACGAGTACACAACGTGGGCTGTCATTTGATGCTTGTCAATAATGTACAATAATGTACATTTGACTGGTGTTGGTGAAGAGTGCCCATAGCAGGTGAAACTTAAAAAAAAAACACAAGCTATGGTCAGAGAAACTGTACCGAAGGTTAAAATGTGAAATATAACACAAGTTAAAGTGTTTTTAAAAAAAATACATGTGAATGAATATTGCTAATGTTCATTCATATTAGTCAATTGTTTCACTTTCTTTATGGTTAAAAAAAAGATCTTATAACATTTTTTGTAGTGACTAAATACTTAGCTTTGCTTTCTAATCTTCTTTGTTGGTGACTAGGTGAGTTTTAAGAACATAAAAAGATGAAGTGATCAATACCAGCTCAACCCCTTGGATACTAGGAACTAAATGCAAAAGTTCCATTTATTCCTCTTGGTGAACCACAATTTAAATGGAAAGTACTAAACTTAAACTCTGACTTTAAATGGGACAAGAACTGCTATAATGTCTCCAAGAGCTCAAATTGTGAATGTAAATGAAAGGAAGAATGAAGAAATAAAAGAAAATGCCCTTGAGTAGGTCTCAAGTATATTTGTGGGGAAGAAAATATTTCTCATTTTGTCCTTGTTACCAAAGCCAGAGATAAAATGTAAAACCCACAACCTTGGGTTACAATGTACGGTGGAAAACACCACATATGTTTTCCATATACTAAAAGTCAACTAAAAGTTTTACTACAAAACACTGTAAGAGTTTGGTTGGAAAAGTGCCTTTGGACAGTCAGCCTTCTCTTATAAAGCAGTTCATGTTTGGTTTGGTTAACTCTCAGTACCTTGTAATTTATTAATAATGTGAATCAATGTTTTTAATCTATAGAGTGACACAATTACATAATAGGCTGATTTGTGTTACCGTGCATTGTCCCATTTGAAATAAATAAATTAAACCACATCTTTACAAGAGGTTTCCATCAGTGTGGGTGGCACTGCATTTGTATGACTCAGGTATAAAAATGGGGTTTTGAAATATCATATATTTAGAATGTGTTTAACAATTCAAAACAAAAATCAAAATAATAAAATAAAAAAAAAACATAGCAGGGACAGTGCGTACTTGTTCTTGAAGACATATTACATAAATAAAATATAATTTAACAATCTGAGCCAGTCTCTTGCAGACAGAACTACATTAGGCAAAAAGGGAAACGAGTGTCTAAAGCATGTATGTAAAATTATGTTTTAAAAGCTTAGGTGAAACTAAAGCACACTGCTATGGATTTAAAATAAACACCTCCAACACTTTGATAAATGATTTATTAAAAAAATAATAATAATAAAATGGTGTCTACACCTCACCGGAGAACACACCAAGCTCATGCTGCGCCTTCAATATGTAATACACACATGGAGCTATTAAAGTCCATTATACCTCCCTTTCTCCCTTCATAGCATGCAGTCATCCACTGAGAGGGTGAAGCAGCAAATTTGCTAGCTGGCTGACTGGGAGGACAGAGAGGCCTTTCTCACCAGTCAACGGCTGTCCTTAATGAGAATAGAAAGTGATTTAGTAGCTTAATGCTCCAACCCTCAGCCTGCCTGCCTGCCAGCCTTTGCTTCGCACAGCCAGCTCGGTCGACACTCCTTATAGAGGGGATGAAACAGAGCAGTGAACAAAAGAAAAAAAAAAAGAAAGAAAGGGGGATGATGACAAACCACTGTCCTATGTGAAAAATAAAAATAAAAGCAAAACAGGACTGATACAGTTTTGTGATTCCTCAGTAACAATATTCCTGACCTCCATTTGTCTTTGTTTTGACCAGCTTTCTATTCTACGTTGAAGTGATCTGAAAATGACTGTAAATTCAATAAGAGAACAGCGTGCAACTGTTGTTTCTCACTTTATCTTGTGTGGCTCCAAGCCTTTCCCTTGTTCCCCACACTGTTGATGGACTGATGCACAGTTGTAAAAGCAAATGTGTGGCTCGCAGTACAAAGGGAAAAGAGGTGAGGATGCTCATCTGCCACAAGCCTTTTTTTTGGCATTTAAATAGGGGGGGGGGGAGATAATACAGAGAAAAGCAATGGCAGCGAGTTGGTTTTCATGCGAAGTCAGCCCCCTCTTGCAAAGCACATATATATTCAGAAGGTAAGAGCCAGAGACACTTTTTTGATATTATGTGCTCTGCGATTATCCAATCAAAAATGCTTTTACCCAGACCATTTTAGAGTAGTTGGCCATCACACAGAACTTCAGATGACCTGTCAAAGACCAGCGTTGCATTGCCCTGATTCATTCAGCTGTCTGGGGATGTGAACAGAGCTCACACACTAAATCTGATGTCTGGGGTTCCCCAAAGACCTTCAAAAACTAAATTGCTGACAGCTAGTTTAGTTATAGCCCAGACGTTTATTTAGTCTAACTTGCACCTTCATGTGTGCAGCCAATTACATCCTTGAGTGAGAATAGAAGCAAAACATAATGCATATTCGCAGGGCTAAATTGCACTGCTGCATTGGGGGCTACAATAATTAAGGAATGTACTCAATTTTAAATAATTATTTTTAACTAGATAAGACAAGAGAGGGGGGACATCACATAAAGTTTAACTGTACTCTGCGGCCAATATTTGTTACTTCTAGAATATCGACTTTGAGCATAGGCAGAGGGTAGAACAATTGCTAAATTTCTTGGTTGCACATCAAACAAAGAAGCTTAAGCAAATGAGGTGATTTAATGGCTGGGATTGTATGATTTGAGAAGTTCATCTCAGTATAGGGATTTCTGCTCACATCAGGGGGGGGCAAACAGAGTACCACGACAGTTTCTTACCGAGTGTGAAGTAGGGAAGAGCTGTGTTGTCCAGATCATCCATTACAGAAATTCGGCCAGGTAGGTCTGTTCGAACGAATAACAGGAGCCGGGATTCGCTCCCTCCTCCTCCACCACCACCTCCTCCTCCTCCTCCTCCTCCTCCCCCCGCTCCACCTCCTCCGGTTCCTCCTCCACCAGCACCACCTGCTCCAGCAGCAGCAGCAGCAGCGCTCCCTCCTCCAACCACGCTCCCGGAGGCTCCACCGGTGAAGCTGAACTCGTTCTCCCGGAGCACGGGCAGGGTAGACACGGTGACGGTTTTCACCTCGCACGGCGTCTCCGCGTCGCTCTCGCTGTCCCGCTCCTCGTCAGGCGACGTCGCACCTTTGCTCGTCCGGAGTGTCAGGCACCCAGTCAGGGAGAAACCCACGAGAAGGACGCGGATGTGCAGCGCTGGTATCCTCGCCATCCCGCTCCTTGCGTGTGGTTCTCTCGCTTTGAGTGGGGCTCATAGGCTGTCCGTTCACTTATAGTACAATCGCTGCAAAGGAGTCGCGTCCGTCCAGGAGGCGGCAGCACAGGTGTAGTGAGAATGACAACTCTCGGCTCCTAAAGATCCACTCCTGCCAATGTTGTGAGGGAAATAAATACTTTGCTCAATTAAACACGTGACTTTAACGAACGCATTAAAAACGTTGTCTTTTTGTGTGATTTTTTTTTTTTTTTTTTTTTTTTTTAACAACCGATCCACATGTTTATTGAACCAGAACACGTTTTCCACATTCATTTAAATCCCAATTCAGCTTAGAGCTGAAGATTTAAATCTACATACGATGAGAATACCTTCTTATCTAGTTTCAGTCAGAGTTAAGGTTTAAAAGTTTATTTTGGAACTTCAACAATTAAAATAAAGCAAGATGGTTCCTAATAAAAAAAAAAAGATCTATTCGCATCTGGATTTTGTGGTGTGCTTCAAAGTCACTATTGGATCCACAAATTCTGCATAAAACCCTGAAAGAGAACATTTGCTGGCCACATCCAGTTGTGTGACCCTGAGCTCGACACACTGTGGTTATGCAGCACAACAAAGATCTAAATCAGACTCAAGGCCACTGCTACATGCCTGAAAATAGTGAGATAATAAAAACAAAAATAATGTTTTTAGTTACCTAGTAAAGTCGTATTAATAAGAGGTTTTTGATCTCAATGTTTTTTTTTTTTTAACTGGTAAAGAAAGTTTAAAAAAAAAGTCTGAATTGTAACACAATTAACATGGCAACACCTGTCAATCATTCTAGAGGGTTTTGTCAGCAACTGATAAATCAGTGGTCACAATTTATCCCGAAATAAACGCCACTCATCTGGAGGAACTGAACCTCCGGTAACGTTGCCAGGGTTCATCATTGCTAACACATTGTGATCTTAGAGATTTTAAGAAAACTAATAGGAAATCATAGTTGAACATTGTCAATGGGGAACATGCAATTCCAATAACCTGTACCCAGAGCGTGTAAATGGCGAAATACCATTTATTACATTTCCAAAACCCAAATGGAATCTGGAAAATGCAAGAAATGGATCAAGCCCTGCAGTTAACCTCAAGTCCAGCTGAATAAAACTGCGGTTGACTGTTCTACCAAATGTTTGTCTGCACAAAGGTAACTGGTAGTAAACATCTTTTTTTTTTGTCATGACACTTATTGATAATCAAATGAAAGATCAATAATCAAAGTAGTTATGCTTGATTTTATGTGTGTAAATGCCAATGGTAGCTCTATGGCAGCATGAAAACATGTGTCAATTGGAATAACCTTAAATAGGCTTCATTTGTGGATGAAATAAAATACTTTTCCAAAGAAATGTGGTTCAATATTGCTTCACAGCAGTGTAAGAGACTTATTCTGAATTACCTCAAATGCATCATGGCAGCTGCTGGCACCAGAGATCAAAATCAAAATTCAGAAGCATTTATTACATTAATGGACAATTACTTTTTTCCCTGAGGGCCATCTTGGTTTCTGGTAGCAAAAGAAAAAAAAAAGATGTCTCCATTTGAAAACAAATTTTTATATTGGTTCAGGTTATCGTTCTCTTACATATGCAAGAGAACGATAACATTAGTTTGTTGGAGCAACAATAGCTCAGGACGTAGGCAGAGGTTCAACATGTAACCAGTGGGTTGTTCCTACATGCAACTGCTTTCTTTTAAGTTCTCATATGCATACTAGAAATTACATTTCCTATTACATTAGCAAAGAAGGCTGTGTACTTAGCATGTTTTTTGACAGATACGATAATCCTACCAGATACGGGATATGAGATAAAGTGATAATCTTACAAAATCTCAAGGATTTGGCAACAGAATACAATCTCAACACACATCTGATATTCTAGCATTTTTTTTTGTCTGATCTCCTTAATGCCATTTTTAATTTTCTGAATTGCCAAATCTATAAAACGCTTGCGTATATGCTTTCCTGTTATTACTGCATGTTTCCCTGGTGGGCAACAAAAATGTCACACTCCATTGTTCTTTGTTTGATGCTCAAACAGTTAAATCCCTCCTGGATACTGACGTCAACTGGCATTACAAAAGAGCATGCAGAGATTTTGAATTTGCAATAGATGCATTTTGAAGTGGTTGTGCAAATCCCAGGGAATCAAAATTCACCCTTCTACTGTACTGGCAAAATAACCATAAAAACCAGACATTATTGCAACTGTCTTGAAGATTTCCTTAGTTTCACATTCTCAAAAAATCATCAAAGCCTGTAAAGTTTACAGCTTGTTTTTTAATACCCTTTTCCTGCCTGATCAATTTAATTTTTGAGGGACTATCCACACACAATAGTGTGGATTATATCACTGATTTTACATTGATTTTAAACCTTCTACTCCTTAGCTTAGAATTCCACAAATAAAGAAAACAGGAACATGTTTAGCCTCTAAAATTGACACTTTAAACTTTGACAGGGTTAGTGCTATCTCTGGGAAATTATCATTATATAGATCGCACAATTCACAGGTCTTTAATAATGTGCTGCTGACGTCACATATGTTTGGGCTGAAGTAGAAACACGGTGCCTCTTTTCATTCTCACCTTTCCAAGCACGTGATTTTATGCTTTAGTTGTTTGAAATGAAAAGCACTAATGTGGACTTGAATGTGTAAAGTATTCCTTACTTGGGGGAACTTCACAACACATGTACTGAGGTTGTAGTAGGTGCTTCTCAAGAGCCACCACATACAGGAGAACGCTGTATGCGCTACAAAACATGTTCTGTCTGAGTTTAGGGGAAAAAGAGCTCCTCAGGGAAGAGGAGTTCTGGGCGGAGGGGCTCTATTCTTCTTTGAAATGTCATGTCTGTAATGGTACAGAGTCCTGTTTCCAGATGAATGTAAATTAATTGATAAAAGTGTTGAGAAAAGGTGCAGTCCTGTGCCGCAGACGATGCGAGAAAGGTCTTACCTAGGCAAAGAAGAAAAAAAAAATAATTGGATTGTTGCTCAGTGGTGGAAATGTCTCTTTTCACATCAAAGTAGTTTGCTCTTCATTCAGAAATCAAGGTCTCAGAGTCTGGATGAAGAGTGGAGAAGCACAGAATCCAAGTTGTATAAAGTCCAGTGTAAAGTTTCAACACTCACAAAGGATTTCTGGAGCTATGTCAAATGCTGCCTTTTGTCCACTGTTTTCAATCTGTGCTTCCATTACACCGAAGTAGAACCAGAGGCTGATCGCCTCCATGTCATGCCACGTTGATGCAGTAATTCATGCAAAATGAATCCTAACAAAGTGAAGATTGCATAGCAGTGAATATACTTTGAGAATCTTGACAGTTCTGTTTAAAATATATATATATATATTTTTATCAATTAGATGCAATATTCTAATTTTAGGAGACAATTTTGGGGATTTCATAATCTGTATGCCATGACTGGCAAAATTACAAAAAAAAATTACCGGAAATGCAGGCTTGAAATACTTCACTCTGTGCAATGAATTTCAGAAATATAAGAATTTCTGAAATGAGTCATAAAATCTTACTTTTTTTACTACATTATTTTTTTATATGTACAACCATACTGACAACATTTGACAATGGATTGAATGTAAAGTGTCATGGTGTGAGGTGGTGAGGGAGGACGCAGGCAGACCCAGGTTGAAGTGATGATGATGATGATGATGATAATTTAATCACAATAATCCAGGGAACAGGACAACAGGGAGCAAGACATAACACGACGGCACAGGGAAACTGGCTGGTACACGACAAGGATCCGACAAGAGACAAAGACAACAGGTGGGACTAAATACACTGGGAGGGTAATCAAAGAAACGAGACACAGCTGGGAACAATCAACAGGGAAGACAGAGACTCACAGGGGAACAGGCTAATAAACACAGAAAAACCTCAAAATAAATACACAAAAAACACAGATCACAACATAAAGAACTTCTATGTTTTCATTTTGTGGGTGAATCATATCAGAGAGCAATATGGACTTACACTAGTTGTAATTTTTAAACCTTAAAAGGCTGTAAGTAAAGTAGCAAACTATTGCTTTAATAAATAAGATTTTGACTAGTCTTCATTTCTTGGCATCATGTTGCTGGACACATGAATGCTCAAGACCAACACTGCCAAAAGTTTTATATTGTAGAAGTGCTGGCGCTTGCTGATTTTTTTTTTTTTTTGTGATTTCATCACATTTAATTAGGACCACCTGGCAGATATGTGCCATTTAGCTACAATAGCAAGTATTTTAGGTTTTTACACATCTCTTGCTGGTAAACCGATGTTGCATTTACCTAGTTAACATCCTTGCCAGGAGCTAGTTATTTTAAATCTGCCCAGTCACTTCCAGCTTGACAGCTATTTGAATTAGTGCAAATTCCCTCTTTTCCTTTTGTGTTAATTTGACATTTTAGCTGCTCTGTCATAATGATTCCCTGATAGAAAAGTTGACTACAAAGATTAGCCCAAAGGCCAACTCTGACAATCTTCGCAGACCGCTCGTAAAACTGCTGACACCGTGGAGAGACTCTGTGTGGGCCCACAGAGCATATGCCATAATTGTGCAGACATGACCTCTCCTGCAGATGGATTTCATTGACTGCGCTGTCTGCTTTTAATGGGCAAACAGTAACAAGGCATCAGATGGGAATGATTGATGTTGATGTGTTAGCAAGGTGGTGGAGAGCTGCAAGTAGCAACTTAAACAAGAGTCTGGAATGGCAAACGGCATTGTTATTAGCTGATGGAGAGCTTTTAAATGCTCTGTGGTATGTTATATGAGATTTATTGCTCAGGAAATTGCTTCGACCTGCACGCCGTGGCAGCATCTCACTGCCTTAAAATTAAATTTGACAGACAACAACCTACTGTCCACTGCGAATAGACAGAGGTGGTTAAATAGATTTCTGTGGCATAATAAGCAAAGAACCTGACCTTTTCCATCTTCCCTTCCATCCACATGTCTGGTGGTTGTTTGATGACAACAAATGATTGCTCTGTCTTCCGCTTTGTTTCCTTGGGTTAGATGTTAAAAATGTACTTACAGGTAAAGAAGTGTTCAGGGAGTTTTCTTTTTGTTTGTAAATTCTACGGAGATCATTTGTATGTCATAGACCAACATAAAGTAGAGCCACATTTGGTTCTTTACCAAATCTGTGTGATTTATATATGTATTCAGGCTGTCTGTGATATTAGGAATTGACATCCAGTGCAACCATCAGCAGAACTGTTATGAGAAGGCCTCAGAGGTTTGAACGTGTGTGAACACACAGCATGATTAGACACCAGACAGGTCAGGGATAAAGAAGTGGAGACGTTTAAAACATTGTTCACTTATAGCATAATATCTCTAGCTTTCACTGAGGATTGCTCATGATAACTCTGGTAGACCTGCAGAAATCTACAGCCCGGGCAGAAAAATTTGTCAATAACTATTATTCTGGTACTTGGCCTCCGTGGAAATTCGACAAAGGGAGTTACATTGTTGAAAGCGAGCCACAAGAAGTCTTGTTTAAAGCTTAAACCCACACTGTAGGACACAGGCAAAACTTGGAAGAAGGCGCTCTATCAGGTTAGGCAACATTTGAACTCTTTGGCCAATATTGAAAACAAATGCTACACACGTTCAGTTAACACAGATGTGGTATCTTCGCCGTGTTTCCGGGATGTTTTTTGTCAGCATAGACAGGGAAGATGGTCAGAGTTGTTAGGAAGATAGATTAAGCAAAACGCATGGAAATGCTGAAAATAATTGAGACTGGGCTGAAGTTTCACCTCCCAACAGGACAATAACCCTAAGCTTGTTATCAGAGCAACATTGGATTGGATTAGATCAAAGTGTGTCCCAGACCTAAATCTACTTGAGAATTTCAGAAGAATTTAAATTGTATCTTCACGGATGCTTCCCATCTAATCCACATAAAAATGTCAGTATTTAGATAAAAAAAAAACAAAAAAAAAACACAGTTGTATTTGTACAGAAGAATGGTTCTACAAAGTGTTGTCTCACATACTCAGTAACATATTTCTGATTATTAAAATCATGTATTCCCTCCCCTCCTATCCCTCTTAACACATATGTGCTCCTTTGGGTTTATCTATTTCATATAAAATCCCTTTAAAACACATGGAATATTGTGAAAGTCACATTAAATGAAAAAGTTCAAAAGACACAAAATACTTAAAGGCATTTTCATCAGATCAGTCTTTAAGTGTGCATAAATAATTGGGTTTAATGACCTGTGAATTTGTTGAAAGAACGACTCACACAGTCAGAATGCTTCAGCCGCATTCAGATCCAACTGCTGTCACAGAAATAGTACACATGTTGCGAGTGCTGAATCTATTTCCTCTAATGTGGGAGGGATTTGGCACTCAGCGTGAGCTCTGTGATTATGTACATAAATATAATAAGTAATCATGACTGAACTCAACCTTTTTCTCATTAGTGTCGGCGCCTTAAAAAAAAAAAAAAAAAAAAAAAAAAAAAGTCAGGCATTTGTTAATGCATATTAATCGTGCCACCCTGGTAGTTGTGTCATGCAAACCCACAAATGTCAACTTCATGCTGGCTAGAGGAAATGTCAGGGCAGGATCACCAAAATCATTAGAAGACATCCTCTGTGCGCAAAAGATTTCGACAATACCTCATGGTGGCAGTAGAGGCATTTTCTAAAATCAGATAAATTCACCAACTTAAAACAGGGGCATTGCTACTGAATGTGAAGGCAGTCAGTCTGATAGTTGTTGAAACATTACGGCATAGACCGCCCTACCAACTCAGCCAACATCCTTACCGTTTGAGTCGTGATTAAATAAACTATTCTGTGGAACTCACGAAGCCTGGGAAATATCTTGTTCTTTTTTGCTCTTCATGATGTTATTTGTTAGTAAAAAGCTAAGGGCCATGCTGGCAGTGCCTTCTTTTACTATCTTGCTAATTGATTAGTTTAAGATATCTGGAGGGTGCTCCAGTTCTGCAGGTGTAAACAAAGAGCTCCTCAATTAGTAACTGGGTTACACCTGGAGGACAAACACTCTGCCACACACAACCAGAAAACACACAAAAGCACATGGCAAATATCATCTAACAAATTGGTTTAGTGGGCGCTGAGCGTGCATTCCAGTAAATGTGTGCAGCACCGGTACTGATAAGTCCTTTTAGTTCAAAGCACACACACACACACACACACACACGCACAAAACTTCTAATCTGTTAGTCCTAATTTGTCATGTGATGTAAGATGTGTGGGGGTTAGAGCGCATCAAATCCTCCATCGGCGCTGGTGCATTTTCATGAAATCAAGAAAGATAAATGTGTCGGGATGTAATCATCAGTGTTTCAGTTTAATCTGCAGTTTTTTTCCCCCCTTTTTTCTCTGTGATCCACGCGGGAGCATTTGGCTGAGTTCTTACAGCACCGTCAGCAATTTGCTCAAAAATCTTTTTTCCTGTTGTTTTCGTCCTCCACAGAGGACATGCAAATTTAGGATTTCTTCTATAGTAACATATGAGGGAGAGCTCTTTGACTAAAGTATTGAAGGACATAAGCATTTGAACTATCTTCAAGAGGAAGGAAAGCTCTAACATCTAACTCGGGGGAGGGGGAGAAGGAAACTTAAAATAAAGAAAAATGTTTTACGTACATCTTTTATTCCAAGGTAGCGGTAGAATTTAAAAGTTCCTATGGTCAACAAATAGTAATTTTGAACCTTGGTGCTGCTACTGAATTACTGAAGCTCCACCTGGAAACCTTTGTTGAAGCTGCTTTTTGTAGAAGATTGCAAGGAGTCGTCTTTAGCATGAATTCTTTCCTGCTTCGTTCCTTTTGTGTTTGTGACAGGACGCTGATTTGTGCCTGCAACACTGGTGTCATGGAATACTGTCATTGAAGAAAAGGCCCTACCTCGCTAGCAGGGCTGTGGCTTTCTTGACAGAGTCCAAGAGTTAAGAAATTTACCTCTGAATGACCCCACATCATGGTCAAATCCACCTCCATTATCCGCACTGAGTGCTGGCAGGTCAGCTGTCACCCCTGTTTACCATCCACATCTTGCCCCACCGGCTCATCCATCCATTAGGCCTGCCTGTGATTGACTGGTGAGGTGGGATACTCCAGCAAGGTCAGAAGAATGGCCCTATGCTCATTATTCTGGCCTTGCTCCTTGTGATTACTTTCAGCTTTGTCTCTTCTGTTCCCTGAATCCATCTGTCACAAGCATTAAAAGCGGTGTAATATATCCATCACCTATCAGGCAGGTTTTATTGAAGCATTTCAACTGTAATATACTCTACTTTAGAAATTTAATTGGGAAAAACGAATCTAAACCTGGACATATCTATATCCATATCTATATCTATCTATCTATATCTATAACTATATCTATATCTATATCTATAACTTTATATATATATATATATATATATATATATATATATATATATATATATATATATATATATATATCTGTGACAGCATATTTATTAGCCATAAGAAAAAGTCTTGTGCTATGTCACCCGTAGGACCCTTGTCAGTGCAGTATTCTTCATTAGCATATCTATATCCATATCTATCTATCTATCTATCTATCTATCTATCTATCTATCTATCTATCTATCTATCTATCTATCTATCTATCTATCTATCTATCTATCTATCTATCTATCTATATCTATAACTATATCTATATCTATATCTATAACTTTATATATATATTATATATATATATATATATATATATATATATATATATATATATATATATATATATATATATATATATATATATATATATATATATATATATATATATATATTGCAAAAGTCTGCATGCTTCTTGAGTTTTTTAAAAATGCCAGCCCAAAAAGTGTTGTGTGGTCTTGTATTTTGCCCCTTTTAGTCTGACACGGCTAAATAAAGTCATGTGCAACCAATTGATTTTGTAGGTTTTTAATATTGTAAACATCAAGAAAATCATAAACTCAACAGCTACAAAACAATAGTCCAGAAAATCTGTTCTTACACAAATTATGGCATCACTGCAGGTTGTTACATACTCGTTCAATAATCATTTGCTTTAATCAGCGATTGTCTTGCAACACCTGTAGTTTCCTGTTAGCAAGCTGAGGATCACTGGCTCTTTGAAAGGTGTACAAAAAGAAGTAAGGCTTTTCTTAGATTGAAAAATGTTTTTGTGTTTCTTCAAACTGACCTTGCCTGGGGTTTTACCAAATAGCTTCAATGTTTTCATGTGACTGAAAGTGAGCTTTACTGTGATTGAGCTTAGAAAAGAAATGGGTCATTCACTCACCTGCCATGTGTTTTTTTAGAGTTCATGCCCTGTCCATAACCTTTTTTTTTTGTAAGAACAAAATCAGAAACAGATGAAACCTTGTCCTGAGCTGCTATTAAAAAGTTTGACTTGTAATAGACAATGTGAGGATTTATCTGCACTGAAAGTGACAGCATATTTATTAGCCATAAGAAAAAGTCTTGTGCTATGTCACCCGTAGGACCCTTGTCAGTGCAGTATTCTTCATTAGCAGTAAAACATCGCCTGAATAGCAGATATTTCTGCAAACTGAGCTCAGGTTGTACTGGCACATTTCGTATCATATTGCTCAACTCCTCCCTCCTGATCAGCTCATGTAACTGTAAGTCTTGACCTGATACAGAAATAGTTTACTGCGCAGGGTGTCGAGGAAGGCAGAAGGACAATGTTGGAGGTTATGCAGAAATTATTTGAAATATGCTGTATTGCATCCATGTGCTATTTATGCATTCTGGCATCTACTTCAAGGCTTCTGGTTGATCAAAAGGAGCCCAAACCTAATCTGCAGACATCTCCACACGGCCCTCCCATATTAACCGCAAACCAATTAGAAACTATTCCATAAGGCCATTATGTATTCCTGAAAGAACAGTACTACTTCCACCACCATACTATCACTTCTCATCCCAATACTAATATGAATACTAATACCATCACTAATACTAATAAACACCAAGACACTGGTCAAGATCACAGATTGCATATAACCTTCGATTAAACCTCTAGTTTGGAGCTTGTACTGAATGACGAACGACTGAGGAGAAGGGAAACTCTCTTAACAGGAATGCACCTCCAGCAAAACCAGACGCAGAAGGGCTGCCCATCTGCTCACTTTGCCTGGGGGGAGGAAGGACAGAGCAGTCACAGACAACGGCAAAGCAGCACGGCAGGAACAACTGATAACAAGAAAAAAGCCAAAGAAAGAGAAGGAGAGCATGGTAAAACGATCAAGATTTCATGGGTCATTCTGATACTGAAACGGTATAATTAAGGGTAAAGCTCAAATTAACCCAGGAAAGTTAAACTTTAAGATTGACAAAATACAAAGAGTTTTTTCTTGGCACAGAGGCGTCAGTTCACCTGCAAAAAATACTCATAACTTCTGACATCAGGACAGAAAAGGTCAGCTACATATGACCTTTAAGCCAGCCCAAACTCCTCCTGGGATTCCATGCACTATTAAGGCAAAAAAAAACAAACAAAAAAAAAACACTCAATAGAAGAAGTGACATGCTAAGTGTCATAGTATTGTGGTAAGGCCATGTGTACTTGCTGAGGTCAAATGCAAAACGAACAGACGGATGCGTGCTTAAAATGTGGCGTTCATATCGAAATTCTGCCCTAAAGTATTTGTACTGGAGGCCCGAAAGCTTACTGATAAGATGCAATAAACACTCTTGAAATAGATAAGTGAAAGGTCTAAAAACAGTGCTGCCTCTGGAGGTAGAACTTGTGGCAGTAAACAACAGATGCAGTTATTGCAGGTGTAAAAAATAAATAAATAAATAAATAAATAAAAATAAAAAAAGAGCAACCACCAGCTTCAACCTATTAATCTACACAGATTTAAGGCCAGCTGAGTCCTACAGATTACAGATCAAATCAAATACTTGATTTGCTTCTGGCATGCTGCTTCAGAGTTTACTCATCACTGGGGTGTTTTTATGATCATAAAACACGGGGGCTCGCAAACAGAGCAATTCTATAACTGTGCACCACATTGAAAAAGAACATTTCACTGATAATAAATGTAGTGTCCTTGTACGGAAGATACAATCTCTTTGTGCCCAGAAGCCATTTTCCTGTGGGCACAGCATAGCTAGATGTTGGCTTTGGACTTAAAAGTGACAAAGAGACCGTGCTTTATGTATATGAAAAGAAATTATTTGATATTGCTTTTCTAAAGACACGGCGGCTCTCCAGCGGTATGTACCCTGCCGTTGACTTTAATATGGGTAAATGGAAAGTGTCTGTGAGAAAGAGCTTTGGCTCAGTCAGTCAGCATTTATCCTCAGAGCTGAGCATTTGAAAATTTAATTTTACCTTCCATTTCATACTCTCTGGAAATGCCACATGTCATCAACTAGGTTAAACAAAAAAACAAAAACAAAACGGTGAGGAGCAGAAAGATCTACAGTTTAAGCATTGTGGGATGTTTGGACGTGCGTTGGCTATTTTAATTTTAATACCACTCCAGTCAACAGGAAAACAAAGGTTGAAATGCTCTGAGGATTCATTTTGAAACTAATAAGACAAAACCACAGAAAATAAAACACACAACGATGTTTAATATCAAACCGTGTCATTAATAACCCAGTTGTTTTATTTCAAATCATGCGTTTTCAAAGGTAACAGTGTGTTATTTATGCACACCATGGAAAGCATCTTACTAAGTGGTTTATTGGGACTGTACAAGCTGAAAGGTGGTAGGAAATGGAAGACTTTGAATGTTAAAACATTTTGTCCATCATTTGTGCTATCTAGAAAATAGTAAAATGATGCCCAGTGAAGGAAAAAAAATGCACTTTAAAAAAATCCATCCATCCTCTTTACACCCTTGTCAGGGTTGGGAGGGGTGCTGGTGCCTATCTCCAGCAAACATTCCAGGTGAGAGGCAGTGTACACCCTAGACAGGTTGCCAGTCTGTTGCAGGGCAACACAGAGACAAACAACCATGCACACACACTCACACCTAGGGGCAATTTGGAGAGGCCAATTAACCTGACATGTTTTTGGACTGTGGGAGGAAACTGGAGAAAACCCATGCATGCACAGGGGGAACATGCAAACTCCATGCAGAAAGACCGGGGCTGGGAATTGAACCCAGAACCTTCTTGCTGCAAGGCAACAGCTCTACCAACTGCACCACTGTGTAGCCACTTTAAAAAAATTGACTGGGTAAATTAGTGCTTACAAAATGAAAAGTCATGAAACTCCTACTGCCGTGTCTGTAAAAGTGAGAGATTTACTGATCAATGGGACCTTGAATTTAGAGTCAAATGAAGTCTAACTGTAAAAGAAAACGTATTCCTTTATGTTTTCCACTTCATAGTCTGCCGTATACATTAAAATAACTAGACAATCTGAAGAAATGGATACATTAAATATTTTGTTTTCATCTTTTACAATAATTTTCAGAGAACAAAGCATCTCTTGTCACTGCTGTGTGCAAGCCAGACAAGTTTATCCTTTGTGTGGCTTGGATACTCTTGATAGTTATTCTTAATTTGACAGAGAAGGTCAAATTAAATAAGTAAAGTCAAATTTAGGATGGCTAATGTTTTTTAATGTACCTACACCCTCACATAATAATCCCATTTTCTGCATGTATATCAGTCTATCCCTTTTTCTTTCTCGCTGTATTCAAAAACAATACAAAACATTTAACTTTTCGTCTTTTAGAGATTTCTTGTATTTCTCCACCAACACAGCTATGAACAAAAAAACCAAAAAAACAAAAAACAAAAAAACAACAAATCAAAAAAGAACCATAATGTTGTCTCATTGTCATGAGCTGTGTTCTTTTTTTTATGCTGTACATCTAAACACCACACAGCAGCTCTTACACACAGTGAAAGCAATCAACAGAGACCCGGCTCATGCAATCACATACGTTACATCGGTGGGTTTCAAACTGCAATCTTCTCCTAAGTCAGACTGCGATGGGTATCATTCAGTGAAGCATTAGTAACGTCACGGCTAAACTGGTGCGGACGCTGGTTTTACTCATTTGGAACCAACAGGGGGCAATGTTGTTCTGTCAGTAAACCATCTTGACAAGGGGAGACTCCAGTGCAGAAACATATCTGGAGAATAGAAGAAAGTCTGACAAAAAAAATATATAAATAAAATGAAGAGAAAACAAATGAATAAAACCACCAGAGGAGATAAGTCTTGGGCAAAGCCAAATGACTTTAGGCAGTTTCATTTTAACCGCTAAATCAGATTTTACGCTGAAATTGTTCAATAATTAGGGAATACAGTGAGACTATCGTAAATGTCAGAGCAGATATATCAGCACATGCTTCCAGACCCCAGTACAGCCCTGCAAAAATACTGTGGAAGTCTTTCCAGGGACATGGCTACACTGAACTTAATGAAGTACTGCCTCCTACATTAAATCTGTTTATTGGAAGACTGCAACATGTCTCCTTATTTGTGTATATACAGTATGTCTGAATGAAAAAAATAAAATAAAAAAAAAATATATATATATATATATATATATATATATATATATATATATATATATTGTTTTGTTTTGTTTTTTTAAGAAAATGTATATAACATTCTTCATATTCTAAAAGCTTCAAAACATTCACTTAGAATGGAATTTTGCCCTATTTCTCATAGAGAACTGCTGTAACTGATTTTGGTTTTTAAGCGAGCCCATTCACACATCGGTTTGAGATAAGGACTTTGTAACAGCCTCTCAAATTTTAACTTGTCCATAGGATTCTTTGCAACTAATTTGATGTCATGATAAAGATCCTTATCTGTGAATGCTTAAGCTGCATCTACTTGTCTTGAAATGTCACCTCAGTGTTTTCACATTATGTTTTTTTGTTCCTTGTGGTGCCACCTATTTTTGAGAGTACACCATTTATTTCATCCTGCAGAAAACACCCACACCATATAATAATGCCACTCTTACATTCACACTCAGGATGGAAGTATTGCAAACTTAGCACTTTTTTTTTTTTCTTCAAATGGATACCAGGTCCAAATGTAAGTTTAGTTTCATTACACCACATGACATGTCTCCCTGATTATTGCTCTAGACTGCATTTGCAGACTGTAATCTGGCTTCTCAAGTTGTTTGTAGAATAAAGACATCTTCCTCTCTGAGTGGCCTTTCAGCCCATGTTGCTACAGATTGCATTTTACCGTGGATAATGATACTCTTTTACCTGCTTCAGCCAGCATTTTTGCCCTTTTTTTCTGTGGTTGATATGCAAATTTCACACCAAAACACTTTCATTTCTGGGACGCAGAACTCGTCTGTTTCCTGACAGGTAAGTGGTGAGTGGTTGGGCATTCCTATGTCCAACCGACTTTCCCCAATCACAAGAAAATAATGTGCCTCTCTCATAATCTTATCACCTACCTTGAAACTGTCTGAACAGAATAATGCGGGATCTTCAGTCATTTGGAAATTGTTCTCTGTCACACAAGAAAACATTGCGTTTGAGGTTTTTGTCCTAAGATACATCTATGGTGCTCAGTTGAACTTCAGTGTTATTGATTAAGCAATTAACCATCAATCAGTCAGAACATTTTCATCTTGGATTTCCCAAATAGTTTAAAGGAACAGTAGTCTCAGAGTAAGTACATTTTTGAATTTGAAGGATTTTATAATCCAGACATTTAATGAGTATATCCAATTTTGGTAATTCCATCTGACCTAAAACAGGGAGGTCCAATAATGACTTAATATGAGTAAGGGTAGTCTGAATTTCTCTGTCTGAATTAAAATCAGACAGTGAAATAAAAATGACCACTGCACCATAAATAAATTCACATGACAGAGGAAATGCTCATGGACATTTTTAAACTACTAAAGATCCCATTCACAGTTCACAGCTTGTTTAGAGACACAGGTACTGACTGGTATTTATCTTTCTTTTTTACCCTTTGCTGCATCTAAGGTGACGATTCAATTAGAAGAAAAAAGAAGATTGCAGAAGTTGAAGGTGAAAGACAAAAGGCTCCTAATCTTCTGATTGTGTAACAACGATACTCCCTGTATATAACGAAAGTGGAGACATTATGAATTAAACATGAGGTCATAATTTTTTATAGCCACTACAACACCTCGTACAGTACATGGAGAGAATAGCTAACAATCAAGAGAGTCAAGAGATGAACTCAGTAGAGAGTGACTGTCTTTTGAAGATGTGTCTCTCTGGATTGTGAATTTCTCTGTAAAGAACAGGAGAATAATAAAACGCTCCATGTTTGTCTCTTTTCATTCAGGAGTTTGCAAAGGTTGATTTGCACATCAATACCCACCAAGGGGCTACAGAACAATATGTCTTTTACCCATTTGCACCCCTCTGTCTAATTGAGATAAGATCGTAATGAAATGTGTCTGTGATTGATGTTGCAGTTATGTCGCCGGGGCTGAATTTGCTCAGTTTTTTGTGTTTTATTAGTATAATTGTCCTTTTTATTTTTTCCACTTTACTAGATTAAATTCTTCACCAGTTCATTTTTTCACAAATACAAAAGTCAGTGACACATTTGTCAGGCCACTTGATTGTCAGAGCTCACCAAATATGAACCGTCCCCTTTGTAAGGGATACAAAGGTCTCACAGGGGTCAGCGACTGCTGCGATGCTCTTCATGTTTTTCATACGTAATCCTTGGCTGAGCTTAGTGTTGGCTTATTGTAGCAGAAGCCAAAAGCTGACACAAGTTTTCATGTGAATCAACACGAGACTGAGACAGGGTGAAAGACAAAGTCTCAATCAGGCATGAAATTCTGTGAATGAAACTCGAGAATCACAGGACAGAAGGTAGTTTTTTATTCCAAAAAAGAAGTGAAAGATCGATATGGTATAGTTCAAATCAATAACTCTCTTGGTTGGAGATTGTGTCAGAGCGCTGTCCTCAGGAATACAAAAAAGGGGTGAGCATGAGGTTCAGGTTGCAGAGAGTATGTTTGTGGTGGAGAGGGCAGGTGGAGGAAACAACATGAGTTCAGAGCCCACAGAGACATGCAGCACGGGTCGTGATGAGGAGGATTGTGTGGATCGAATGTTTGAAGTGCAACAAAGAATTTCAAGCAAGGACAACAGAGGTGCTTTTCATTATTGTAGGTCAGAGCTCTATTGTAGAGGAGAAACAGCAAAAGTAGTTGAAAAATCAGCAGAGTGTACTTTCATTTCTACTAAATTTCATTCAGCTCTAACCTCCTCTGCACAAAGATAATAATTATAGCGGTGCACTGGATTGTTGGTTTTTCAACCCTTTATTACCTCATTTAAGAAATAACTATACCTTTTGAAATTGAACTATTTCAAACGATCTTTTTAAAACATCATCTGGATTTATCACTTTTTGCGTCGCAGCGGAAACATTATGCATTACGGTCATGGATGTGTCTTATTTTACTCAACTAAAAAAATAAAAAAATCCGATTGCATGACTTTAAAAATTCTTATTACAGAACTCATATAAAGATCTGACCCATAAAATCTACCTCAGCAGAGATATGAAGAAATAAGGATCTGATATAGCAGGTTTATCAGAAAATGAAAGTTCTGATAAGTTCTGACAGCTACGTTAAAGACGTAGCTGTCTCGAAATTACTGTACAAAACTGTATTGGCCAATCCTACATAATGTTTGCCATCATCAGTGGCAAACATCATTTACGTCTGAATGACGTAAAAATGAAAACTTTTGAAAAAACAAAGTGTACGTTTTAAATAATATTCAAATATTCTAATTCAGCCTTCTAATCTTTGTTTTTATTTGCTGTGAGCACAAAATAATGCTAATTAACAGAAATGAAGCCTTGAAAACATTAGTGTGTGTAATTAATCTACATTGTGCGCTTCACTTAGGGAATAGAGTTAGTCAAATTAAGTAACTTTTAAATATTCCAATTTATTGAATGTGACTAGATAAGGCTATAATGTGTGTTCACCCTCCTTTATTTCAGGAAAAATATCGTCAAAACAAAAATCTTTTGTCACTGCTGTGGAAGGGCATTGCATTATTCTTTAATTGTGGAAATCTAATCAGGTTCTTCTAAGCGATGAGAAGCCAGAAGATCAACATTCTACAGTTTGACCTCTTTCTTTATATAAAATCGTGATTATGCGATAAAGCAGGTATTTCTGTGGGAGACTTCCTCACAAGAAGAGGAAAAACACAGTGAGGCTACATCAGTGCATGGCATTGTGGTGTCAGCTCTTTATTGTGAGCAGTCAGCCATCCTGCTGTCCTTGCTGTTTAAAAGGTAAAATGCTGATGTTTTTTTTTTTTTTTTCCTTCCCATGCCTTCGCAGCTTAAGATTCCATTCTAAGAATCTGTAATTCAAATGCAATTATTTGCTATGCTCTTGTTGGAACTAAAAACTCTAGCCAGTTGCATTCTTTCATTGGAATTGCCTACAACAGAGAAACTGGTAGCATGTTTTTTTTTTTATTTCTTTCTTAAACTATTGATTGATGACATGTCTAATGTAAAAGATGTGGCTGTTTCTCTGGCTACTTTATTGTAAATCAGTTTTATATATTTATCATGACTGCGATGAACAGAAGAGTGTCTTAAGCAAAACTCTTATGTTTATTGAATAAAATACATCATTGATCCCTCTGGCACAATTCCAGAGAAAAGTCAGACAATAAGTCTTTGGATCTTTGTCAAAAAAGCATAATGAATTAACCTTGTACTGGGGAGTGTCAACCTCTTTAGCAGCAAGACAGCAAAAGACAGATCGAGAAGGAATTGTGAGTGTGTGTGTGTGTGTTCTCTTGTGTGGATGTGAGGTGTGGGGGTGGAAAGCTGCAAGAGTGACTATATCTTATGAGCAAGTGTCTGACAGTGAAAAACACCAAATCAGAGAACAAGTCCTCACTCAGCCAGTGGTTATTGATCCAGGTTCAACGGGCCATCCAAAGAATCATTGATCTGAATCGCATCTTCTCTCATTAGTAGTCAGCACAAAAGCCAGCACTTTATGTAAGCTGGAAGATTTCTCTTCTTTATTTTCTTATTAATGCCGACAGTATTGCAATTTCTAATAACTATCTGTATGATGTATACATAATAGTAGAGTTAGGTGTCACTGTGTTTTCTCTGATGTTTATCCAAGTTGTTGTTTTGGGTGGTAACCTACCAGTGAAAATAGTGCATGCTCTCTAGCAATCCTTGGATAAAAGGAAATAAAACAAACAGCCAAAAAAAAAAAAAAAAAAAAAAGTCCTTTTTTGGCTGTTCTGTGAAAACTGTGTTAATGAGCTGAGCTGAGAGAGCTGTGTGTTTCCAATAGCAGTATTTGTATTTACAGCAAATTTTAGAAGAGCCTAATAAGACTCTAGTAGAACATTGAGTCTTAATCCCTTTGTAAAACTGAAAAGAGCTGAAATTCCCATCACTAATTTCAAGATTTTATTCTTCCTGGAAGTAGCAACAACACAGTGATCAGATCATTTCAGGTGAGCCCCAAGGATGAGAATTTAGGAGAAACATTTGTTAGAAGTAAATCGATGAAGGTGGACTGATCAGGACTTTTTAGCTTTATCCTCTTGAGAAGGTTGACCAGTCAGCTTAGATTAATAGAGTCATAGAAAGATTTAAATTAATCAGAGACTGCGTTTTGGCCAGTCCCAAGTCTCCAGCTAATAAGATTTAACTGCAATCTTAGTAAGTAAGACAAAAAAAAATGCAGAATAAATACAATTGTGTTACAAGGTAAAATGTTCACTCTTATCCATTAAAAAATGTATCAAAGTATTTTTTCACTTACTTTGTTTTGTGTAGGATGTGGCAATAAATGGGAAACCTGCAAATCAGAGTACGAGTAAAAATGCTCATTTGAAATCAACTTCTTTATGCAAAAACCAGGTCCAGACATCTGAGCTGCTCTAGCAGCTAATGAACAATACCTTCAATGGCAAAGGTAGCCTTGACAGTGCCGATAGCCTGAAAGAATCCTCATTTAGCAAAGGTTTCTCTAAAAACAAATGGATACCAGTCAAAATATCCTTTGTCTCTCCAATTTTCTCAGGCTGATGTTGCAAATGTAAATTTTGGTTCCTGTTAACTACATTCAACACCTATTTCACAACTTGTCAAGCTTTGACATTTGTTAGCTGACAAATGTTATTTTATCCTCACAATTTAGATTATCTACGGTATTTGGAAAATTATTTTCTTGTCTAACAACAGAATCGCTACACTGACTTCAGCCGACATTACTCTTGCCGTAAAAATGGCATTGAGAAACTTCAGACATAGAAGTTGAGCATACTCTTGACGCTGGTGAGGCACCACATGTCTTATCATCCTGCACTACCAGTATGTTTTGTGAAAGTTCGCAGGTGTGTGGAATTTTGCTGTTTCCGCTTATGGAAAGAGCAAACTTATGGAACGGCCTGTAGGTTGATGATGGAAACATCTTGTGAAAGAGGCTTGTGTCTCTAATAGTTGAGAATTTTCTTTATACCTGGTATGATGAACATACACCCTGGCAGATTTGGATGCAAGTAGATATGACTATTTAGCACCTTGTAGTAAAAAAAAAAAAAAAAACAGACGTTAGTGGTCAGATCTCATGTACCCATTTAAATGCAAGTACGTTACATCTTTGGAAATTTCTCTACTTGAAGATGTATTGATACAGAAATCAATTATTCTGCATTGACACTTGGACAGAACATGATTAACTGCTCTCAGTGGACAAAAAACAATAAAAAATAAAAAGAACAACCAGAAAAAATGTCCAACAGATATTAATAAACACAGGTGAGTAACAGGATCTTTGTGTATGTTTTGCATGTATTTCTGATCCTGCAACTACAAAATCTTTTGTCAATCTAAGTTACTGATAGGTTCCTAAAGAATTGTTTGTATTGTTTCTTCCTGTAAAGTACCCCGTGTCAGCATTTTGTTCTCAGTTGACACAGGATAGATCAAATTGTTTTAAACGGTTAAATCTTTCATTGTGTTGGCTTCCCCCCCCTTTGCTGTTATTGTTCTATCTGAGCAACAGCTTTTAAGGCGCAGAGCTAATGGCATTCAAAAGCTCAGTTTTTTTCTCAAGTCTGTAGCTCTTTATTGGAGTTACTTACAATACGTCTGAGTTTTATAATGCCATTTGTTATAACATTAACAGCTGTAAATACTCAAGAGTCTTTTTATGCCCAGAATCGATGGAAGCAGTTCAACTCTGTCATTAATCACGTTCTGTACCTTTTATGAAGCAATCTCACTTTATTCATAAAGGATAACTATATGGCTCCATTAAGGTGTCACACTATTTATCTTCCTTATAACCTGTCCCTGGCATTACAAAGTGTCTTGGCTTGCTTTACTTTTTCTCTTGTCTCCACTCCATTTGTCCCTTTGCCCTCTTCAGCATAAAATAATTGGAAAAACATAGAGGGACTAACGGGCAGGCATTTTACTGGCAATCACAAAAATGGCTGTAAAAAAAAAAATTGCTTGTTTCCTAAAGATATGTGTGTATTCACATGAATGCAAGAGAGTGCCATTTAAAAGACAGCATGAGCAGAGGTGTTGGACTTCACTTTTTATTATTTCTTTATATATATAAACAATGGCAATGCAATTAAAATATTGCAATAGGGATGTATTTATAAGTTACAGCATCTAATCAGTGTTGTCAGCAGTTACTTTTCATCTAACCTTATCATTGTACCAGACAACTGGTATGTACAAAAACTTTAATTGGAAATATTAAAACAAAGAAGAAAACAGCTTGCAGGCAGTAATAAAGCTTGCACATGACTGTACACCTCAATCTTTATTTATTGAAAGGGGATCTATAAATATGCTGACCCTCATCAACATCGTTGCCTAGCACCAGATGATAGTGACTTCTTTATTTTCACCAGACTGTGATATACTGAACAAAAGGCAGAATAGTATTCTGTTGTTATAATGCTATCACTTTTAATAGGAACATGACAGTAATGGACAACATGAGAGTTTGGCTTGAAAACAACTGGTAATGTCATTTCAACATACTGTAAGCTGCCTCTCAGCTCTGAAATATGTGGATATTCAAATTAAAAAAAAAAATGACAGCAAATAATAATAATAATAATCCGTCCTGGTATCTTGGATGCGTAGAAAACTCCTACTTTTCCCCCTAGAAGCATTTCTTGGTTGCTTTCAAAGAGAGATGAAATGCAAGGTGGCTAAAACGGCTTGGTGAGCAGGTAACATGTGTTTACCTGCAGCCCGGTCCACCAGGGGACTCGCTTGAATGCAGTAATTGGACAAATGGCATGTCATCTCGGGCTTGTGTCATTTTGCAAATATCCAGCAACCATAAACATTTGCAACAAAGAGCAAAAGAAACCAAGTTCATCTCTTTGTTGAAGCCATATGTTTTTCCTCTTCCTACATTATTATGATATAAACTTATTCTGTTTTTGGCAATTTAAATACAATGTTGAGTTTAGTTTCACTGTCCAGAAGAACCTTGGACGGGAAACCAGTTTTTGTAATATGTAGTGTGAACAAGGAGAGACCTCGCCTTGTAGCTTTCGTGTCCTTTCAGCACATGAAAAATTTGCTTTTGAGACACCCTGCAAGCAGTGAGGATATTGGCTATTCCAATCTTCTCAGAGGATCATTCTGGCTGCCTGACCTCCCTTCTTTGAAAAGTTAGTAAGGTTCTGTGGTTTTAAATCACAACCCATCGCATTAACAGATCATAATATGTGTAACAACACATAAAAATATCTTCTGGACAAAGTGCAAGGTCAAAATACTGAGCTTTAATCACAGGGAGACTTTAAGACTCTGCTGCAAATTTATAATTTACACTGTAATGGTGGTCTGGTGCAGGTCAGCACCATGAAATTATACTCATAATTACGCTTGCACCAATCTCATCTTCTGTATCTACGGCAACTGTCTTAATACAACCCCGCATACAACCCCTGAACCAAGTTATAAAATATACAGTGTGTGATTTATTACATCTGAGCTTTTGCCAAGAGCAGGCAGGGGAAAGCATGTTTTATGAATGTCCAGCTCAGAGTATTTGATGAACTGGTAGACCACAGTTTGATCCTTGGCGAAGGCTGGATTTAATATCTTCAGTGCAAGTAGGTAGAGCCCTGGAGGAACCACCTCTTTCTGAGCTTATGGAAGCTCATTTTGGTTTTTAATGGAGAATAAAAGAAATGCTCTAATTCCATCCAATCTACAGTCACAGGTTTTGAAGTGTTTCTTTATTGTGCAGTAATTACCCCATAAGACTTTCTTCGAGGCAGCAATATAAAGGGGCGAAAGTGCTTAGTGCAAAGCAAGGCAAGTTGCTATGATATGTGTTTTTCAAACAAATGGACCAAAATACCAAATCAGCAAAACAAGGCAATGGCATTTTGCTTACGAGGCAAAAAGGGGGGAGTAAAAAATACAATCTTCCATTAAGGGACTGTTTACAAAGCTTTTGTAAATGACATCATGTTCCAACAATTGAAAGCTAATAGACTATGTCAAAGTAATCTATTGATAAAAGCTTGTTAAAAATCAATAAAACTGAAATACTACAATTGCACAAACATGCATTTGTAGTATTTACTTTTATTCACTTCAGTTATCTAGAATAGAGTTGCCACATCCATGTGATGCAGCAAAGTCAACAACTCGATGCAATCACATGTTCACTGCTGCTACATTCAAGTGAAGAAAATGCTAGAAAAATGTTTTTGATAACATCATTTCACGATATAAAGCTTAAAAAAAGTTAATTTTACATAACATTCCCTTTTTAATGTTTCCATCCAACGTGGTTTCAATCCAGAAAAATATTATTATTATTATCATTATTATTTTTTACTTTAGTTCTCATCTTTGGGTAAATATACAGCACTCCAATTGGGTGAAGAGCCATGTCAAGACAGCACAATTTCAAGTAAAGTAGAAGATGTAAACTGGTGCATTGATGCTCCACTTGACTGATTGGAAAGATGTGGTCAACAATCTTAGGGAGTGATCTCAATTACAAGCAAAATGACAGCATTCACCCTCTTTAGGCAATACAATATACAATTTTAATAGTGCTGTTTCAGTGCTTTAAAACCAAACTGACACCCCTGAAGAATATTGTGAGCCTTAAAAAATCAAGGACCACAGCTGCAGAATTTTTGATAGGAAAGGAAGTTTTGAAATGGGCCAAAAACATAAAAGGACAGACCAGGGTTTGGTTTTAGAATAGACTACACAACTGCATGCTTATAAAACATTCACACAATGTCAGAACCAACAACCTTACAAATTTTCCTCATAGAATCTGTTGGAATGACATTGTTTGTAGAAGATGAGGTCTTCTTTCAGTTCCCTACTTTTTTTCCCCCTTGATTAAAACACACTTGCTAAAGACAGCAGAACTAATGATTATGTTAGAAGGATCATGTGAAGGTATTGAGACAAGAAGAGATTCTTTATGGATTTCAGGGAAGTTATCGGTAGAGGAAGCTGGAGGAAGATTCAGAACAGATTCAATGAAAAAGAAATATTTTCACAGTAACTCAAGAAAATGCAATTTTTTATTTTTTTTATGTCCTTGCTTACAATTATACAACTGTCTCAGCACAATAAAAGACACCTGCAGTCTCATTTTTTCCACTTTATTTCACCCTTCCTACACTCTTTTCTGCAGAAGATGTGGCTTTACTTACCCATGGAACAGATGTCGGTCTTACATTTTTAAAAGGAGCAACATCATCAAGAACAGTTTGACATTTATGATAAAAGTTAAATTATGGTAACGAAACTGCTGGAACACTTTAAACTTTCTTAAAAAGCACAAGAAAATAGTTCAGCCACACATGCATTGGTAGCAGAAGTCTGAAACAAAACAGGACATTAGCAAACGTTGGCTTTACATTTATATGTTTAAAACAAAGGACAGTGTATCTCACATATGCCAATGTTTCCGAGGTTGGACCAAAACACACAAACAGAATGAGACAAAAAGAGTCAAATCTTGAAAGTCTCTCATTAAGGGTTTGGTAGGACACCACACAACATCAATACAATTGATCACATTTTGACAAGATTCAGTTTGAAGCTACTTACAAGTGAATGTCTTGTTCAAAACAACCAGTTTAATCACATTTTGTCCATGATGTGTGGGTGGACCAAAGTGCAAGTGAAAAATCACTTTTATAAAATAAATAAATAAATAAATAAATAAATAAATAAATAAATAAATAAATAAATAAATAAAACAAACTTAAAAAAAACAAACAAAAAAAACATGGAGAACAGTGGGAGCCAAAGGAGAGCAAAAACACAGGAACCAGCCAGGTACAAATGACAGCAGGGTAAAACGGGAAAGTAATGGGAGGAACCAGAGAGGCTTGAGAACAAGGAGATGACTTTAGATACTGTGAGAGGGTTAGGGGTAATGGTTAGGGTCAGACCGTGGAAGGATTACCTAACAGGTTGCAGATATGAGGGGAGAGAACAGAAGGCAGACTAAGGAGAGACAGAGAGTAAACAGGGGAAGGAGGAAAAGGAATCTGACAGTAACAAATAACTAAACACAAGGAACAAATAAACATGATCAAAAATAACTAATTGCTGAACTAAAGGAAAACAGAAAGCTGGTCTTATAGAAATAACTAAGGAACCCAGAACAATCAAACAACAGTCAAATAATCAAAACACCAAAACACTGACATGATTGTTTTCGTTTTGGACATGATTGTTTCCTTTCGCTTTGTATCCTCCCAGTTTCAAGTCTCAAATATCATTCTGACCTGTCTTTTCTTTGCCTTGTGTGACTATGGACCACAAAACAACCATTTGTTAGACATTTACACATTCAAATTGTATGATTTATTGTCTACATGAGACTATCATTAACAAAGATGAAATCTCTTTGGGTTGTACTTTAAAAAAGCAAACTACAGGCTAATACCATCAACACAGCAGCCACCCCCTCATAGCTATAAATGCTTTCTGTACTGCCTTCATTCTCCACATGGGACACTACTAACTACTACTACATCAAACTTTCAGACAGTTTTTTTTTTTTTGTTTTAAAAACACTTTCAGAACCTGGGTGAAAGGAAGCTGCTCCCACCACTGCTCTGCAGACTTCTCACCCCACGGAGTTTCTGTAAACCTTTTTTGAACTGTCAGAAATAGTATATGTACTATATGACACTGGCTGTAGTGCACATTTTAACAAAAGCCCTGGGTGTTGCCAAACACTATTTGGATTGCACAAATGGTTTGATGCAGGAAAGCAAGACAAGAGACATCTTAAGCTGAATAATGAACATTTTGACTTTGTTTCTTGGACACCTACAAAAAATAAAAATAAACCTATTTATTAGTAAGATATTAAGGCAGAATCCATAAAAATTGTAAGATAAAGGAATATTCACTAAACATTAAGGTATGTGTCGGACCCTCTATTAGGTTTGTGTGCATATTTTATTTTTTAAATATTCTATGAATTTAGTCTGATAATTTTATCGTTTATGCTCATATTTTCCCACATTGTTTTCTGCTATTGATTTTCCCTATTCCCATCTTCCAAAATGACTTTTACTGTTTTCCTTGTGCTTGTGCTATTTATAAATGGGAAAAAAGCAATTGTCAGCATGTGATGTTGATGCGGCAACCTTCTCCGGAAAAGTCTGCTGCTCCAACCCCTGGGATATACGTACAACATAACTTAAGTTGGCCTTCCTGTCTGAGCTCAGAATTAGAGGTGTGTGTCTCTGTGCACAGCAATTTTGCTAAAGCGGGTGATTCTTACCACTGACAATATAGAGTTGACCCACTCAAATTCCTAGTAAGACTGAGAAATTGAGCCTGTCAGCAGTTTCACATTGTAGCTTTGAATTTGAGTCCTTGACCAGAGAGAGAAAACACATCCATCCATCCATACATTCTTGTCTTATAAAAAACGGAGGACTTTCTATTGACTTCCATTCATTGTAGTAACATCATTTAAGAATAACCCAAACCCCATATAGGAGAGTATATAAGAGAGTTTGTGTGTCAAGATGACCTTAATAGAAGGCATTCTCTTATATGAAGCTTCAGAGTTATTAGTAGGTAACATTAATATTAGTAGGTGTAAAGGGGATTATATGCCATACTTCAGTCAAAAATATCCCCTTCCTGTCTGGGAAGGTTGAGATCTGTTGGCTTTAAGGGGTGCTATTTATGTGGTAATTTTAATGACGTACACAACCACAAACATCACAACAAATCAAAACTAAATATTTTGATTCGTCATGACATTTTCTTTAGCAAACAGGTGTATTCAAACATTGCCAGCAAAATGCTTCCTACACCATTACAAATAAAGCAAATCCTCTTGCCACTGGGGTCAAGCATTGAGGCTTGTAATGTTCTTATGCGCAGCTTGCACACAATCGCCCACTTGCCAAGAATCCGGTACCGGATGAGTCAGTCGAGCACAACAATTTTGTTCCTACCTTTGTGGTTTTTGCTGAGCTTAACTCTTAAATGTACATTTATATTTTCAATGATGGTTTCATTTCTACTATAATCATCTTCTATATCAATTTAATTGTTACTAACCTGTTATTATGACTTTTTTTTTCCATTTGAAAAGCACCAAAGCCTTCTAGTGCAAGTGGTTTATCATTTTTACCCTTTATGGTGATGTGGTTTTTCTAATTAAAAGTTGAGTTCCCTTTCTAAGTGAAAGAAAAGTTGTTTCCAAGAGAATTAAGACCAGTCTTTATGGTTTTTATTGTTGAGTTTGTTGTTCAATGAAAGACCCTGTCTTTTTTTCCCTGAGTGTGCCTTGATACAAAATAAAAAAAAGAATAAATTGCATCTCTTCAGCATTTCTAAACATTTCAGTTTGCAAAAGTACATTTTTCACTGTCAAAGAAAAGGCGCCACTCCAAGCCTCCAGCTGGATTGCTGCAGGGTGACGCCGAGGTAGCTGGGTTGACGCTGACAGTGGTAGGAGTTCATCCTGTGGGCTGCAAGTTTGAATCCCGAACCCCAGTCTCAGTCCTTGTGTCCTTATAATATGTATGTGTAAGGGTGATTAACTAAATGTAGTGTAAAGTGCTTTAGAGTCCTCTGGACTAGATAAAGTGCTATACAAGGTCCTTAACCATGGGTAATTATCTTTCATCCGTCAGGTTATTGAACTTCAGCAGCATGTTTTTTTAAACAACCAAATAAAAAGAGATTGTGCAGAAGATGATTGTTTGTTTAAGAAGGGTCAAATAATTGAAATGCATCAAGAAGGTAAAATCTTTTCACAAGAACCATCTAATTCACTATTTAAAAAATGGAAGGAAAGTTCAGAATAATTATTTTTGGACAAGAATTTTAGTTGGAAAAAAATCTTGAACGATTGTGATGTCATGATTCTGGTGAAACATATTGTGAAATCACACCCCTGCTTACTCGTGTAAGCAAACTACACTTTAAAGTGGATGTATTATGCAAAGTTAAGTTAATATTTTGTATGTTTTTGTACTTCCATTTGGGTTGCTACTGCTTCTTAATCAGTACATGTGTTTAAAAAAAAAAAAAAAAATCATCCAGCTGGCTATTGGCAATGAAGTAATGTTTTTGGTGTCTGGAAAATGACCCATATAAAAAAATGTAACATCACAATTCAGCAGGCACTGCCCCTCACAAAGCACATCACAAATCAGCAGGCACTGCTCCTCACAAAGCAACAATGGCAAAGACTAACTTAACCCAAGTGGAGCTCCAAGACATTTGGTCAGCTGGTTTTACTGCTGTATGCAGTGTATAATGGCTGCTGGAAAAGACAAGTGTTTTGTTGTTGATTTACCATCCAGAAACATTCTTGTTGGAGGTTCAACTTCTGCTTTTCAAAGATGTTGAACCTCTTTGAACCTGCAAACATTCACATCTGTTTGCAGGTGTTTCACATGTGAGTGTAAATATTGAGTTGAGAGTGTGTGGCCAATAACAACTTATTTAGATTTAAAGTGAAACTAATTCCCCTCTGACAGCCCCTTCCATCTTGAAAAAGTCCAGCAAAGTGGGTGGAGCCAAGAGACGTGGCTGAGTGGGGCTGAGCAGAGGGGTTGAGTGGGGCTTAGATCAAGATGAAGGAACTTCAACTTATCCACGTTAATATATTTATCAATTTTTCATTCTCCTATAGGGACTTTTTTTCAAAACAACAATTAGCGATGAATATAGCAACTCTGTTTTTTTTCTGGGTTGTTGGAGACTTTTATGGGAAGAACGCTCTGCAGCTCGGATGCAGTATATCTGCTATTAGTTTCTCTAGCCAGTTTCACACAGTCATCCATTCAACACCATACCCGAACAGTCAGAGCAAAGGAGACCCATTACATTCTGTGTCCACATTGCAAATAAATCACACATTTGTAAAGTTGAGAAACGCTATCGATCAAAGCTTGCCAGTCGCCATGATGATGCTCGCTATTCTCATTTCTGATTTGTGATGAGTGGACGGAGGGAGAGAGCGCTGCACTTTTTTTAATTGACAAAGTTGTACCTAGCTGTCCTGCTGCAACCAATAGGAAAATTAACCGTTTGACCGAAGAGGCCAGTAGAGAGATGTTTCTAGGCAAAATTATTCTAAACTAAAATGTCAATATTCACACTGAAACATAAAGGTAGAACTTTTAATAACAGATTTAGACAGTTCAAAAGCAAAAAAGATTGATTTTGGAGTGAGTTTCACTTTAAGGTAACAAGAGGCTCCGAAACAGCTCATGCCGAAAGGAGCTCAAAATATGGAGAACTGAGCAGACAAACAAATCTCATTATCTAAGAATCATTTTGCACAAAAAATGTAATGAACATGTTTTGTATAGCCCATACATCTATCATAACCTGTTCAAGGAACCATAACAGGTGACCTTTAAGTCACATTGCCTAAGAAAAAGAAGGTGAGCTGAACTAAAACAAATTATAACACTTCCACTGCAAGGTTTTAGCTGGCACCACTTATTGCATCACTTCAGCCACGACTGTTCTTATTCTGAAACTTGCATAACAGCTGAACAGAATAAATCTGGATTTATCACACCACATTAGCTTTTGTGATTGCTCAGGGGTTCAGCTTTAATGCGGCCTCTCAAAACTGAAGTCAGAGATTAGCCTTCTCGATCAGACCTTTTTACACCGACAGCAATTTTTGTCTCCCTTTACAGAGCTCATGTGGAGCGTTGCAACATTCACTCTGCTTTGAATTTAAGCACATGGTACTTTCATTAACCTCTGATCAAGATCATTCTAAATTTTCTTCCAACTGCAATTGTTCCCAAGAATTAGGGTTCATCACTGCTTTTTCATGTTATTTTGTACTATTGAGGTGTCTACATTTTTAGAAGTCTCAGAAATCTAACATTTCCTATTTTTCATGTTGCTCTGAGATCTATTCCAGGGTTAAGGAACATCTCACCTCATTGGGTCTAAAGAGTTCAATATCTAAATTATTTCAATCATTTAACTGACTAATTTTAAAAGTTCAATTTATCCTGCCGAATATGTGCACAAAAATGAATGCACAGTATGAGTGGATTTCTAACTTCTGCTTTTTCAGTCCCCGGAACTGATATGCGCATAGTGCTTGATGTTGCACACTGATAGGGGAATTCACAAAAATATACAATTTGCCTAATTCTCTGTGGATATTTTGGAATGCTATCTATTTTCTTTTTCTGCACCAGATTCATGATGCACATCGCATTAAATGCAGACTAAATCTTTACTGCTTCCATTTAAATATCAGTCCTCTGTGCCGTTAACTTCTTTTTCACCGCATTTGTTGAAATTGTGCATTTTATATTTCTGTTTCCTGCTGATCAGTATGAAATTACTGGCTTTGAAAAGATATATTCAATTTTCATTTCAGTCCTACTTTATAGCAAATTTTCACAGTTACATTTGACAATTCTGCAAAATTAATGCTGTTTTCTAAGACGCCAGTCACCCACCAGTCCGTGATGTTGATACATGTAAGTAAGTGAAAAGTCTAAGATTATCTAGTAGTGTTGTATTGTACCTGCAGAGAGTGTGCAGCTTCAGGTTATTATATTATGGAGCTCCCTTCACCTGATTAAGGTTTTATCTCCAGCCACAGCTGTTCCAGAGATTATACGCTACTTTGACATTATTTGAGCCATTGGAGCTGTGTCTCCCTGCTGCCAGGAATAATAAATAAATAAATATAAATAAAACAGTCTGTAAATCTTCCTATGATAGTGACATACGCACTCACACATTTTTACTCTGTAGGTGCAAACGCACATTTCCATGCATTTCTGTATTGCAAACACTATGCAGCACAACATCTAATCATTCACAGTTTGCTATCTGCTGCTTTGTTCTTAGGCTTTGTTTGTTGCCAGCTCTGTGAATAGTGGGCCTCTTAATCCCTGATCCCAGTGGTCACTCTGGATTTCCTGTCTCTAAATCTAAAAGGCTTTAACTCACCAAAGACTGCAGTAATTATTTTAAAGGTTTATCTGGCTTTATTGGTGATGACATCTTCAGTTAAATTAAACCTTTTTTTTCTTTTTTTAAGGATGAAAAACAAAGTTTGAAAGAAAGTGCTTACAATAATGTCAGCATTGCAACAATGTAATGCTGACATCATTGTTTGCCTAAATTGGTTGGACCAAGGTGTTCTTGTTAGAGTCCCCTAAAGTCATAGAAACAATAAAATGTAGTTGAAAAAAATAAGAAATACAATGTACAAAGAGTGCACTGCAAAATGAGGTTTTGCCAGCATAACTATTACTATAACAATAAATGTCTTCTGTTCCAGCATCATTATTCACCATATTTTTTTAAATTCAACATTTCAAAATTTTCAGCTTAAATTTGGAGGTACGTGGCTGAATTACAACATTTTTATCACTTTTATCCTGGAGACCAGCCACCACACCCCTTTCTTTAAAAGAAAAAAAAAACTGTGGAATAAAATTAGATTTATGCTTTTGCTGATGATCCATCGCTGTACATAAAGACTTCACAACTCAAAAAGACCTAGAAGCCAACTTAAATCTTAAATCAAAGTATGCAAAAATATTTCATAAAACTTTTCCCATCTTAACATTCCTCTCTATGGATGATCAACAAGACAATGTGTAACATAGATTAACTTAAAAAAATGGCAATATGCCATGGGCACACGTTCACAATTTTGACATGCCAATAGGAAAATCAGGAAGGCCACAGCCTTCCAACACGATTCCACTCAATTCTCACCTTCCTTCGGTACTCCGTCTGAGATTTCTCCCATTGAGCTTAATCTCTCCTTGGGAAAAACTTATTTTTGAAAGTAGAAATATTCAGCCCTGTTGTACTGATGTGCTTTTCCACTATAACTTGCAGGAGACAGGAGTCGCCTACTGACCTCCTTTCCAAAGCCCCAGACCGCAGAGGAGGAGTGCTTTACCGCTCTTCAAGGGGCAGTATTACATATCATTTTATAGTACAATCAAGTAATTATGTCATCCTCTGTGGAAGAAGATGACATAAAATAAATTTCACTTTGTAATTTATTGGCTTGGAATTTCAGACTGCCTCAGTATGCCTAACATAATACTTTTCTGTATCCCTGTGTTTGAATAATCAGTTTTTTTTTTCCCCTGATACCATTTCTATTAAAAACTTATCAGACAACAAAATTTGTCGTCACAAGAGATGTGGAAATGTACCAATTTTGAGCAGAGACCGAGACATGCAGGGTTACACAGTGACTTGCCCCTCCTGTTATTTTGCACCATACTGAAGAACATGAATTTGCTATCAGACAAGTGCAAACTCTTTCAAGTAAAAATGTATCCTGGGTTTCTGAGCCTTTCCCCAAGATGGAATATCTTCATGGTTTTAAAGCTGTGGAAGTATCAAAGGAACCAATTCTCACCATCCTCCCATGGCTTCCCTTGGTAGGGTTAAGCCTTCTGAAGTAGGTATATCAGATGCTTGCCTATCTGGGTCTGTTATGCTAATTTAAGAAGAAGGCGCCACATGTCCCGTCTCACCGGTGGCGGCTTTGAAAGATGGGTAAGGCATAATCATGTGTCACATCTTGTGACCATCAAGCATGTTTTTTTTTTTTTTTCTTCACACTTCAATCCATGTTAAAGACTAGGTGGTTAAACATGTAACAGCTAAAAGAGTAATAAGAGTAAAAAACTTAGAAAAGTATTTTTTTGCCCAACATTACTGGCCTACTGAGTCATTTAAGGTTTACTTTCTTTCACAATTACTTCATCATGACTAGTCTCACATTATGATGTGATGCCACTGTTACTCTGACCTCTAGGTGGTAGCAGAGGTCTACCAAGATACCCCTCAGTCGGTTCTGTTTTGAAGCTCTGTTCCCACTTTGTTGATGTCGCCGCAGAAAAAAGACTTCATGACCACAGAGAGCAGCAACAATAGTGAACAGACAAAGGGATGAAAGGAATGAAATAAAGGTACAGCGGCCTTTGATTCAGGCAGATGCAGCATGTTTCCTTCACTCTTTACCTTATTCTTCTTGACTCCATCTCCAGTCTTTTTTCATTGTTCCCACCTTGTGACCATTCTGTGTTCTACAGACTCATCCCATTTAAATGCCCTTGTTGAAGAGGATTTTGTTGGAAAGAAGCAGGTGCATTTTCCTTTTTTGGGACTGGGGGTGGCCTTTGGGGATACTCCACGTTGTGATGTACCGGGCGTTCTGAAGGTGTGGTCTTTCTGTTCGAATCAGTTTTTAAATATAGTCTTGGTTGGCTTCCTGCTGAGTGGAAACTATTAAACAAATTACTTTTTAGCCTAAAGCTGACTTTGAAAAAAAAAGAAAATATGTTGGGGTTACAGCATACACCATTAGCAAAGAGAGGAGTCACTTTGTGTAATCTTTCATCTTTTCTCTCATCTAAGATCTGCTTGTTTCTGGGTTACTGTTTGCATCAGTTGTTAAAGGACTGAATGTTTCTTGATTTTTGTATTCATGAATGACTATTTTTTTTGTCCAATGACATTTTAACTGTAAGTCTTTTCAAGGGCCATGTACAATTTTTATTTTAATGTCTGATATTTAAATGCCAGGATCTTCCTTTTTAATTCATGCTTTAATATGTGAACTAGACATTCAAAATAAGATTTATGTGGGTAAATTATGTGCAGGCTTTATGTATTTGCCTCGAAGTTCCTGTATCTAGAACACAGCGTTGTCTATTAAAGTCCCTTGTCAAATTTGACACATGAAAAAACATTTGTTTTTAATCTTGGAATGATGGATTACACACAAAATAAAAGAATCCTCCCACTTGCCCACAAAATGTGGAGGGAGGAATCCCTGACTTTTGTTAAGAGGAGCAGAAAACATAATATGAACACAGTTCTTCTCATACATAATGCTTCCCTGCTTGTCAAGCTGAATTTAGGACTTGTTTCATCTTGAAAATATCACTGAATCCAAGTAATCAGCAAACTGACAAAAAAAGACAACTTAATTTATTTATATAAGAGCAGCTTGTATCATTTTTCCCTTCAAGAAGTTTTGTATTAGAGCAAAGCAGCATCAGCAGAAATGAGATTCTGCAGGTTTAATTGGTGATGAATGACATAATTTATGATTGGTTGGTAGAAAACACCCTTTTTCCCCATCTCAAGTTATACACTGCAATATTTAGAGGTCTCATTAGTCATTCTCAGACAATAACACATTTAATATATAGTCTGGTAAAAGTTTTCCAGAGCTATAGTAAGTGTAGCTTGGCAATAATATTACTAAGTTCAGTGATTGGAGGCATAGTTAAGCTCAAATCCATTTATTATAGTCCCCCTCTGAGAAGCAAATTAGCTTTGATTACATTTCAGTCTCAAACTCTCCCGGTGAATAACTTCAAATTAGAGAAAAACGACAAAACAGCATAAGAAATTGCCTAATGAGTTACCTTTTGAAGTATTCAGAGCTCACACAGTCGAGCAGCAATGGCTCCTTTGCATAGCGTCAGTCGAATTGTTATCTCATTTATCGTCAGTTCGTGTTCTTGTACCGGCAGCAATATATGCAAGACCAGGAGATATTTCACGGTTTGTGAGCTCCAAAGCTTTCCCCATTATGCTCCAGGTTCAAAAGGTTCAGGGTGGCACAGTGCAGTGCAAATTGTAGGCAAGTACATGACAGAAGTGAGTGGAATCAATTACTGCAAGTATGACATACATCAAAAGAATGTTGGGGAGGGTGAGGGAGGGATACCTTGATAAAAAAAAAAAAAAAAAAAAAAAGCATATGCCAGATAACAAATCACATTCTTTGAAAACAAGCTGCAGGACATTTTCCTGACTTATTTTTCTCTCCTTTTTAAAGCTAATCTTTCCAAGTAGAGATATAGTAGTCAAAAGGTAAAGGGAAATGAAGGCAAGTTAATTAAGCATCACATGCAGCAGTGAGAAACAGCGTTAGAAAAACTCTTGTAGAAAATCTTGTATTGCGGACTTGCAACATGGCAGTGAGGGAATTATACCGAGCTACTGGTGTGAGACAATACTGGTAGCTAATTTAAATCCAGTCCAACTGAATAATTATATTGTTCATGTGCATACATAACTAGTTATGCAAAGTAGAACAGTGTGGTTTCTGAAAAATTTCCTCATAACTTAGGCAGATACTGTGGAGATGCAAATGCCTTAGATGCTTGATAATGAACTGAATTGAATGTAACTTTAGTTATGGATGAAGACGAACTAATTTGTTTAAGGAAAATAATTCATAAGAAACCGAAAAGGAAAAAAAAAATTTAAAATAGAGGAAATCACAGAGATGTCACAGTGACTTCAGAGAGTCCTTATTTTAAGATAATTGAGTGGGTTGTAATGACAAAGTGTTACTTTTTTTTCTGCAGCCAATCTAAAAAAGCTTTAGAAACTAATCAAAATCGGAATGAATGCTATACATCCTCTGACCTGTTTGCTGCCTCTCTCTGGCTGTGAGTTTTTAAAGCTGCAGTTTAAAATTGTAATATTTTCCTTCAGCTTTCTCAGGTGGAACACACAATGCTGCATCCTCAGTGTTCCAGCTGTGTCCTTGTCAGTGCTCTGGTCTCATCCAATTTATTTCCTTAGAGTTTCTCATTACCAGTGACTGAATAAAATATGACTTAGAAAAGAGAAAAACTAGTGAAACTAGTTTTACCAGTGAAACTAGTTTTTGTTAGACCGGCTTACTTCACAATTCCACTTGATTCTCATCTCCTTTCAGTGCCCTGTCTGGGATTTCTCCCACTGTGCTGGATTTCTCTGGTAGAGTTTCAATCGGACCAATCAGTGAACAGAAGCAGAAATTGTATACGGCCTATCACACTTTATCAAATCCAGAGGACTCCAAAGCTGGTCACACTACATTCAGTCATTCACCATTCATGCACACATTCACAGGCTGGCTACTGGATTGCAACTACAGCTGCCAATGGCACTTATTTTTTATTTTTATCTCTGGTTCAAGGTTATGGACTTCATTTTTAATCTGTGTGCAGCATCTAAACATGTCTGCACTACCTTTCATTAAAAATAAATAAGTTAAATAATTGATTTCTAGACAAACATTGTTTAGATCTTCCACAAAAACAAACCCAATAGTCGTATGAGAAAAACAAATGCAGTGTTCAGGACTGGACTCATGTTAAGACCAGCAACCTTGCAGTCACCTTTTAAACCAGCATCCACTAGATTCTACTTAAAGTTTTTATTTTTCTTCCCTCATTATATCTCAGATACTGAAAATAATTACACTATACCTACTTGTTTTGCTTTTGTAGTGTTTTGCCCTTTGCCTCTCCTCTAACTCAAATAGGAAATATTATTTTCCCAGCACCAGTGAAAAGAACCTTGGAGAAGATATACGTTTAGCTCTATAACAACCTGTTGCTAAGGTAAAAGCTATACCCCTAATGGTTATTGTTTCCTTAGCACTGGTGAAACAGGCCACTCTGCTGTTAGAGAAATGCACTCCATTTTGTTTTAACCATAATACCACAACAGGACAAAAGAGCTTGCTGAACAATAATTTCAGGCTGGAGGTTATTTGGAGACCATTTTGCTGACTGGCAAATGTCATCTCGCGTTTTAAGTCCAAATGAGGGTCTCTCAGCATATGAGACATCAAAGTGTAAAAAAAAAAAAAAAAATATTGTTCACTAGGTGTTTTTTGACAAAAGCACTGAAGCTGATGCAGACCCAGACTCCTGGTGAGAAAAAAATATTCTTAAGGAACAAACAAAGGGTCGTTGCTACTATGAGGAATACTTTTTCTAAGTCACATCACAGCAAAAGCAATAAAGCTTGATGTCTACACATAGAGAGAGAGAAAAAATTATTTTTCCTCTTCATTATTTATTGTCATTCTTCATTATTATGTGGTACAGTCAAATTGTAATTGAATGTGAATACAAATGTTTAAAAGGTATCTAAGGAAACTCAGTTGCGTCACTAACTTCATAGCGGTTTGTCACCCAGTTGTTGACATGGTGACAGTGGAAATGAACCACTCACTAAAACATAAAGAACCATAAGCGGAACAGGCTCAGTATGAATGGCTGTCTCCCAGCTAGTGGTTGAGAGGAAACAACCACAGAAAAAAACAAAAAAAACCAAAAAAAAACCAGACCCAATTAACCAAGAGTGGATTTTATTGGAAAGGAAAACATAGAGCATTTAGTTACTGGCACGTAAACAGAAATCTGTGAAATAAACTCGATCTAAAGCTTTGTGCCATTTCCTTAAACCCTATTTGCTCTGCTTAAATTTGTTGTAAGATAAATGCATAACGTTAATTTAGTTTGTCGATTCAGTGAAGTCTTTTATTTTGAAGGTCAGTTTGGGCCTCAAACCGTCTTGTTTATCTCTTAGACAGTGGGGAAGTTCATCCACTGCCATCTGCTTTTTGATTGCACCACGGACAACACCATTTATACGTTTTTATTAATATTTAAGAGGACAATTTTAATAAAGTCTTATTTGTGGGAAATATTTACAATAAATGCAAGCTTAGAGGAGTGCACTGTGAAACGCTTTGGGATTCTCTGGACTTGATAAATTGCTATACAGCTAAAGGCTATTTACCAGTTAGAACACTGGTAAGTGATGCCATTGGGTCCATGTTGATTTACTAGTATTTGCTAATGATGCTAAACCAATTACAGTTTTTTATTCTGTCCTTTACTCCATGTTAAGAGGAGATGCAGGGCATGTGAATATATAGATTTTTTATTTATTTATTTATTTATTGCATTATATCATATTATAATGTCATCCTAATCATATCAGGAGCATTACTTTTGATTCATGCATTTTTTTTGAGAAATCCTGGAATATCCTTTGGCAGCCGTTCAGGAGTGTCTGAACGCTTGCTCCCACAAAATGCCACCTTTCTCCACAAAGCTCCTTCTTGGAGCTGACCACCTCTCCACAGAGCAGCCCATCCTCACACAGCTTAGGGACAGTAGCAATTAGTAGAACTGCATGTCTGCTGAGCTTATCAAACAAATTACTTCTCAGTTCAAAGTTTGTTAATAGCATAAAGAGAAACATTGTTGTGATGACATGCTGAAAGCGGAAAATCGCCAAAAGTTGGAGCTTCTTAAAAGTATCACTTAAAATTAATTTTTTTTAAACGCTGCATTGTTATAATGTTTTTGCATTATTTTAAAATTCATAATACTACCCCTTTAAGGAGACAGAGGCCCAATTTTAAGGCATGAAATTGCAAAGTCAAATTTATATTTGACATACACAGCATTTTTATAACAAGTGAAGGTACAATAATTATGTTATTGAGCTTTAAAATGGGACTATGTGGCTGGAAAATACATTATACTATCACTTTTAAAAAAAAGTCAAAGAGCATTTTATCTATCTGGGAAACACAATCACAAGAAAACAAGTAAATGTGTTTTGTCGTTTTTAGGTATTGAGCAGAACTTAGAATCATTATCTGAATGAATTATGTCAAAATATATACTATTGAAAACTTTACTGACAAGCTTATTACAGGGAAGCACTGGACTGCGAAATAGTGCAAAGGTCCAAAGCCTTATGAATATTTTTGATTGCCTCCCGATTATTTCATATTACTTTAAGAAATATAACAACGTAGACATTAGCTGCACCTGAGAGCTGGCAGTGCTCATTATGACACTAATGACTAAATTAGTTATACACATTAAATACAAAGAAAGAAAATTTCATGCTGTGCATAATATTGCTCAAGCCGTAGAAAGAAGGAGTGTACAGGATTTGAGATACTTCTCAATGCAGATAATTTGTGAGAGGTTTTTCTCTAAGGCCAGTGGGGAGGTTTTGACTTCTGTGTGATGTAACATCACAAGTTATGATGTAAGTAGTTCTGTTGGAGAGCACTGTACATAATGTCCCTTGATTATTTCATCTGTAGCAAAAAATAAAAAATAAAGAAAAAAAAGAGTTATTTAAAATCCTTCCGCATTTTTTAAATAATAATCATTAAACTGCATAATATATCCTGGCGTGTTGTTTGGTCATGGCTTTAAAACCAGTTGTGGAACTTTTTTTTAAGCTAGCCCAAAAATTTTTAAAATACTGTAATTGCTTTTTAACCATGACAGAAAAATGCTCCTTTTATGCAAGGTAGAAAATTTTATGTCACGAGGAAGAACGAGTGATTAAACCAGAGGCAGATTTTTTTTTTTCTGAAGGATATTTCTTGAGAACAAAAAAGAAGTTTAAATACATTTTTTGTTGAAGAAGCTGAACCAACTACTAAATTTTGGTCAAGAGTTTTTTTGTTGGTTCTTTTTTCTGTGGTTACAGCAAGTGACAAAATGGAGCTGGGAGATATTAAGCAAAGCTAAAATTGGGAGAAATTACACGGCTTGCTTAAATGGTGGTTGAAAGACAAAAGTTGTAAAATCTTAATTAAAATAATATGCACAGAAACCTAAAATACAAAAAATCTGAAACGCCCAACAGTATAGAAAGCCACTAGTGTCAAAATTCAATTAATTAAAAAAGCACAAATTGATATTTATGAATGTGAAAATTGTAATTTATCTGGAAATGTATTCATCAAATAAATTCATCAATCTTTATTTTCAATAAAAAGAATAATGCAGAATTCATTATATTACTTTTGTCATATCTTGCAAATCAAAATCACTCAGCAAGGCAAGCGCTATTATTGAAAATGTTATTGGACTGCTGCTGATTTACTTTGCAGGGTAGCCTTCAGCTGCTGAGGTTTATTAAGTGAATGACCACAGTAGCAGCTTAAATTATTTTCTGATGTATTTTCTGATGATGTGTTGACCCAAACCATGCCAGCAAAATGTTTCCCACATCAGAACAGAGCCAACTTTCAGTAGGCTCTAAAATGTCAGCTTTTCCTTTCATATGTGATCCGTTTAAGTGTTGGTGCTATGACGAGTTAAAGAAAATTAAACTAAAGAATTAACATGAAACAAATCTTAGGAGTGCATACAGAATTAGCCATGCAAAATCAAAACTGCTTCACAAAGGCAGTTTAGTTAAAATACCATTCTTACACTTTTCTAGTAAGCCTTGTCCTCTTTTTCTTGTTTACTGCGAAGTAATTTACTTATTCACAGACTGGTAGATTATGTATCTATAAGTCAGAATGTGTTTATTGAGGACACGTCTCTGGCTCTAACCTTTGGCGTTGAGTTCAATTTTAATTGAGTATGTGATGGCTGTTATGTTGATTAAGATTAGGCAATGCATTAAGCTTACCATTTAGCATTAAATCTAACACACGGAGGGAGACTGGTGTCAGGGTAGGGGGCGGATCGGTAATCCTGTCAAGTGAGGGAATTTGGACCTGGGGCCGTTATCACATGCACGTTCATTGGAACTACGTGTATGATGCTGTGAAAATATTTCCAACCTGTTTTGATGCCTTTTGAAAATTCACAATAATTTAATGTCCGATAGTGTTTAGGAATTTATTAGAAAATGTTGCTTTTTGTTTTCCCATGTCACTGATAAGTTGACGTTTTTCAGTTGCCTGCCTTTGCTCCTCTATATGACTCGTATATAGGTGGATACGCTGCCAAGATTAGAGTGTTATAAATATTTATGTCTCTCTACCTATATTTTATTTACAGAATAAAATGTGTTCCTCTCTGCACTGTGAATATTTTGTCGTATATATATGTCCAGGATGTTGAAAACAGTGGGCTAGGTTCCAAATTACCCACCGGGCATGGAGCGACAAAACAAGCTGTGCTCTAGAGAGAGCTTGTAATAGATTACAGTGATTCCCTTTGGACATGCTGTTGAGCAGGTGGTGCCTTAGCTGGTGCAACACACGGCAATGAATTTACCATTTCCTGCCCCACCATCTGACCATAAATCATACAGTCCGAAAACACATTTTTAAATAAGCAGAGAGAGGCAATTAGCTAAATTTAAATTAGTGCTGAAAAACGACAACAACTATCTAGGTTACTTTTTATCATCAACCAAAGTTAGGGACAGGCAGACAGAAAAAATATGCATATACTTATGAAAACAAACAAAAACCGCAATTGTTTTAAATCGATTCTTTTCTTCACCTTGTTTTGAATTAAGTAATGTGCAATGTAATGGAGCAGGACTGATGGACTTCAGTATTTATCAGTAAAGGAACAACATAAACTGCACAAAGTCAGAAATTACTGCTGTGTGTATGATGCACGTGTGATTCCATGCAGTAAAGCATAAAACATTTGTCTCACAACCTATAAAGTGTTTCTTTTCAAGTTGCACTCAGTGAATTAACGTCTTTACTTTTGATTTGAATAAGATATCAGTTACCTTCATCTGCGAACCAGTGACAGTAAAAGGATGAAATAGAGACCTGTAGCAGATGATGTTTTACATCAGGACATTTAAAAAGTTGCCAAGTCCATACAGGCTTAAATGTGTGTTCCTGATGAAATCCTTCAGTTCTGGCCTGCTAAAAGTGCCTACAGCAAGAACCACCTGTCCCTGACTGGATGTATTCTCCTTCCAGTAAAACTACAAACTGTCAGGTGGTTAATCAGTTCTTTTTGTCAAACTTAGTGATATTCTCCTCGGATTTCAAGGCTGTGATCCTGTGAAGACTACCTGTAACAGCTTCATACACAATCCTTTTTCATCTTGGATGGTCAAATAGGGTAGAAAAACATGATGTTTCCTATTTAAGAAAATTGAGTACTGCTATGAGAATATCAACCTACATTTCTTTCATGCCTTTTCTTTTTAATTTCCATTGTAAAGATAAGCTTTCTGCTTTCCCTGAGCTTTAGCATCTTACTTAGTAAGATATATACTGAGTATGTATACTGGAAGCAGCCGTCATTAGATGTATACAATGTAATCATAAAAGGTTGAACGAGGCCAGCAAGGCTAATCTGATATCATGTGAAGTTTAAATTATTCATTTTGTACAAATTTATGGAAGACCAATCCTGCCATAATTAAGATTAAATACCTTAGTAAATGAATTACTTAACCAATAAATGATCTAAAAAATTAACAAATGTGTCATTAAATGCAAAAATATAAAAAGAAAAGCTCAGTTAAACAACTGATCAAAATATTAGACATAAATTGATATTTCAGTTTCAATCTTTAGCAATTATATTTATCTGAGCACCATTATAAAAAATATTTCTACAATATTATAGCCTATTAGATACTGCATTCAAACACTATTTTACAATTGCAATATTACACATATTAAAATTTTGATTCTGATTCTGATTCAGTACATAGTGCAGTGCTACTTCTGCACTTACTAAATGTGTCATTACCAACAGTAATATCAGACCTGATTACACAACACATAGCCGTTGTATTCTGCCAGTTTTTATGTTTTTAAAAAAGCATTACTGAAAGAAACACATTTAAAAGACCAAAAAAAAATCTGTGCCTTCATTGTGGATTTTTCTCTGTCTAGAGACATCACTGCACAAACAGTGATGTCTCAGTCCAGGGATGTACTTTGCTGTCTTGGATGGTATCCACCATAATTAGTTCCTCAACAGAGCTGGCGCATCCTGGGGCTTAATGGGGAACAATCAATGCCAACACAAACAGTGTGTATTTCTTTGCATTTCTCCACAACTCTCCCTAAGATCAAGTTATCGAATCAGTTGAAACTTTGTACTTAGTCTTAATTTAGCTTTAAATCAACTCATATTTAATTGCAGACGGGTTTCTTTTTCTGTAACTACACACCATAGCGTACTAGCGTATTTCATGCAACGCGTTCACGGCTGCTCACACACACAAAATACTCAATGCCAGAACTGGAGATGAAATATGCAAACGCTATTGCTTTTTCTGTCTCTCAACCTGCTGTCAGGGGTTAGACATATAAGTGTGTTTGTGGCAGAGCAGAACTACACAGAAATATTCCACCTACACATACTTTAAAAATCTCATTTATTTTCTACGGCCATCTGCAAGTACTCCACTGTGAACCTTGTGAACTGAATGAATCATTATGTGTTTGCAGACATGTAACTTTTCCTCTGAAATGGAAAAAGTCTTGCAAATTGAAAATGTTTTTTGTTTCAAGCACTTTGTCACAATTGCCTGCACGATAATGCTGATTGGTAATGTATATGGAAGAAAAGTAAATTTGAGGGGATAATAAGTAAGTGAGTAAGTGTAAGCAAAAAGTAATTTTTTTTAGATCCCATTGGAAACTTTGATAATACAGGGTTTTATGTAATGCTTTTATAAGACGCTGGCCTTGGTAGAAAAAAAAGATAAAAGTGGTTGTTGACCATACAGAAATCTCACTGAATGCTTATTTGCATCATTCAGTAAAATTAATCCAACATGGATCTCACAAGCAAATAATTTACAAAGACACATTTTTTTTTCCATAACTGTTACGTTCGATGGCGGTTTCTGATATGAGCAAAATGGGCAACCACCCAGGGCGGCATCTTGTGGAGGGTGGCGAGAGTATGAATAATTAAGACACAAACAGTAAAGGTTTATAATCATAACCTACAACAATGGGAGGGTAGAGGGAACTAAAGTATTATTAATTTTATTTATTTCTGTTGTTAGAGACTTGAGATTTGACTAATTTGTGAACGTATCTGATTCAGCATTTATCCTACATCACCCCATTGAAATTTGTGAACGAGAACCTCACTCTTGTAGTCACTTTCTAAATCCATACATCAGCATAAAGACAACAGAAATTGCAAGTACCATTTTTTTCTGCCCAGAAAATGTTACATACTGAAACTTTAACTAACCCCAACCTACTTACACACATCCATTCAGACAAACTGCATTGTACATTTGTACTGCAACTTCTCTACATTTGGAAGGATGACATGTAGTGTTAATGACTGAGGCGGCTTTGAGAGTCATCAGGGGCCCACTACCCTCCTTGAAGGCCATGATAGAGGGTGATTTGCATGAAAAATACCTGCGTTTTGTCAGAGATCTTATGTGCTCTTTAATCTCCTCCCATCTGGTGGAAGCTATTTCTCCATTAAATCAAGACCAGCCATGTGCGTCAGTTTCATTTTTCAGGTAATGGGCTAGCCAAAAATGTTTGGCCATTTCTTTTGTTGTTTTTTCCCTCTTTTTTTTCTTTTTTTGACCAAGAAAGATGCAGTTTTGTCTCATTATACTATATACATACTCGTATATGTGATTGTTACGGGGGCCAACAACATGTGGTTTACTAAAACCTATGATTAGTGACATTGGAATACATTTTTGCATAAAACAGTTACTATGATTGCAGTTTATTGTCAAGTACATGTGTCTTGCAATGCAAAGTTCAGATTTTTGGAAACAAATCACATGTTCCATTTCATTAGTTTTCTGTGCAAAATTATTTATTTAAATGTGGCAAGAGGTTAAATATTTTCTACCATTTTATAGCACAATCAAGTTGCAATGTTACCTTCAGTTGTTATCAAAATGTTCTGACTCATACAGCAGTAAGAGTTTTTTTTTTTTTAAGATATTTAGGGTGTCCATGTGGGTAGTTGGAACATTTAATTGAGATTGAAAGTGTTGATTTTAGAGCACACGCTGCTTTCTTAGTCTATATCATGTCAGTCTCTGGCGATGTAAATCTGCTTCACTGGTGTTTCAACTATTTCCAGATCATCCTGAGAACTTGACAAGGTGTTTGGCATTTCAGTTTCAGTATTTTATTTCATTTCACATCAACGTTCAAGGCATTGTTGTGAAGAAGGTCATTGTTGTGAAGACATTCTAGAATCTTCAGCACAGTTTTCTTACAGATTTAGGCAAATACTCACACACTTAAGTGGAAACATTTTAAGCCTCTGTGTAGATCTGATGTTTGACATGTTCACAACATTGTAGTCTGGAAGCTTAGAAATCTGAGCTTTCACTGGATTTTGACATTGGAGAAAATCCAGATACCTATTCAATAGAGTAAAAGTAATTATTCCAAGCACTGATTTTTATTTTGCTGTACTTTATAAAATCAGTTTCTAAGATACAATTTTCTCACTCTGAAGGGAAGTTTTGAGCTGAATGCTTATCTGTCGCTTATCTGTCATGAAAGAAAAGAGATGACAGGAAGGCTGACAGCTTTAATTAAAGCTTTCTTTCACCAGTTTGTATAATGTATGACCTTTGTGTTTAGAAGTCTTTTTCTTTGTGATGAAGAAGTTTTGCTTCCTGGCCTATACAGTATCCAGCCTTAAAGGCATCATAAAGGTTCTTTGTTTAACAAATACTAGGCGTGTAACTGTTTCACCCTCTCTGGACGTCGACAAAGACACTGGAGTTATCTTTGAGAGAATGTTAAACTTTACATTGTTGCAACTGAGGGTCAACTTCAATTCACAGTTTTACAATGTGCCATATATAATGAGTTGAATTAACTGGAAGGAAATGATGGCATTACTCAAGAGTTTAGACAGAGATCAGAGATGGCTCTCTAACAGATCACCAAGATTTCCCAGTCATGTTTTATTAATCAAAGTGGTGCTTTTGTTTTATCTTCTATTGGACTCGACACTAGACAGAAAGCCACCTCAGGATATGGCCTCTCTTTCAGGGTGGCTAATTTTTCTTTGGATGGCCTCATTTGCATTGCAATTAACTGAGAAGAACCCATAAGTGGGTTCTGCTGCTTCTGACAATTAAGATGGAGTGGACGTTTCTGCTCATTGCAGTAAAATGATGGTGAGAAAATTATTGATGGGGTGGAGACCTGGGCCGTCATTTATCAAGTCTATATAAAAATGTTGCTATAAAATGTATAATCTGAGGAAAAAGGTTAGAGACTTTAATATGCAACCAGCTGTTTATAAATCTCATATGTTTTCAACCATGGCGTTTGTGCACACAGGCATGTCAGAACCGCCTCTAGTCATTTTGGTGCCCTAGGCAAGATTATGTATTGACACCCTGAAATCCCCCACCCCAAACAGCAGCAGCAGAAAAAGCTATTCAGGCTTTAATATGTTATGTATAGAACATTATTAAATATTGATGGTGGCACTCTGTTTTCATCCCATTGAGTATATATTATTTCACAACTTTTAGCATATTAACAGAAGGGTTATAAAATCCTCTTGGTTTTCTAAAAAATATCTTGGGAAGGTCAAAAACCGCATGCGACAAAACTGTATTCAAAAGAAAACGAGAAGCCATGTGGAAGTTAAAGCTTTCATAGATTTCTGTTGCTATGGAGCTTTAGGAAACAAAGATTTGAAGGTCTAGCCCTTTTACTGGCACATTAAAAATAGACTTTCAGAGACCCCGTGTGAGGATAGATGCAGCAAATATTTCTTCATTGCCTCTGGCCGGAAGATATGTAAATGTTCAGCCTAACATTTATTATTTGGTTGAGATTATGTGTTTAAAAATTAAAAGAAGTTGCAGTACACTTCAAGAGTTACATAGCAGCTGCACTGTCTATGCTAACATGATTAGACACATTTGCTTTATTTTACTTTGTCACCCTAACAATATGAGATTTTCAACAAGACCAGAACTGCACCATGAGCTAAAACTAAAAAAAATATCAAGGAGATGAAGAGGCATCCCTACCATACAACAATTATATCGGCTCTGTTCTTCTCTAAAGATACAGTCCAATAATGTATTATTTTTTTTTTTTTGTGAGGAATATTTAAGCAGTAGCAGATAACGTTCTAAATAATTTTATTCATGGCTTTGTTATCCCTTTTCTGTCAACATAAGGCACATGGCAAATCAGATTATTTTGTGATGTATTTAAGATAACGACATATACAATCAATCAATCAAATTTTATTTGTATAGCACATTTCAGCAGCTAGGCATTTCAAGGTCCTTTACATAATTAAAAAAAAATAAAAAATAAAAACAGCATGTGACATTGAATAAACAGTAAGAAAGAGAAAGATATTTTGGAAAAGAAAAAAAAAAGAAAAGATTAAAAAAAAAGATAAAAACATACTTTTGTTGCGGAATTTGAGCGCCTGTCATCGCCGGACTCCGCCGTCCTTTTAGCATGGGTATTATTCAGGCCCCGTCGCCTAACAGGGCAAGGTATCCAACCTTGCAGGACCAGGCTCCGTCCACCTATCACTCGAATTTTTGCGCTAGCACTTCGCCGTCCTACACAGATTTTTGTGCACTATTTTTACCTGTTAGAGTCTAGAATTTACAGGGTTTTTCTGTGAGCGCAACAACCCTCAATCACTCGCCACTTTCACATAAATAGATAAAAAGTAAAGATAAAAACATTAAAAACATCAAAGACATCAAAACCCACTCTCTAACGATACAGTCCAATAATTTATTATTATTATTATTATTTTTTTTTTTTTTTGTGAGGAATATTTAAGTAGTAGCAGATAACGTTCTAAATAATTTTATTCAAGGCTTTGTTATCCCTGCAGGATCCTTGGGATCCTGCAGCAGATTTTATTGTCTTAAACACAACAAATCACAGTAACCTCGTCCAATTTTACTATAAAATGTTGAACGATAAACCCGGTTGTTGACCTTTAAGCGGAGATGTTACATACTACATAGTAATTTCTGTACACGCATGAGCACAGCATCTTTTCTATTTAATTGGGTCGGTGAGCTGATTATAGGAGTCATGATCCATGGCTTCAGTGCACCAGCCTGACCAACCAAAATGTAAAATTGCTCCTAATAATTACTGTATGCTCACTGAAAAAGAAGAGGCACAGAGCTCCTCTGTCTGGATGCACCTTAATGAATGGAGTTTTGTACAGAACACATTCAATTTGACAAAATGAAACATCCTTCTACTGTCACACTGATCTAGACAAGTTTGTCAGTACAACTGGTAAAAAAAATGTGAAACATGTAAAAAAAAGATTTGAAATAACATCATTCATTGTGGCACAATCTCAATCAGACCATTTAGTTTGAGAGGATTCAGCTCTCCTTAACAGTTCCAGGTGATCTTTTATGCTCTCTTGTTTTCAGCTCATGCCTCTGATTTTACATTGAGTTTAAATGTGAGATAGACAGGGGTGGCCATGGAAACGTGTTCATTTTGTGTCTTGTGAATCATTTCTGTGTTTGATTGGTAATATGGTTTGGTCATCATCCTTTTGAAAGGCCCACTCATTTCAGTTAAAAAAGAAACAACTTTAAAGACCACATTAAACCCACATATCTGTTTAAAAAAGGTTTTGTTGTTGGTCTGATAATAAAATTTTGGCAAACTAATCAAAAATTGTTTAATTGGCTTCTGGTTCAACACAACCAGAAAAAAAACAGACAAACAAACAAACAAACAAACAAACACAAAACCATTTCAAAATAATACTCATTTAATTACGTCTCCAAACTCAAATGCAGATTTTTTTTGTTTGTTTTTTAAAGGAGCTATAGTTTTGGGGTTCCACTTTTACAGTCAGTATGTTCCATTGTATAACGTTAGTCACCCTATGGCTGCTAGCAGAGGGCTGGCTAGACAAAGAGGAGTGACACCTTTCTCTACTTTTGCTGATTATTTAAAAGTATCACTGTCTTCAGTCCTGTCCCCGCAAACTAGTGCAGTACCAGCATTAGCTGTCATCGTGGTGGCCTCACAGTTATCCAGTGATTATGAGGAGCTGGCACAGCAAGGCAGAATGTGTGCACCCACGAGGTGTCAGTAATGTCACTGTCATAGCTGGCACTCTAATGGTAGGTATGTTTGTTTTACATCAGTTAAAGAGCAAACAAAAAGAACATTTGAGAGGGGTAAATTCTAAAATCACATAGTGTGACCCTGAGTGCAGGGAAAGTGGCCTAAACTTGCTGGTGAATCCAGTAATTCGAAAGCAGCCAGAGTTTTCAGGATCACAAAGGTTTTTAATTGTATGCTTGCACAAGCTTGGAATTATCATTGGTCATTGAAACCTCCAGTAGGAATATATATCCCACACTACAGATAACAAAACAAAACCAAAAAAGCAAGCACAATAATAAAATAAAATAAAACTATACCAGGTTACTCAGTTGGAGATACAAGAACTGTTATAGTAACATTTCTGATGTAAGAATTCTGTTATATATTTATTGTTGAATAATTGAGTTAAATGAGTCTAAATAAATATCTACTCAGAAATGCACAGATTTCAAAATGCTGATTTTTGCAATATATTTATTTTTTTTAAATGGCAGGGGATATTGGATAGTTAACAGATACAAAGTGTGCACAATAAACAAATATGTACATTTATATATATATATATATATATATATATATATATATATATATATATATATATATATATATATATACATAAACACATTTATATAGTACAAGTGATGCACATTACTCACATGTCAGTTAATTGTTTATGAAATTGACAGATTGTAGGAAAAAACAGTTTTTATGCTCAGCTGTTTTTCTATGTCCACAGCACTCAGAAGCCCTTACCTGAAGGCTGCAGCTCAAATAGTCTAAATCCTCGTTGTGAAGGGTATTGTATTTTTCAGCATTTTTTCATGGTCCATGATAAATACAGATTCTGAAAGGGTGCCAGTGGCTCACAGATGAGCAGTCTGGATTGTTTGTTGCAGCATTTTGAATTCAGTTTTGGTTGCCAAGGCAAAGCATACAGTTATAGATGTACACAGAACAGACTCAGTGACAGCTGAATAGAACTGCACCAGGATCTTCTGAATAGGAAAATTTCTTCCTCGCCGGTGGAGAAAAAGCGGTGTCTGCCGGGTTCTGTTTCAGAAGGGACATTTTCTGTGTTGTTCACTTCAGGTCTTCTGTGATGATTGTGCCTAAAATGCTGCAGGATCCCACATAAGTCACTGTGCTATTAAAATGGTGAGAGAAGTTACCCAACATATCCAGCTGTTTCATAACTCCAAGTAGTTAAACGTGCACAACGTAAGTAGGGCCTCTGACCTTTATGCAGACTGATCTCCATTCTGTATCTAGCTGGTGACTAACATGACAAAGTTATGTAGTTTAACAGAGGACAAAGGAGGGGGTGCAGTCATTAGTGAACAGGGAGAAGAGTAGTGGGGAGGGCTCACACCCCTGGGGAGTACCTGTGGAGGTTAACCTTGAGCTCGATCTAGATTTTTCCGTTCTCACTTGCTGCTGTCAGTCAGGACGTTTCTAATGTGGTGACAGGTAGAAACTGGAACACCAGTAGTTGAGGTGCAGTGCTTTGAAAAAATATTTATTTTCTTGCAAATGTAGATAAGTTGAGTTGCTGGTGTTCTCTGGGTCATTGTCCCACCAAAGAAGGACAATTAGTTGCTTAGGAAGTGACTCATTGGGATTCATTGCTAGAGAGTCATACTTCCATTAACAACTAAACAGGCCAGACCCCAGATCACCAAGCTACCATGTTTGACTATCAGTATGACTTTTTTTATATATCTTAATTTTAAATCAACTGTAATACGTCACACCTTGTAAAACACTCCACTTTAGGCCTGTCTGTCCAATGAATAGGAACAAAACAGAAAATCTGAAAAATAGTAGATTAAATAACTCTCAATCTCTAGTAATTTTATCCTGATGCTTTTCCTTTTCCTTTTTACTATTTTTATGCTTTTGGTGAAATTGGCTGGGTAGTGCATTATGTACGAATAAAATAATATGGTACAAGCCAAAGTGAGTATGGTGGAAATAGGGTGACAATCCTAGGTAAGAGGTAGGTGGAGTAGAGGCACAGTGTGGGAGAGAAGTAAAAATTATGAAAGTCGATGTTACTTACCAAGTGAGTATTACACTTTTCATGCAAAAACCCAGCTAACGAGCAGACATTCAAGCAAACCAATGCACTGCTGTTCTCCAGGGATTTGTTTCCTGCTGAGCATTTTATTCTTCACCTCGACTTTGTCTTCTTTTGAACACAAGATAATAATGATGTCTATAATTATTTTTGTAAGTCTGCACTTGAGAGTGTGGAGTATGATGCCATTCATTTCTCAACACTTCACAGACATCATTCAAGAAGATGTGGCACTCTTTATTTTTCATTTAACCTTCCTTACACAACTATGCTCTCCTTTTTATTTAACCCTTTTATGGTGTTCAGTTTCGTATGTTGATTTATTCCAGTGACACTTTTTTGTTCTTATTTTTTCCTACTTAGCACATAGAAAACTGGTTTTGGGTATCACCCCTGCAAACAATGTGTTTTTTTTCCCAGTGAGACTGATTGAGCACACCGGTTCTATTGGTACACATCTCCTGGTGACCTCAAAGAGCAGGAAAGTGTCAAGAAATATAACCTCTTAAGGTTGATAAAACGATCAGCCAAGTTTAAACCCTAAAATTGATTTTTTCACCCCTTCAGTCCTTTAAAAGGAGCTCTAAAGTTGTGCATTTCTTTACTGAAAAGTGTTCAGTTCGGTTTCTATGTAAACATTTCTCAAAATCACTTCGTGTTTTTTATATATAGAATGATTTTTTTTTTTTTTTCAAAATCACAATATCACACAATTCTTAATTACTTTAGGTTTCTCATTTTCAAATGTACTCACGGATCCTAGAATCAGTCTGAAGGCTAGATAGTCTCCTGTAAAGGACAACTAATAATGGAAAATAAAGTCACAAAGATTATACTTTAGTAGATAGATAAAAAAAATAACATTGTAGCATAACTTTAACAAAAAGGTAAAATGATCAAAAGTTGAATTCACATACTCACATTGAACTATTAAGATGGTCCGTAGAGGGAAATTAAGAACATAAATAACACTAGTAGTTGGACAAATAGTAGATCAAATAATTTTGTAAGAATGCAAAAATATGTCTAATTTTGACATGTGGGTGTGTGGTTGACCTTCCTTGGTCCTGTCACTTGTGCCATTCTTTAATATTAAACATGGCTTTGTGTTTAAGACGCTTTGCACAGTGCAAGGACACGGAAGTTAAACAATCTGGTTACCAAATTTCAGTTTAAGTGAGTGTCAACATGTGTTTTCCTTGTGACAGATGGCATCCTGTCATTGGTGTCCCCAGTTTCACCCTGCATAGGCTGAGAAAAACCTCAGCCCCTTGTGAACTTCAGCAGGATAATCAGCTTTAAAAATGGATGGATGCGTTTGTGTGACCCAAAGACAATCAAATGACAATTATGTTGCGACTCAAAAAAGTTTTGATGGCAGAGTTGTAAAGTGTATAAGCAACACGTGTGTCTACTGTGAGTAAGCTCTTCATGCTTTGTCTTACAATGCAAACTTGTTCATCTTTACCATTTCACTTAGATCCATCAGGTCACTAAACAATCAGGTAGACCAACAGAATTTGTATTGTGAGTTATCAGTGAATACCTTGTCATGCAACGCCTCACTCTTAACCGAAAGTACTGCAGGCAGAAGAGGGTAAAAAAAACAACAACAAAGTTTTAAAATCAGTTTTTATTCACTTTTGTCCAGTTTATCACTGTCATGGTTTAGATAAGCTTGTGAGCCACATGCAAGATGAATTTCAGGAGAAAAGAGGAAAAGTTGAACAGATTTTTTGAGACCAGTGAGTAATGAGTTCATGTTGGTCTGGGAGGTTCTTGGAGCTTGGGGCTGAAACAATATGAGGGAGAGGCTGAGAATGTGAGCAGGGCGGAATAAGAGATGCGGATACTGTTTGCAGATGAGTGAAAAGGCTCGGGGTAGTTAAGGATGATGAAGGCCTGGGAGGAGTGAGTTGAGTCTGGGTGTTGGCTTGTGTGGTGGCTTAAACAGGAGGAGCTAGAGCGAAGGCTTGGAGCAGGAGGAGCTTGGACACACTTAGAAAGTGGAGAGAGTTGGAGGGCTGACAGGTTAGGATTGGAGGATGATGGTGAAAAAGAGCCCTGGGAGTGCTGGTCATGGTTGTTTTAATACAAAGGGTAATTGAACTGAAGCGACTTTACTAACGAATCTAGGAAGCAACATGGTAGAAAACTTCCTTGTACCTTGAAGATAACCTTCAGGGAAAACACAGGGGACAAACATTAGAGCAAGCTTGGAGAACATTGAAAAATAATCAAGGAAAATTAGAGAGCGAAAGGCGTCGCTATGGTTAGTACTCAGGCAATAAATGACTAGCAGCCGGCTCCTCTTGCCCTCCTGCTAATGACTGATGAATTGGTGGTGCAGGCACACCCTGTTCAGCTCCACCCAGAAGTACAGCAACCCAAACCCCGACAATCACAAGGAAATCAAGAGAAAACCAGTTATCAGTTCCTAATGAGATGTTCAATGTTTTTTTTGGTTTTTTTTTCATCAAGGAATTGACCCATGATGGCTTTATCGCCACAATTTGGAACAAATCAGGAATTTAGGAAATTAACACCATACGATGAATGGCGGGGTCGTTAAAAAAACTAATATGGATATGAAATGAATTGGGTGAAAATAATGTCAGAGCCTTGACACACAGACTCTAAAGCAATAAAAGCTTAACATTTATCTGTTACATCAACGGTAGAGGCAAGGGCAACATGCATTCAAAGCACTTAAAGCTTGGTGATGTTTACACGACCCCCTGATAGGAATAAATGTCATTTTAATTATGGACTTTTAAATATTCATGTGAGCTATTCCTATTTCAGGGTGTAAATATCATCTCTACATGATTTTTCAAAAGGAAATTAGGTGGCATATTGGGTACCTATTGTGGGCTTTTTCTAATTGTGCTGAAGAAAAAAAGAGAACTCACTTATCTGTGAGTGAGGCTCACAGATAAGTGTGAGCCTCACTCACACTTATCTGTTCTCTAATAGTTCCATCTTGTAAAATGAAACTTAATAAACAAACAGTGATACACAGGTGATACCAGAAGTTTACATATATCAATTAAAAAAATAAGTCTGAAGATAAATAACTCCAAACTTTTTTTTTTAGTTCAGTTAAAATGATCAAATTTACATGAATGTATCACAATAAATAACATGCTAGAGATTTACTTCTCCTTAAAATAAAAATGTACATACTTTTTCTGCAATGCCTTTTCAGGTCTGCCCCCATACTCTTTATTGGTTAAAGATTAGGGTTTTGTAATGTCCATGCCAAACATTGACTTTGTTGTCGTTAAGCTACTTTTAACCACTTTGGCCATGCACTTAGGGTCGTTGTTCATATCTGTATGGAAGTAAATCTGTGCCCAAACCTTAACTTGCAGGATTATGTCTTTTCATGATGCCATCCATTTTATGAAGTGCATCAGAACATGGTGCTGCCACTTCAGAACTATAATGAAATGCAGTGACATCAGACATAAATAGCACTCTCACACCAGGGATTGTCACTAAACAACTAATATAATTAAAGCAAAAACAATTATATTTTGATCAAATCTTTCAGTTTAAAGAACATTACAGAGATAGATAGATAGATAGATAGATAGATAGATAGATAGATAGATAGATAGATAGATAGATAGATAGATAGATAGATAGATAGAATATTACAATCCCAGTTAAGATAGACAAGTTTCAGTACATGTAGCAAAATTAAAGACAACAATGACAACTTTACAGGAGTTTAACCCAACTAAATGCATTTTTATTGCAAAAGGTAAAACACTCATAGAGATTCCCCAGCAAAAGAGGGAAGAGATCCTGCTGCAGCATCCTGGAAGTAGTACAGGATGATGGACGATATGCTTAGACCTAAACATCACATTAATCCTCAGGCTCCGCACAACTCCCAAGGACGCAGCAGCGGTTTCTCCTCAAGAGCAAGCATGGGGCAAAAGACGGGTGGTATGTGAAGAGGAGAACACACCGGTTAGAAGCACAGGGAGCCAGATCGGCTGTTTTAGCTTCAGGATATGGACTGGAGTGGAGGGAAAACAGACCACTGGAGCGAGAAGAGCATGAGAGGCAGGAAGGAGGCTGGAGAGCAAAGGGAGAACAGATTTGCAACAAAAGTAGCTGGAGAGAAAATAGAGGGATAAAGAAAAAGAATCAGAGGAAATAGATCTGGAGACAAGCTGATGACTATTTCACGTATCCTCTAAACACACAGAGATATCATACAGAGTTTAATAGTAAGCCTTTTAGTCTTATCTGAGCCATGTGCAGTTAAGATAGATGTGTTAATTTTTCTATGTTTCTTTCTTAGAGTTTATTTTAGCTATTTGTTCCTCACATTTAATAAAGCAACAACATAATGCTTGCCTAAATCTACATAAAGTTTTTCATCAACATTGTACATGTTGGGGGTTGCATAGCCCCCAAAGCAAATATAGATACAGGTTCCACATAAAAGGAAAGAATAAAATAAAGATTTCAGATTAACAAATACAATAACGTTTGCTTTATCACTGAGTTAGAAAATATAAAGCTAAACTAAAACTAAGTACATACCATGTTGCATTAGCTTGCAGCAGTAAAGTTGAATAACTGACCATGTGGTACTATATGTCCTCAGTTTTCAAGATTCACTATGGAATTATTGAAAAATAAAGTTTAACGTATATTAAGGTGTTGCTCCAATTCGTCTGCTGTTGTGCTTAGCAGAAATTGACTTCGATGAACGTCCCTGTGACCTCAGAAAAAAAAAAAAAAGACAAATAAAACTAAATAAAAACCATGCAAACTCAGCTGAAGACAAAAGTTAATGTATTCAATTCTCTTTGAAAATTATAAGGCTAAATGACTGTAAAGTCAGTATAATACCTTTCTGGAAGCTTGTGACTGTTGACAAATTACTGCAGAAAGGAGGAGTGATCATTTATTTTTTAACAAAGGTTTTGCAGTGAGAGTACTACTCTTAATTACCCTCTGAAAGCCATCTAATCTTATTGGACACAATGCCAAGTCATAATTAAAGAAAGTTTCTTCCACAGATCCATTCAACTGTGGCCAAAAAGGGAAAAAAAAAAAAAAAAAACAGAAAAAGAAAAATCAATCCTGTACTGTTTAATTAAAGGCCAGGCTCACACTACGTCAAGTCTTTTCAGCCAAACCGGGATCTCCCTGTGTGTGCACAAGGCTGCTGTTTAGCTGGAGTGTTTATATATGGGTAAATACGTTGGCACTGTTGGCATTTATTTGGATGTGTGACCTTTTTACCATGCTATCAATTGAGAGCCATCATGTTATTCTCACAGAAGCAAAGGTTTTGTGAAAATGCCACAGGGTGGCAGCTGATAATGGGAAAGTAATAGGGAGCTAGTTAGATATGTCAAAGTACGACTGACAGTGTTGTAGCTGTTCATTCTTAACAAGAACCTGATCTAAATGCATTGACTCGTGTTCATAGTTCACCGCCTAAATATTTTGAAACAAACTTGGACCAGCTTGTTCATTTATCCTATTTTGCCTGAAAGACAGTTTGAATAAATTTGTATAGGTGTTTAATAAATTAGCTTAAATGGATTATCCAATCGCCAAACATCCATTTTACTCTCTCTTTTTGTCGTTGCTTATGTGACCTGCATTTTAGAACGACTGGATTTCCAATATAGCTGCTCTCCTTCACGTATATTAACGCTTTTGTGAACAGAATAGAAAGCTGAAAATACGTCAAAGTGGTTCAATTAGACTAAGTACGCAAGAGTGTCACTTTTGACACTCTTATTATTAGTATCAAATCAGCAACGACAGGATCTGGCATACGGTTTATCGTTTCTCTGCTCTTTAACCTATTAATGCACTGTCAAAAAATGAATAATGAAGCTGAACAAAAGCACTCACTCATTTCATGGTTTTGATAACTCCATAACCATAAAATAAAAATAAATTGAGGTTGTCTCTGCGTAACATTGGTCATTGTGGGAGTTAAACCACCACAGTGTTAGTCTTCAATAAAACCTTTATTCTGATTAAGCACTGTTCTTTCATCACACAAACACTTTTGTGTTTGTGTGATGCGAACACCATTTCCTTTGAGTGTACCAAATCTCTAGGATCAGTACATTAAAATATGTGCTGTGGTACAGCGTGAATGGATCACGTCATGATTCACCAAACACTATTCAGCGTGAAAGGGTTTGTTCCTTCTTTAAGACAAGAACGACAGTGTTGACAACCAACCTGCCTTGAAAAACAATATTAGCATGAACAACGCACGTCCTGATTGGCAGTCCAGCTGTTAAATAGAAGTGGTGCTGTGTCTCTCACTGGGTTTATCTTTATTATACATTTAATGAGTCACAGACTGGCCACGCTGGACCTGACCTAATCTGAACAGAGAAAGGAACGAATCAGTTAATGAAATGGTTTGCTGCAGTTCGTTCATTTGAACTCGTCGTTCATGAACAACACAACACTACTCTGTTCTTGTTTTAGATTTTCACTCGCAGCATGGTCAGAGAGAGGAGTGATGTTGAGCATTGGGTTGACATGCATATAAGTCGATATATTAAATCTTGTTACTGGTTTAAGTTGATGTAGATTCATCTACCTGTTTGTCAGCCAAGCCAAGGTAGTAAACATTACTTTTCTTTGCTGTATCAATTATAGTTTTACACATTCAACTTTTGATTTAATAAGCACAACGAACAGTTGTGGGAACTTGGTCACATTAGCTCCTCATATAGTAGAAGTGCTTCTTAACATAGACAATATTGATCTGAAATGGGGAAGGTGAAGCCACAGGAAAACCAGAGAAAATATCATCTATGCATTCACAAACCTGCATTGCAGTATTTTTCCTTCTCTAATAGGTGTCGGGTTGGTTGTCAGAGCTGTCAAATCAGTGCATACGTGTGCAAGAGTGTGTCTACTCTTGTGTGTATTACCACACAAAATGTTTGGCTTTGTTTACAAATTGATTGTCTGACCACTTGTGTCTTTGTGGCTGATCTCACCTGTCAGGGCGGTTGGTGAATTTTCAACGTGGTCGGACAGACTGACAGATGGAGCTAAAAAAAACCCCACTTATATTTAAGAAAAAAAACAACAACAAAAAAATCAGCCTTAATGGCTTTTCTTTTTCCTATGTCACCTTCTGAAGGACAGTGACATCTATAGTGCAGCTAATTAAAATATATTTGGGGTCTGCACTTGACAAGAAACGCCAAAAGCCAAGGTTATCCAGATAACTCAGGAAGCCTTAATTTACCAGCAAGGTCAGGTAAAATTGAGTGTCATTCCTCTGTTTTACGCAGGTGGATGTAAACTCATATTGCCTGAATAGAAACCAGTGGGTAGAGAGTTGTTAAGCCCAGGCTAGAAGAATGCATTGACGGTGAACAAATTACTCCTCTTGTCATTATATATTAACAATGTGCCAATTTAAAACATTTAAACCTGCTGTACATAAAGAATACACATATTTTTAGTGTAATTTAGTTGGATTTAGGATATTATTAGCATTACAGTTATCCTTATCTCATTTGTATTTAAACTTACAGGTGTTATTTGACCTTTTTTTCTTTTGCTCGAACCATTAATAGGAGCAAACTAGAATACATAATAACACTTATTGCAGCATGTTCAATAATTGGGTGGAGCGCCACAAGCAGCAGGAAGTCGGAGACTCTGGGTTTTGATGCTGTGCTGAAATCCCACTCCTAAAGAAAGCATAGTGAGAATCATCTGCTTCACGGTTTTTAGGTTATGTTCTTATGTTGTTCAACAACATTTATGCCTAATGAGTCCATTGGTGGGTATATTCATTCTTAAGTTATTTATGGGATGGCAAACAGGAAAAAAGCACAACAGAGTTTGCCGTAAAACGCTAATAAAGACTCAGGGAGAGGAGTGCAATGTACTGAGATTTGTGTAATTGTTTAAGAAGCATGTCTCACAATGAATTACAACAAACATGTCTTTACACAAGTAAAACTCATTATATACAATTATTATGCACCTTGTGAATAACCTATATGCCCAATTGTTGCCACCTTGTTTCAGTTTCTGTTGTATTTTGGTCAGTTCAGTTCTGACCACCAAATCAAATGGCAAGGTAAAAGTCAGACTCATCTTCTGTCTGTTTATCTTATGTAATTGCAGAGGGTTAGCTCAGAGCAATGATGAAACGAAGAAGTGATAATTAATATCACATTCTGCTTTAATTTGACAGCAAATGTCCTCACTAATTCTGTAATTATTTTGTGTTACTGGGGACCATTATTTCATTAGATAACATATTTGTCTGCAAAAACTCAATAATGCTGTGACCAACATTAATGCTTTACATTTTATCTTATTAAATGCAATCAAATAAACACTCTACATTTAATTAATGAGTATTGAATGGTTTACATTAGTGTAGAGATTTTGCTCCGCCTAACTTACCAGTGATGCTGCACTGATGATTTTTCAGTAAACCACTTCTAGCTCATAATGACAATGAGCTAGATGTATGTAGAGTAGGGGTCTCCAATTTATTCCTCGAGACCTAGGCTAAGTCAACTTTGCATGTAGAAGAGTGCATTTTTAAAGCATAACTTCCTGGGTCTCATCAGTCCTTACTGATTTTAGTTATTGTCTGCAAAATCTTGACAGATGCATGAACAGAGTAATGGGAGCTGTTTCTCAAATTCCTCATTGAACTGCATTTTGTAGACCAAAGTGGGTGCAATCTTAATCATTCTAAGTGATGGAGCATTGTTGCTTTACCTTTTTTTTTTTTTTTTTACAATTTTCAGGTTCCTAACTTGCAAATATGTGTACATAAATTTATATAGCATAAAAATGTAAAGAATAACATAACATTTTGTTTGTACTTGTAATTATAATACTTTTTCATTGGTCAAATTTGTTCAAAGCGGACACAATGTAATTTATTAAAAATTACTTACCAGTATTTTTGGAATCTGCCATGGCTGGAACTGATGCTAATGTTTAGTGTATTTTTGAAAGAGATTCAAAGCATTGATTTTGTTAGGGTAAATTGGATGGTGAAATTAACATCCTACTTAACATAATAGCACTACGTTGGCGGATTAATTAGGATTCTTTCCTGAAACAAGTTTTTTTGTATTTATTTCTAAATCCTCTTAAATTACCTGACATTTTTAAGGATTTGAGGTACCATTTTATTTGTCTATATATATATATATATATATATATATATATATATATATATATATATATATATATATATATATATATATATATATATATATACAGTGATTCTTGAGAATAGGGACAAAACAGGTCCTATGGATAAAGCATGAAATTTGAATAAAATATACACAAAATATATTTTTTTCAAATATCTAACTAAACTACCCTGGGTCATGTGAGCACAACAATGTATATTTTTCTTTTTTTTGCTGAATATTTTTTTATTTTAAACATTGTAGTCGGTGGATGATGCCTGTAAAAGCCCTTGTCCAGGAGCAGAACTCAATACATTCTTATAGTTTAAAACAATTAAAGAAATACTAAAATTATATATTATGACAATTAAGTATAAGTAGTCATATAAATGATTATAAAAGTATCGATAAATTGAATTAAAAATAATTTTTAGATATTTTCCAACTCCGTTGAAATTTGTCCTTAGTTTTTGTCAACACCGTCAGAAATGAAAAGAATGTAAAAAAATCAGGCATTATTGGGGGGCACCAGAACTTCTGAGGACCCCATGACGTTGTCTTTTCTCTTCCTTTGCTAGGAGGGCTAGTTAGCTCCGGTTAGCTTAAGTTATTCTTTAGTTTTTTCTTCTGTTTTATTCCTAAGTTGCTTGTCACAACCATGATGTGTCAACTCCATAACTGACAATTTACAAAACTTTGATGAAATTTTGCGAAATAAAAGCTTAATTTTGGTAAACTGTAAAGATTTAATGGACCTGACGAGCTACAATATGGCCTCCTTCAGAATAACATCATATAAATTGAGGTAGTTTGGCATTTCGTCAACTCCGTCAGATGTCAACTCCGTCAGAGTTTTTCTGACTCTTTCAGTGAAATTGTTGTCAAATCTCACTTAATTGTGCAACTAATTCATTTTAATGTATTTTACATGAATTGCATTACTTCACATGTACCAAGTTTTTCATTTTACTCACTAGTTTGTCACCACCTTCAGTTCTGTGTCAACTCCGTCATGCACTGTCAACTCCATCAGATGGACTTTTTCTTGTTTTTTGTTTTAAATAATATTTATTTTATTTCTTGAGAAGCATTTGTCTGTAAATTGAGTAAAAATATCACTAATGGGGTATTTTAAAAATCATTTTAGATTTATTTTTGTCAGATGGTGATGACAAAGTTTTGGGTCAGGTCGATTAAAAATGTAATTTTTAAAAAAAAATTCGCAACTGGGAGCCTGTACCTTAGCATCTTCATATTTTCTAAACATTATTTGTCATATTTGCATACATAAGGTTGAGAAATAATAAAAAAAAATATGGGAAAATTAAAACCCATTTTGTCCCTATTCTCAAGAATCAATATATATATATATATATATATATATATTTTTTTTTTTCTTTGACACTCTTTACATATTTCACTGTTCATACAGAAATCTTGGGTCTTCTTTTGATGTGTTTTGTGGCGCAATGGAATTAAATGTTGACTTTTCGTGACTACTAAATCTGCACCTGTGAGGCAAAGGGAGCAAATGAGGAGGTGAGTAGGCTGTCAAGCTCACCAAAAAAAATTAAGGCTGACTTGAAGGTAAGTAAATCTGCCATATTTAATGAGAAACATAAGAAAGTGTTTCAGCGTTGTACCAGTCAGATGTTTTGGCCAGAGGCTGTGTCTGTAATTCCTAATATGGTTTCTCCATTACAGCTAAAATACATAAATAAATAAATAAATAGAAGAAGAGAACTTAGTGTGGGGAAGTGAGCTGAGATTAGACCTTGGGACACAGATTCTCATTTAGTGTGCCCTGGTACATAGAAGATGTCAACAAGACATATCCAAATTACTTAATTCTCTGTAATTGACATGGATGTTAATTGTAGAGGATGTAAACATATTTTCCATTGGGAGGGTGTGTTGATCGGTGTACTTTGATGAATGATGAATCCCACTTTATTCATTGCTATTCATTTTTTTTTGTGTTAAGATTTTGTTTGATTTTTTTCTCCCATCGTAATGAATTATGAATTGATTTTTTTCTTTTTTACTGTAATTTTGTGCTTCAATTTTTCTATTGCAGAGTAAGGGAAATCTTCATTTTTAGCATAATAACTTCTCACCTTGTCAAGTAGGACAGACTATGAAAAATAATAACTACGTGGAACTGAGGAAGCTAAAGGAGACATCCCTTGAGATTTAAGCCAGGGCTCACCTTCCATATAGGCAGCCATGGAACTGGCAGAAAAAACTTTGACCTCATTAAGAAACATTTTTTATTTATAGGCCTCCCTGAAATAGAAATATCAAATGAAGGATTTTTCCAAAGAAATTAGAGCAGTCTTTTAGTCTTTCATTAAATATATGTTGTTGAGGAGACAATGTTTTGATGTTACTTCTTTTCCCAAGTTGTAAACAGGAAACAACATGGTGTGGCTCTAACCCAACCATTACTACCATTTAAGTGTGCTGAAAGTTTTAAGTGTACTGCTGTGTTAAATTTTCCTGAGATGACATAAAGAAAACAGGAAAAGCCAAACAGTTCTTTAAACAAGCTCAAAACATAAGAATAAAGAATGCAATTTTTCTCATGTTGTGCGACTTTCATACATCATTACATGATATACAGTCATTATACAATCAATTACAATATGTGTCCAGATAATCTTTAGTAATCATTTTTCTTTAACGCTTTATTAACGCAGCATTTCTTTAGACATATTTTTTTTTTAAATTAATCCGAAACAAAATTCTCCTAGATGTCTTCACGACCAAATCCAGATCAGCAGTCAGATGGTGGCACAAATTCAGGTCCCTCCTAATGAAGCTGTTGGGCCTCACTGTTGAACCACCAGCGCGAGGGAACAAGAATTCACCTGAACCTCTCACACCCACAAGTCAAATACTACTCAAGAAAGTATATCATCAACCTGGATTTAGGACAACAAGCAATATTATATGTTGCCATGGTAATTAAATGTCGCTTGCTTGAAAGTAGATGTGTCACTAAAAAAAGACAGGCAGAGATTTGAACATTGGAAATTATGATTTCAGACGTCTTCAAAGCCACCGAAAATAAATGTCTTTTCTCCACAAGCGTTTCTGCTTGCACATTTAATAAAGGATTCACCCATCTCTCTTGCATTAACACACATCACTATGTTAATAAACACAGAACAACCTCTTTATAAATGTCGTTAACTGTAGTGGTGTTAAAGTTGAAGGTTCTCTGCCCAAAATGCTAAGGAAGTGCTTCTGTTTTTGTTGAGCATTTTCTTTTGCTCAGGCCAGCATCTCCTGCATCATACCGTTGGGCAGTGTGAGGACATGTCGTCATACAGTCTGTACTGGAACTGAATACAATCACTGAACATGTTGTGCAGTGGATGACCAGCCAAGGTAAAAACGAAGGCTGACTTTTCAAAGAAACACACAATCCATAGTAGTGAGGGTTGCAATTCAACATAACAAGCTTAAAAGATATGAAGGAATTGTTTGTGCAGTCCCCAATGGCTTCGATCCAATTACAGCTATCACCAAATGACTTTTTATTCTTAATTTCAAAGATGCCCTTTTCTTACAGGTAATCAGTCAATAAATTACTTCTTGGCAGTTGAGCAACCTGTGCTGCAATAATGTGCTTGATGCTTTTTTAACAACTAAATATAAGGAACTCTTTCCTTTTATAAAAACCCTGCAAAGGTACAGTTGAATCAGAAATAAATCTTAGGCATTTCTTCACATACACAAGGAAGGGTGAAATGTATCTGTTTGATCATTAATGGGTACTATAAAAATAAATATTTTTTTCTTATTATGAATTTAAGGTGGGGTGGTTTGGGATCAGTAAATATTAGGACCACTATTCAGCACCGAAAGCTCAGAGGATCTTAAGTGAGACAAATCCCAAGTAGATTTCTCAGGCTGTAGAAAGAAACTTTAGAAGGTGGTTGGTATTGGTCTAGCCTCGCCATCGCCTTGCCGTGCAACTCAGCTCAAAAAAAAAACCTTGCTTACAGCACAGTCTGGGCTTTCTCCTCTCCTATTCGATTCCCTCTGGTGGTTTTCCTACCAGGCTGATCAGCGAACAGAAGGAAAAGTTGTGGATGATGATGTTGCTTTTCTGTGCTGTTTTAGAATTGTAGTTTGCCTGTAGTTTTAAAAATGGCAGCGGAGGAAGTGAGCAAAGCCATTCAGTCCATATTGGCCACACTTCCAAATATAGAATTAACATTAACGGCCGCCTCATTTGGACCAGCACTTCTCTCTTTGCAGTGAAACATGGTTGTTCGGAGTGCAGGCAATTTCTGGTAAGCTTCATAGCGTCAAACATGTGCATTACATATCTCATGGGCAAACATTAGCAATTACATAAAATTTTAAATCGGAAGCATTTGTTTATCAATTAACAAGAGCCCAGACCCTCTGTATGAAGAAAATAGTGTAGGACAAGAGGCTGGTTTTAACGGGCTAGTGTTGGTCTACCAGCACATAAAAAGTCTGTTAATCTCGCTTAATCTTGATATATCAATTTTATTCTTGTTTTTACAGTGTCCATTTGTTGCTTTTGGATAAACATCCTTTGTTTTAGTTGAAAATATCTATGTTTTAAATGATTTTTATATGAAGTGTACCCTTAAATAGCCATAAAATCGCCACTAAAGTTCAGTTTTCAGACAGTATACAAGCACAGACTTCGTAACCACAAATAAAGAAACATAGTTGTAAAAAAAAATTAGTGATGTGTCGTTTGGCCACACTTTGTTCATAGGAACATCTACAAAACATACATTTTTTTGTTTTTCTCATGCTGGTGGCTCCTGCAAAGCTACTTCCTGCATACTACAGTTGACAACAGAACGATTTCTGTGCAACTCTTGCTTTCTTGCTTAAATGAAAAAAAAAAATATTCAAGGTCATGCAGTAGCTGAAGATGAAGATGGGAGGGAATTATAACAGCTCTGTAAAAAAAAAAATCTTTTTCACAGTGTTTCAGCTTTGAAATCACTGTGAGTGTGAACAGAGCTCATGAGAGATTTTACCTCAAAAAAGCATCTGTAGCTCATTTCAAGAGCAGCATCTACATTCTCTCTCCTAGAGGAAATAAAGTCATAACCAGAAAACACATAACTGTATGGATGGAGGGATGTTTCATAAGCTACAATTACATGACTCCTCTGGAAAAAAAAAAAAAAAAAAGTTTGTATGTGAACTTCACAATTAGCTCCTTAATTAAAACCTGTGCTTATTTCTCAATAGGGCAGACTCGGTTGTCTCAGGATTGCAAGTATACACACACACACACACACACACCACAATACTGCCCTTAGAACTGCTTTTAATCCAGTTGATATGCTGCATAAGGTGAGAGGATATTGATTGCTGGGCATAACATGTGTAAGGAACGATAATGAAAACAGCTTTGAGGATATTATACCCATGAAGGAGTCTAAAAGCAATGCCGTCATATATAAAACACCTATGACTAAATTACCAGTCAAATTAATTAATTTCTTTCATGATCAAATACTTTTTGCTCACACAGTATCAGTCTTCAAATGTCGTATAAGTGAAGCAACAGTCAGTCTTGTGGCAAATAAAATGAGTTCTTATTTTGGTTTAGGCTGATTTTGTTGCTACCTGTGTAAGAAGGAAAGCTGCCAATGACTAATGCTGGCTGATCTTGACTTTGGCATACCTCCCTCCCCAGTTGTTTTATAATCTAGGTTGCCATTTATCATTGTCATTACTTTTATGGTAATTTGCAACCAACGTGCAAAAGAGCATTAAACTAGCCAGGACTTTGCCGAAAACATGTCTGTTTTCAGAATATTTCAAGGGAATTAAACACATGAATGTCTCACAATTTGGACTTTGTAATGGATGCCTAAATGACATTGAATACCTCATCAGTTTTATTTATGTTTTTGTTTTGTTTTTTTTGTCTATTACGGGTTATCTATTTCAATAAAAAAAACAAAACAAACAAACAAAAAGAAAACATTTCCCTAATGAATGTGTGCCATTTTGCCAGATACACAAAAACATAAGACAGCCATTACATAATTTCATAGCTGGTAGTAAATTACAGTTAAAGACCTCTTTGTTTTTGGATCATTGCATGAAGCCTTTAGTAAAAACCTGAAAATCTTACAATTATGCACTGCAGCTTAGGCTAAATTAAGCTTGGTGATTATATCTGTTTATGTGTTTGTGTGTATACCATTGTGTTCTTTGCTGCCACTTGAGCTGATCCAGCCCTAGAGCAGTTTGTTCAGCTGACATTTTAATATACTGCCATCCATAACCCCAACAGTAGGAGATGCCTACGCAATAAAAGTCTTGCTGAGCATACAGTATAGCCCTTAACACTAATGTTTACCATGTTGTGTCCATATTTTGTTTGGCGAATTCTCTCCATTGCTAGCATTTAAACTGAAAAGGACAAGCTTTTGTGTCCTTCCAGACAGGAGCTCTACATATTTGACAAAGAAGTTTAAAGCTAACAGCTGCTGATTAATCTCGATGGGTCTAAATTTCTGGCTAGTGCTCAACCGGTTATGGAGTTGGATGCCCAGCATACTTAAAACCTCTTTTGCATCCACTTGACAGCTGCAAAGAGTAAGAGCCAATTCTGCTTGTTAAGCTGCTTCTTTCTGCTCCTTCTACAGTTACGCAAAAACAGAGAATAAATCTGAAGAGCATCTCACATTCAAGCTGCTACCAGTCAATTACTGATTGATTTATTTTTTGTACTATATAGTCCTGTACAGATTTGGTGCAGATCAGCTGCACAGAGAAAAATGTTAGGTAATCAAACGAAAAGAAATGAGGTAACGTCACTATATTTGTAATGAAGTACTCATAATTTACACCTTTAGTAATCCAACTTTGTGAAAGGGAAAATTTATAAACATGCTTTGTTTTACTTTTTATCGCAAAGTAAGACTTGAAATAGTCAAGTCATGTTATATTCATACATTTTTCACTTTATACGAACCTTTATTTACTTTACAAAGGCATTGCAAATTGTTCTGCCAGCTCTGCAAATAATGTGAGGAGGTCTGTCCTTGGTGCACCTGTCTTGCACTTCTGTGTGTGTGCATGTGTGTGTAAGTGAAATATATATATGCTGATTCAAAGCAGCTGCTGCACAAAAGCAAGCTTATTGAAACGCTGTTCTTTTGAAGCAGAATTGTGAGAAAAAAAATAAAGTTTTCTCCTTTTAAAGATGGAACCAAATATTTATTTTCCCTTTCTGCTTTTCCAGATTACGTTATAGCCATTTGTCAAGGTGTGTACATAAATGTACATTTTTGTGTGTAGTCCTGGGTTATTCTTTCTTCTAAATTAAATGTTTAGTATATTGAAAAGTCACTTTTAATGCACGTAGTAATCATGTTTTCTTTATTAATCAATGTATCTTCATTGCAAATGGTAAATTATTGACATTTTTATTAAGAAAGTTTATTCAAAAGAACAACTTACAATTTCATTGTCTGCTCAAAAGTAACTTCTGAGTATAACAGCCTCAACATATGTCCACTGCTTTCAGATCGATCTCACCTCTAAGTATACAATGATCCAATAAGTGACAAAAAACAAGAAGGTTTGTCTTTTTTGGTTGAATGTCCTCGTTAACCAGAGAGGATGTGCTTTACAAATGAGGTATAGTTGATACACCCATTGGCATCCTCCTGTCCAGCCATCAGTCTGTCCACTTCGTCTTCCGTCATCCTCTCACCAAGCGTTGCGAGCACATGACGAAGCTCTGCTCCCATGATGGTGCCGTTGCCTTCTTTGTCAAAAACCCTGAGGCCTTCCACAAAATCCTCAAAGTTGCCTTGATCCTTTGCACGGGAGATGTGTTGAAGCATTGGCAGGAAAGTCTCAAAGTCCAGCATTTTAATGCTCATGTCTTCTGGCCGTGGCTTCCCAAGGACTTTTAATACATCAGCGTTGGTCGGGTTCTGGCCCAGAGCTCGCATCACATCCCCACACTGGGCATACGTGATCTTCATTTCCCCAGTTGGTGTGCGGTCAAACAAGGTAAATGCCTCCTTGAACTCCTCGATCTGGTCAGTTGAGAACTCAATAGCGACACTCTTTGGATCAAAGTCGGGCTCCTTGGGTGGTTCGGGTAGTGGCTCCGGAAGAGGAGCTGGTTTGGCAGCTGGAGCTGCATCTTTCTTCGGTTCTGGCTTCTTGGGCTCAGGTTTCTTCGGTTCAATCTTCTTGGGTGGCATGCTAAAAAGAAATTTGGGGTGTTGGAGCTGGGACTTGGAGAGAAATGAACAAGAGGCTGATCAGAGCTGAAATGACTCTCAAGTGCAGAGGGAACCTCCTCTTTCCATGTTTTATATGTGCTTTGTCTGGGGAGCAGCCTAGCAATTTGAAACACCTCACTATAAAAGGAAGAAACCTAAAATAGATGTAAAGTGATGTCAACATTAAGTATTGTTCTCAGCTGCTGTCATCTAGCCGACAGGACCATTTGCTGTCATTAGAGGGGGGTACAGTTACATTAGTCTGGAAGGGTTGTGCTTCCCTGACGGACAAAGGGATTATTGTCAAGCCAGTGATCAATCCAAAGTATGAAAATAACTTCACAGTTAAATATAGAAATGTTCTATGCTTTCTTAATCATTTAAGTGAACCTGTTGTAGAAGATTGTTCATTATATAATTAGTATGGAAAACAAACAAACTAAAAATAGGATTCTTTAAGAGCAGAAAAACATTAAAATACACATATTTAAGATGAATATGGTGATAGGAAAACACACATTTGAATGCTCACATTCAATATTCATACAATATAGATTTAATAATTGCAGACTAAGAAAAATGCAATCATTTGTTTCTATTCATTTTGATGGTTGTTGCTGCCAAACATAAAGATATGTTTCTGTTATACTATTTAATAAAACACACACACAGACATATATATATATATATATATATATATATATATATATATATATATATATATATATAACTTTATATCAAACTTTATGCACATCCTGTTCAGAATCTGAATCAGAGTGCGACACAAGCCATTCTGAGCAATGAACAGACAAATAGTGGAATACACCAGACAAGTTGTCACTCCAAAAGAGTCAACACAAAGAAAACACAAACCCTGCATGCAAAAAACCCAAAGGGCAGTTTGGATTTGCTTATTAACCTAACATGGACTATTTTAAACTGTGGGTGTAAAGCTGGAGTACCAGGAAGAAGCCCACACATAAAGACTTTAAAGCAAACATGAAGGCTTCCATGGAGACAAGACAATGTGGTGATTATAATCAAGGCAAAAGACTCAGTAGGGTCATGATTTCAAAATCCCCAAAGGACACATTTAAAGTTGAGCTATTTTATTTTAATAAAATAGCTCAGCGAAAATATGACATTGTACCCTTAAAAGGCAGCCACTTTAGCATATCAGTACAAATGCTATTCAAAACATCTTTATTTCCCTTTTCCTTGAACTTTGTCACTTCAAATATTTCATTAATCTTTGAAATGATTCACTTTTTTATGTACAGGTACATAACCCAGACACAAAACATTTAAAGAAAACAAGTATGGAATGACCAGACAGATAAAGTTCGACGGCATGAATAAGGATCGGGTCAATAGTTTAATATTTTCTGTTAAAGTTAAGCTCAAGATTATACACTTGGTAAAGTGATACTTTGATTTCACCAACATGTGTCTGCTAACTGGAAGGAATCTTAAACATTTTGGACTGACGTAGCCAGACAACTTGAGTCTGACTGATGATCTAAAGATTTTCGTCATGGCAACAAGACCTACCAAACTAAAAGACTTTGAGGTCATCAACAAAGATAAACTGTTGAAATATCGATGGAAAAATGCAAAAATCTGATCAGTGATAATTAGAAGACTTTGATTGCTGCCATGCCCATAAAGATTTTCTATTAATTATTGAGAAAAGGAAAATCATTTCAGACATTAAATTTTAAAATAAAATACAAACAAAGAACAAAGGGTCTTACATCATCATATTTTAACAGATACATGTCTCTTTCCTAATCAGAAACAAATATCCTGGTTGAATAAAATAGGTATGAAAATCTATTTTGGGCTTTAATACAGTTTTATTATGGTTACAGTGTGACTTTCAGCTACAGAAATGTGTAATGTGTAGGCGACTTTATTAATAATAATGACAGCAAAAGGCATCTGAACAGTTTGAATGTCTGCATTGACCTAACATTTTTATGTCCTACAGTACGCCTTAAAAAGTTTAGGTGAAAGCAGACAAAGTAATTTTATTAAGTGTCTAGTTTCTAAATGCGTAATATGTCACTTGGCTGCATGTAAATGGCTGCTTGGTAGTTCCATTCAGTGCATGATGAATTAACCAACAAAATATTCATCTCATTTATGGGAGAGAGCCTGCACAGGATGTGCATTTCTCTGACACAGTTTTAATCATAGTACCTTTAATTTTATGCATGCCTCCCAATTTATCAACTCAGTTTTAAAAAGCTAAACCCAGTCATGTAATATTCAAAATGCGCATCCTGTGTCTCTCTGCCAGTCTGCCACTTGATCTGTCAATCTAAAGCCTGAAGTCCTTGGACAGACTGGTTTAAGTGTGTGTGGGGGGCAGAATCTATGTCTATATAACCGTCCTTAGTCTAAGATCATTATCTCTTTTCTCTTGGCTTTTGAGGTCACATGGAGAGGAAAAACTGACAGCTAATTTGTCGTCTTTTGGTGTGTATGTGCGTGTGGGTATGTCCGCGATTTTGGCTGGTGGATACAAAGCGGAAGACGTGCAAAGGAGACCAAGTGGGGTATTGGCTTTGAAACACCTTATATTTCACATTCAATGTTTTTTTTCTTTTATTGCCACTATTGGATGGGGTTAAAAGGAAAAAAAAAAAGGATGACATAGTTCTGGATTTTTCATCTTTTGTCATGATTCTTAGTAGTAATGGCGAATCCTGGGGCAGACAGGTGGGGTAGCATGATAAACTTTAATCGATACCCTAAAGTGCTTCTCTGGCAGCCTGTTGGAAAAAAAATAAAAAACATATATAGCATTACTGACGCAAAAACAAAAGGCAAATGATGGACCACAACACAGACCAAAATACTTTAGTTGTTAACTTATATTTCAGTGCAATAAATGTTTATAAAGATTTCAAAAATTATTTTGAAACTCCAAACATTTTCACAGCATTTTGTTCCTCTGGTTTAAATCCTTTTTAAAAGATTTGATGGTAAAAATGTCGGCGTGACCATGGAATAATGCAGCCAGTTGTCCGTCCACTTTTTTTATTTTCTCCCATAGAAAAAGGCAGACATTTCAAATTACTGACCACTTAGGAATCATTAGGTCTGATATTCTCCTTATTATTTAAAAGATGGGTTTTTTTTGGCCTTTACTTACCAGGTAAAAGTAAAAAAAAAAAAAAGAAAAAAAAAAAAGTCACACCTAAAGATAATGCTGAATGTTACTTGTTTCCACTTCTTTCTTCCACAGATGGAAAGGAGATGAACTTTAATCCAGGAGTGACAGTGCATGGAAGTATGAAATTGTTCAAACCTCAAGCATTCATGCAAACGTGATCCATGTAATGTTCTTTCAATTCATATTGGGGACACTGGCTGATGAGGCTGTCTTAGGGTTTCTGATGCACTTGAGAAGAAAGTAGAGATTAATCAGAGAGTCGGGTGGCATAGTAATAACGTACATAGGGGGATGATTAATAGTGGGAGATGACTCCTGTGAAAAGACCGCCTATAGATACAAAATTCCCTGCTCCAAGATGAGCATAAATTGCTACACTAACAAAGATTTCTACCTGTAATCACACACAAAAAAGACAAAATAGTGAGTTTTTTTTTTCTCACAAATTTAATCCTTTGAAGCCCTTTGGATTGTGAGTTGAAAACCATATCAAATCCCTCATTCTCTTCATTTAAAGTATTCTTAGAAAAAAAAAGTCCCACATTTATCAAAAGGAGACCTCAAATCTGCTATTCCTGTCTCACTCCACTGCGTAGCTCCTTCTCTCTGAGTGCACGCGTAGACAACTGTGTGCCTGCATGCCTATCCTTTGTGGAGGTCCACAGATTGTTTGTTTGTAGCAGTATAACCAAAAGAGGAGGGGTAGCGGGGTGGCCAAAGACAGCAAACCCCTAATCCCTTAGATAACACTGGGAATGAGGGCAGGCAGACCACTGGTCTGGCGTGGGCTAATAAAAGAGACTGATAGAGACAGCAGCTACATTCTTTGTTCAGCCATGGCAGGTGTGGGTTACTTTAAAGACGTGTTTAGTTAACTGGCTAAAAAGAGAATAAAGGCTGCATTCTCCCCCTCTTTTATAGCACCAGGGTCATTGTTTCATGGGAAATAATGCAACTGTATTCATCCTTGTGAAAGCCAACCAGTGTCTCGTCATTCAAACTGTGCTAAGATGATGAATCGAAATGATAACAAGCGCTTTAGATTTGTCGCACACAGCAAAAAAAGATTTAACTCTGTTGACAAAGAGGCATTTAATGCCTAACGATAAGTGCTTCCCCTTGTCCCGTCAGCGGCCGAACTACAAAAAAATAAGTAAATAAAAAATGGGGCTTTTTGCAAAACAACGTCCAAAGAGAAGAGCACTTGTTAAAAAATTTAGAGAACAGCAACCCAAACTTTCCTTATGAGTCCAGTAATAACACTTCATTGTTATAATGGAATGACTGGTAGTGGAACCAGCTTGGAGACATCTGTGTAAACAATTTAATTAAGACCATGTTTGATGAATTATAGCTGGTGAAGGCACTGCCTGTTCTAATACTTCAGTTCCTTAATTACACCAGACATCCATGTGTTCATTCTCATTGCCCAACCCGATACTACCCCCAAACACTCCCCCACTTACAATGATAGAAATTGAAAATCTACAAAAGGGAAAGTGCATTTCACACTCTACTGAAGCAAGGCAAGCAATTTGAAATTAATCAAAACACAATAAGTTTACACCGTGATAAAGAGGTGCTGTGTACAAAATGATGCGAGTTGATTTGTGAGGCAGGGACCTCTGTTTTATGTAACTTTTTAAATAGGCCATCCAAACCTTTGCAAGAATTTGTGTATATTTCTATCAAAAATATGTACACTCTTCACAAAAGTATTTTATTGGGACTTTTTGGACTTTCATTGGGATTTTATGTGACAGACCTACACAAAGTTGTTTATAATTGGAAGGAGGGAGACTGATCGTTTTGAATTGAAAATCCAAAACGTAAACCATTAATTTGTACTCATCCCCCTGCTACTCTGATACCTCTTGATAAAAACTAAAAGCAATTTCCCTTCAAAAATCACCTAATTGGCAAATACCAGTCAAGAAAGAAGTGCATGCAAGAATCAAACCACCTGTTGCCACCCGCAGCCTTTATTGGCAATGTTTGGTTTTGGAACTTAGAAGGTCGCAGCAAATAGCAACTTAGTATAAATGAAGGTGTATTTATTAGCTCTATAAAGTGGTAGAACAAATATAATTATTGACCCTAAGGATTTAAGATTTTGCTTAATCTGTGTTCACAATGTTTTATTCATTCTGTTGATTGTATTTAGCTCTAGTAATGTTTTATGCCTGTTTTTTGTTGTTCTTGTATGTAGGTTTGGATTTGTTACTCTCTTTTGATTCTCTGTTTATTCCTCTGAACTCTATGCATATATTTCCATGTCGATTAGGGATTTTCCCATACTTTCTGAGTTCAAGTCTAATCAAAATAATGTTGTTGTTAAACAGCTCAATACATAGAAAAAGATGCTAAGGTCAGACTAGACAGAACAAATACTTTTGAGCCTACACAACATATAACTTTTTCTTCAGCAAAGGCAGTGAAGTTTGTCATAGGTACAGGAAGATGGATGCAATTACATACAAGAAAATCTTGCAAAAAAAAGAAAGAAAGAAAAAGAAAAAGAAAATAACAGAAATGTTATTTTCTCATCAAACAATAGCCGGGGGATCACAGGGCACATTCTCCCGACTAGGAACAAGCTTTATAACTCCTTCCAGGATCCTCAACGTGGAAGTCTGTCTTGAAGATTAGGGAAGTTTCCAAGCTATTCATAACCCCCTGCCTACCTCCCATTCTGTGCAAAGTACTTGGCTTGGTGGCAGAATCCTCTCTTGTTAAGCTGGACTGGTCTATTTCTGATGTGCCTCTCATGTCATGTTTAGAGCGTGTCTCTGAATGGCTTGTACCTGTTTATCCCAGCAGCACACCAGCTTATGTGATGTTTGCCTCAGAGCTTACCAGGTGCTTTTCTCAGCTGGAATGTCTGTATGCTTAATTTAGACCCTTAATCCTAACAAAAATGGACCAAACATGTCTTCAGATTGGTTCCACCTTCTATCAGGCTTTTTTTTTTTTTTACCTTTTGTGCATCTCATCTTGTTTGTCTCTCCTCTCTTTACAAAATTTTGCATCCTCGAGAGTTGTGTTCTGAGAAGCCAATTACATAAACCAAATACTAGGAGCACAAGACAGGTTTGAGCTAAAAAAAACCCCCAAACAAACAAACAAACAAAAAAAAAACAATTTAATTTTCATTTTCCATTGTACAGACAGCTATACTGACAAAATAAAGGGAAAAAAAAAGCTGTTCAAATAAATCCTGTTGTGACCAGTCAGACTGACAGCTGGTCAAATATTGACATGATGCAATCAAAGTGCTATGCGTCTTGCAGAAGAGGCAGAAGCAGAGGCATATGGGGCTGTTCCCAGAGCCTTGAATCTTTTACTGTTTATCATGTCTGGCAACTATTTGAAACATGTTCCAGATTTTTTAAATAATGCCATACATTCACTATAATTTAATTCCTATACATCGTATCCGACTTGTGTATTTGTGTCTTGTAACATAGCTTGCCTATACAGTCATGCAGGGAGATTCTAAGAACATGAGTCCTTCTCCATAGTAAGATAGTTTGCCATTTGCACCCACCTTATACAAGCTGTAATTCATGTAAGAAAAAAAAAAAAAAAACAGAAAAAACAACTAATCATCCAAAGTTGAGAATATTTTATAAAAATGTTACTGGTGTAGAAAATGTGATTTAACAGTCTACATGAGTACATACCTAATGTTTGTTCATGAGAAACCTGAACCACAAATCATAGAGTGTGCATGACATCAGAGTTACTGGGGAAAACCCACCTAAACTGCAGCATGCTGCCACTCTCAGGCATCCTTTGAACATGTTTGAGTTTGGCTTTGTCAAATCCCACATAGTTGCTCTGCAACATGGGGAAGCTAGGTGGAAGCTTTTCCAGGATTCTACTGGAAGTAGAACACCCAGAATGAAATAGATCATGTCATTAGACATGTTTCTCTTTCTGAGTAGTGAAAAGAGTGGAAATTTGATTTGATACATTTGATTAGATTTAATTTGTTTTGTTTTTGTACTAATATGTTGAAGTGTTTTTGGTGGTGCAGTTTTATGGCATTAAGTGTGGTTATTGACTTATTATACGGATAAATAATGGGATGAAGTTGAAAAGACAATAATGTTAAAGCTGCCAGTGGCTCCTTTACTCTGTGGAAAGATTTACCCAGCAATGATTGAAAATAAAGAAATACTCTGTAAACTTTACGATCAAAATAAGACACCAATGCATCAAATAAACACCTTATTTAAATGCTGGAGTCTACAAAATGTAAGACTTGATTTATTACGGAATCCAAAGAAAGGGAAAGATATAGCTTATGAGTCCAAAATTAATGTTTTTTTTTTTTTTTTTTCAGATACAACCCAGTGGGGTAGCAACTCCATCATGTGACTGAAAGAGAAGTACCCATTTCTTTTCCCTTTTTTATTTTAGGTAATGGAAATGAATCCATTTTAATAAATCTAAAAAAATATGTTTTGCTGTGCAAGTATGAAACAGAACTAGTAAGTGGTAATGATATCTTGGAGCATTAATTACAATATAGTAGCGGCATAGAATGATAATAAAGAGTAGATGAAGCAAATATGGTACAGTAACTTCTACATTTAGGAGCTCCACATAAACTCTTAGCCTTTAAGACTTTACTGTTAAAATGTATTTTCTTACAAGGAAACAAACTTTTAGAAGTACATCTGTGCAGATCGCTATATCTACATGGTGAGATAAAGGCAGTTGCTGGGCAACAGATGCCGTTGTACAGTCTACTCTTTGAAAAATCTGGGGCTTCATCCAACAAGGGTAGTGACTCTTTTCAGCTGTAGATGTGGCCACAGAGCTTCATTAAGGATATTCACACTTTCAGTGTGACAGGAATATGCCAGACTGCAGCTCATTTCAGCAAACAGATAAATCATCTCAAGCCTTTACTGTAATGTTCATTGAACTATTGTCAAAGGATGGCCTTTTTTCTGCAGCACACGCCACACATTTGTCTATAAGCTCAGTCCTCAAACTCCTGCTTGTTATTATAAAAATATCAAGGATACATTTTGGAAAGGTTTCTTGAGTGAATATTTTATACATTAGTGAAGCTCTTTGGCTGCTCTCTTTCGGGGTTTCCCCTTATGGTCCTCTATCTCCAGCTTCCATCTTTTAACTATCCTTTTCACCTTCACCCATTTCCTCCTTATGATACATGATTTCCAAAGTTAACACTGGGATCAAAACTCACAGTTTCCCAACTATGCTCCCCAGTGAGTCCTGTTCATGTAGCACTTTCTACTGCAAATTCACATTTAGATGGCGGGCAATGTCAACATTTTTAAGTCCTTTCATCAGTTTTGATTGGCTGGCTTTGTTTTTGCCCAAAGTAGCACCACTGTTTCCACCATCCCTATTTGGGCCAACAGTTCTGGAGGCAGTTATTGGTAACACAGATGGAGAATAATTCAGATTGTGAATGAAAGTTTCAACCTGAAAGTTTCATCTAGAAAAGTTTTATAACCAGAACTCCCTCGTGAGTCCCACACCCATATTTTTCTGTGTTTCCTCAAATCCTCAAAGAAGAGTTTCAAGTCTTCTCAGTCAAATTTGAAAAGCTAAATATTGTCCCATAATATATCAGTTCAGTTTGCTAATTAAAGTTACGTTTTTACAAAATCAAATTCTGCTACAGGTATGTTGCTCCAGCCCTATTTTATTTTGTATGCTACTTATTCTTTGTGACTTAAAGTGTCCCAGTTCTAACATTACAAAATGACACATACAACACTGGGGGGGAAGGGGAGGGGGGAATAAATAAATCAGAAAATCAAATAAACATGTGACTGAAATTCTTCTGAATGTGACATTTGAGGTTTCATCTAAAAAGTGGTAAATAGAAAGTAGTCACTTGACCTTAGTCACTGACTCTCCATTGTTTAAATGTCAACAAGCAAGAGATGGCATATCAGGGCAGCACTTGTGTGGCTGCAGCTGAGACCCATGCCTCCCTGAAGTTGGGTGCAGAAGTGATTATGCTGTTTTTGATGGTGTAAAGATGAGTTCCCAGCAGAGGATGCTGTTCATAAACCCAAATCTGGATTTCTCCTGTGCATCGTTGTTTCAAAGAAAGAAAGAAAGAAAAGCAGACAGTATTAGAGGATTTTTAGATTCTACTGCAAATGCAAAAATGTCCAACTGAAGTTATATTTGCAAGCTTTGTTGTCAGCTCTGTTAAGCTAATGTCAAAATGTATAACGTGGATTTCTGCTCGGTTCAGAGGCTTTGCTTTATTAAATCACTATAAGGTCTTCAAAGCCAGACAGAAAAGCCAGTGCAGCTTATTAGTTGGAATCTTAATTAGATTGCTTTACCATCAGTTAAGCAAGAAAAGCAACACAACAGCTTTTCAGTTATTTTCCACTGCTTGAAAAGATACCAGCTAGTTATTATGATTTTTGTGTCTTTGTTTTACTTTTGTCAGTGCTAATAAATGCTTAAACAAATGTTCCCAGAAATTTGTTGGGGTCCATATGATTTTTATTTTTTATTTCAGTGACAGGAAAGATGTGCATTTTATCCTTAGCAACTTCTGTTACTATCTTTATTATGCGTCTTTGAAGGTTGAGGTCTGAGTCCATTGTTGCACCCAGATTTCAGGCTTGATCTGCAGTTTGTAGCTGTAATTGCTGAAGGTGTTACACCTGACTACACTGTGTCCTGCTCTCACAGTAGCTGCGGCACACGACCACTAAAAGTCACTGCACCTATCGATCCTTCGAAACCAAATGAAGATTTTCATAAATATATTTATATTTTTAAAAGAGTTGCATTTTCAGCCTCACTTGGCAAACATTCTGCCTCAGGTATGCACAAATAATGACTGGTAATATCATATTCATTACTAGTGCAGCCAAGTTAAACCACATCTGGTAAGTGCAAATGGGAAAGGTCCATCATTTTCTAAGTGAAAAAAAAAAAGCAAATAAGAAAATTTGCCATACAACGCGTTCAAAAAGAAAAGGTCTCTAGTTTGGATGCACATGTTAGTTAGAGCATATATAACTGGTGCTTGATCTTTCAAAAGCAGTTTCCCTAGGGGAGAGTTTTTTTTTCTTTATCTTTTTAATAAATCATTCTATTTGAAGATAAAATTAATTTGAGTAGACATTCCTTAATTGTCTTTAAGGTATTACGTAAAACATCTGCAAACTTTTAAAGGTGAAACTCCACTCAAGAGGTGTTTTAACAGATTAGGTGCCTCCATGGAAAAATGTGGCTTTGAAAGTTTAAACTACAGACCTTATTGGCTCATTACAAATCTAATGATTCTAGACGTATTTGGTGAGCTCAAGCGTTGGGGCTGCTCTGACTTGACTGATCAAAATTTATTCAGAGCCGTCTGCTGAACACGGAGAAGAAATTAACTGAGATAAAGATATAACTCAGTGTGAACCTGTTTCACTTTCTGATGGCCTCAAAAAAAAGACGCGAAGGTTCAAGGGAACTTTGTTCTGTCTTTTATTGCAAAGTTTGGTTTACATCAACCTGTTTTTAGTACAGACAATAAGGCCCTCAAAGCAGACAGAATTACTTTGGCATCTTAACGGTACTTTATAAAATTGTCAAAATGTAGTGGTCACTGCTTTGTATAAGCCCTGGGGGATATCTTGAAAATGTTTTAATCGAGACAGCTTTTCTATTTCACATTTTATGCATTAACATTCTGACTAGTCAGAGTGATATTGCTGATATCCTAATAATCTTTCTTTCTTGTCAAACGTTCCAGATTTATGTGGCATTTTGAAAATTATTTTAAGCACATGGTGTATGTGGGCAGAGAACTCATTGTAAATTCTTTGCAGATTTCTGAAGCAAATAAAATATGTGTAGTTCATGTTCTCCTCATAACCTCTACTACTTTGTTGGGGAATTTTCTGACAGTTTTGTCCAGCCACCCAAAAGGCAACTGTATGGACCTCTCGGTGGCTTACATGCAGTTTTGTAACTCATATATCTGTAAATGTAATTTCAACTAGAAATAATTAAGCTTGAGATTTCTTGAATTGTGTGACCCGTCAAATAATGAGTCCGGTGACATCATTTGAGATGTCTTGAAAGGCATTTTGATCCGTCACAATGAAACTGAAGATATCCTGAATTGTTCTTTTTACCAACCAGAATGTAAATGCAAATATGTTAAATTACCCTTCAGGATACTATCCCAGTAAATGTAGTCAAAGCTCATTTTTAGATATGTAGAATATAATTACAGATAGCCAGACAAAGCTGATGTTAGGTTCAAATGCCCTGCCAGCTCATTGTATGAGTGGGCATTAAGACGTCATGAAAGAGGTAACACATTCATGAAGAATCAAAGCAACACTCCAGGTGAGAAAATGACAATATATATGCCTCTTGCCAGCTCTCCCTGTATAAAGAAAGCTTATTTGAGGGGACTTTCTGCTCAAATTAAGGTTTATTATTATTATAATCATCATCATTAATAATAATAATAATAATAATAATAATAATAATAATAATAATAATAATAATAATAATAATAATAATAATAATAGGACATAACAAATGCATAACATGGCAAGAGTGTCTAGTATTTCTTTCAGATATTCACTGAGGTGTTTATTCTCCAAGAACAAAAAAAAATAAAACAAAAAAAAAACAACAAAAAAAAAACACACCTGCAGTTAACTTGAATCAGCATCATCACAGGACATGTGCAAAGCACATTTAGCTGTGAGAGGACATAAAAGTCAGATGAAGTGGATAGAGAAAACAAAACAAATCATTTGAACCACTGTGCTTGCTGCTGACAGGGCATTTTGTTTTTGGCAGGTACTCATACTAAATCAATAGCTTGAAGTATGAGACTTTTATTGAGCTAAATGGTATATGCGATTAACAGCTGGGGGCATTGCATCAAAATGTAATGAGTGTGTAAATACAGACCCGAATGGCGATGAGCAATATAGACATGTGCATTGGGATATTTTATATCTCTTTTGCAGAGATGCTGGAAATCAACCGGCTGTCTTTAGAACAGACATTTTCAGTGGATACATAATAAAGAGAGTTCAGTTTGCTTAAAGGTGACAAATCCGTTGGGTTCTTATTTTCGTTGGTGATATTTACACATTTGGGCATTCCCAGATGTGAAAGGTGTGAGAATTTTAAAAAATCTATTACAATATAAGAAATGTCCACTACTGACTCTCACGCTGTTGTACTTTGGAGCTCTTTGATTCATGCTAGTAAAGAAGAACACAGATGTGGCACCTTTTAAGGCCTGCAGATTAATTGATATGTAAAGATTTGTGTGAAGGAATGTCAAACAGTTGCTTCAGTGATTTCATGCTGATCTTGGCTGCAATCGTATAGTTAGGAGCAGGTTATTTCTATTTGGTTATAGCCATAACAATGGAGTTTGGACTACTTGGATGACTTCTGTGTTAGCTGTTATGCAAAAGGGATGGGAAAGTGAGTCAAACCAATTACCACATTTGCAAGAAGCGTTTTCTACTCTGCTGAGATAGTGATTAAGGCAACTGAGTGCATCCCAGCTTCCTTAAGCATGTTAAAGCACTCAAGAAAATCTGTCAGCGAGCGAAAACAAGTCAACTGTGCAGGTTCATTACATAACCGTACACATTGTTGTAAACTTAGCATCATTATTGCATTTCCATATACTACTTAAGTTTATTGCTTCATTGAATTCTGCATTTCACTGTGATCATTTCAATCTGATTTAAAATGCCTCTTAGAAAATCTATTGTGTATTTTGTATGTACAGTATGGTGTTCTGATATTTTTTACTTGTATTTTAGGAGTTGTATTCCTCTTTTTTCTCCTCAGGCGCCAAAGCAGCGAGGGCTGGCAGTAAATATACAGATTACAATTTCCATGGCTATCACAGACCTCAGAACTAAATCCTAAAGAAAGTCTGTGGGATGAGCTGAAGAGAAAATTGTAAATGACAGGATACAAGAATCTAGAAGTTAGAGATTGTGCTCAAAATAATGATCAATGAACCTTATGTCTTTATGTTGCGGTCTGGTAAATGTTACACGAGAAATACAAATGTTTTCCCACTGGCAAAACAGGACAGAATGAAGTATTAACAAATTTGCCACAGGGGGAAAATGTGGAAAAAAAAACAACAAAAAAAAAAAAACTTCTTAATATGTTTTTCTGCACATAATAGATGTGCTACTCATATTAAAAGTTGAATTTTACCAAATTGCCTTGTGTTAGATTATAATACTCCAGCAAAAAGGTTTATTTCAAGGCTTTTCACACTGCCAGTGTTGTCAACAAATATGTCAGTTATTTAATAAAGTAAACACCAACAAAGCATTTATGACTGATGTACAAAATTATAGATGATGGTATAAACAACTGGAAGTAAATCAAATGGTTTTTTTTAAGAGAATATATTTTATCTGATCTCACACAAGAGATATATTTAGTTTTGATGCATGTTGGAGAGAATGTATTATTGCAGTTAGGTCCAAGAGTCAACACAAGTACTAATTCATTTCAACATCCAACAAATAAGAGGGCCAAGAATAAACTCACTGATCTTTATTGTCAGTATAACTGCAGCCTGTACCAGACAATATTCTATTAATTTACATTCTGACAAAACTATTCAAATGTGAGAGCACAGCAATTAAAACTTCAGCTATATAATTAGACATTTACAGAAGGGTGACACAAATAATTGCTTACTGAGCATTAACCTGTGCATGGATGGCACCACATGTGAAAGGAACCATGGGAGCTCTTTGTAAATGAGAACAAACCAATATAAAACAGCTGAGCAAAGTCTGCAAGTCAAAAGAGAAATAGAGTTCAGCAGCAGGCGTTTAAAGGGTGAATAAGAAGATTCTGCCTCTGTTGTGTCTACTTTTTACCTTTTGTCATGAAAAAAAATTTAAAAAATACTGTCCGGTGTCTGGATGAGTTGAAGTAATAAATGTATTAAAACCTTCCAAGGTGAGAACAAAAATACAGAGTCAAAGGAGTCTGTCAAGTCCGTTCTAGTAAACAGTTAAATCTGGATGTCTTTATTTATGGTCAGTAGATGTTGAACAGCAGCTGAGTCCCGGTTGTGGGCGTTTCCCAACAAAGGGAATGAAGGTTTGAAGGTGTGAAGTTGTAGATAGTTTTGCTCCACATATATTTTGTGGAGCTCAGCACAGATGGACTAACCATTTGCCTTTTGATCCTGATATGTTCTGGGTATGTTAAAATACAAAGATTAGTTCTGAGCTTCAAAAATCTAATCCCTGCTGTTTGACGATACTGTAGTGTAGGTGTATGTCTGTGTGAGATCTGCTGACCAATCGTATGACAAGATTCTTCATAAGATCTAAAAGAAAAGATAAGCTAGGAGCACAATATACATTGTTTTTTTTTTTGTCACACTTGGCCAAAGCTTGCATGGGTTCAATTTGCATATCCTACAAAAGTAATTTTTCTAACACAGATGGTAAAATGTCTGTGGAGTAAAATAGCTGGTATATATTAAATTTGGCAGCTTAGTTGTCTTTTTTTTTTTGTTTTGTTTTGTTAAAACAGGTTGTGGTCCTTGGTATTAGTTAACAGGGGCCAGCTGGCATTGCTTATCTTTTGTAGTCTATGGAGATTTGTGTGTTCATCATCGTAATAAAATAGGATGTTCCCAGAAAATTTTAAAAGGTAAGACTTTTATACTTTTTTAAACTAATAAATCACTCACAGTTTGACCTAAATGCAATATTTTTTTTATCTATTTAATTTTAAGTTTTAATGTCAAATTTTGTTTATGTTCTGCCCTATTTTTCAACTTCTCTCTCTTCCTTATTTTCTTCTTTTTCACTTGATAAAGAAGAAATACGTTCCCCCAGAGTTTTCAGACCTCTATTTATATATTCTTAAACTGGTGTGATAAAAGGGCCTTGTCTTTTTTTTTTTTTTTTTACTTTTGGGATACACTCCTTATTGCTCTTGATCAGAATTGTTCGGCAGCTTTGTGTAGGTGGAAGTAATTAATATGTGGTAAAACTTGGCTGCATCCTTTGGGATTCTCAGATTTGTAGAAGTAACTATTATGAGTGACAGGAACTAGAGCAGAAAAGTATAGAATATGTTCCATCTTGGTTGCATGCTGACTTGAAGGCTGCACATAATTTAATACTTTTTTTCAGGACAAAAAAAAAAAAAGTCAGTTTAATGTCAACAGGTGTTACCCTACAGGAAAGGCAACCCATCTATAGTAAGAGCTAGAATTTACGCCCTCGGTGCAAAAATGAATTTTATTCATTATAGGCTGAAGACTCTCTACTGTACCGGGAGCCACAGCTCCATGAGCCCACTTTATAATCCCTGTGGACAGTATTATCCCCAGAGGAAACTGTCCATAAAACTGAAAGTTTGGCCCCTTGGGCACAGACAAAAAAAAATCTAGCAATTTTAAGATTCTGTTTTGAACTCCAACTGTAAGAGTCAGGGCTGTTAACACAGTACGACCAGGCTGTGCCCAGCTGCAGCCTACCCAGCTTTATAGGTCCATAACTGCACACAAGCCCAGCATTCCTTGATTGTCAACTGCACATTTTGTGGCCCACGTACTTTTCTGAATGCCAACTCAAGTTGGTGGTGTTGACAGGATTTTATACAAGTGGAATTTTATTAAAATAGTGGGGGATGCATTGAAAACCCTTCAGTGGACAGTTGTCAATACTGTGTTTGAAAAATGTGGTTTACAACATAAGACCCAGGCCTGAAATTCTGAAATGAAAATTCAGTAAAAGGAAGCTTACACTTTAAAACCACTAATGTTAATACAGAGCAGTGCATTTCTTCCAGTTATTAAACAAAACTTCTGGCAGTACCAGTTGCTTGCACCTAATGTCCTTAATATTAAACATTTCGCCAACTGGTAACTACTTATATCCAGACAAATTTTAAGATTTTGCAGATAAAAATGTTGAGTTTGTATAACTTTTCCTGCATAAATAAAGATGCATCCCTGCTCATTACGTGGCAAAGTTCCATTTATTACATCTGAACACGACGTCAAATCTGGAAAAGGCTTTTATAATCACTAAGGGTTGAATGAAATGTATTCTGCCGTTGCAAATAATGTGTTAATTTTCCTTATTATTCATAATTCTGGCATAGAGCTTATGCACACTATTACTACAGTACTTCTTCAACTTTTGAACATTTTGTTACATTTTAGCTACAAACAAATGTGTTGTGGACATTATATGAAATAAGGGCATGATCACAACAATCGGCATAATTCTTAAGAAACACAACTTTCATAAAGATCAGAAGTGCAACATATATTTGTATTCAGCTACTTTTGATTTTATGTGATGATATTGATGTAGAATGGGGTAAAAACAAATCGATTCCCCCAGGCTTCAACTTATTATTCAAAAATCCTTTTGAAAATCATGTTATTTATTTTTCAGTCGACAACTATACACTACATTGTGTAGCACTATCACGTCAAATCTATATCTCAATATTGAAGTTTTAATTTTTGCAACACTTGGCATATGCAGAGTTTAACCGGGTGCTGTATTTTTTTTTGTCTTTGCTGTAACAGGATGTACAGAGAACTGCAAATGATAAAAAATTATAAGCTTAGCTTAGGGTTTAGGTGATGTTACATGAAGTTAATTTGCATAGTCATAGACAGTGCCATGCCTAAGGATATAATTGTCCAAATGAGCAAGAGAAATTTGAAAAGCAAAGGTACAGATTAAATATATATATAAAAAAATTCCCCTCTCACCCTCCGTGGGTGGTCTCTTTCATCCTCTGAGCTCGGGTCCTCTACCAGAGGCCTGGGAGCTTGAGGGTTCTGCGCAGTATTTTGGCTGTGCCTAGAACTGCACATTTCTGGACTGAGAAGTCTGATGTTGTTCCTGGGATCTGTTGTAGCTACTGCTCCAGTTTGGGGGTGACTGCCCCGAGGGCCCCGATGACCACAGTCACCACTGTGGTCTTCACCTTCCAGGCCTTCTCCAGTTCCTCTCTTAGGCCCTGGTATTTCTCCAGTTTCTCATGCTCCTTTTTCCTGATGTTGTGGTCACTTGGTATTGCTACATCCACCACAACGGCTTTCCTCTGCTCTTTATCCACCACCACAATGTCCGGTTGGTTCGCCATATATATATATATATATATATATATATATATATATATATATATATATATATATATATATATATATATTTCTTAATAAAAATGTGCTGATGAAAATAAATTAAAAACAAAAACAGTAGCCTTTATCCATTTGTTCTGCCAAAGTTTTCAAAAAGTATATATGTATATTTAGCTCTGTTCTGAACACCAGGAAATGTGAGCTTGTCTGCTATGATTCCAACCTGCACACACACTGACCTCTGTCTGCAGCATGTAGGACACAGAGCACTCATAATTATTTCTCCCAGCTTCTTATTTATAAAAAAAAAAAAAAAAAAAAAAAAATCAAGTCTTCTTCAGGTGAGAAACTATTGAAGATTATTGATTGAGGAGAAGCGACCTTGATTCTTGATTTTTATCTTCCAGTTCCCACAACTAACAAGCAAAGTGAAAGACTTTGAAGAGTTGTTATTAACCAGGCCTGACTGAACAGGCTTCTAGGCACAAAATCAAGTGTTCCACTTATGTGAATAGGATTCTCAGAAGGGAGAGTGTCATAGCACAGTTAGTCATTCGCATTAGCTGCATAGAGTGTGGTAGACTTTTAAATGTCATATAAGCCAAAGTATTGTTTTTTCTAAAAGAAATACTTCCACATCTTGGAGTTTTCCATTTAGAGATGTATTTTTTGCTGCTATGAACTCAGGCTATAATAAATCTTTCAGTTGTCAAATATTGTCTAGTATTTGAAGCATTCTGGTGCAGCAAACTGCACGGCTCTTGTTGCCTCCTTAAAATAAATTTAAGGATTGCCAAAAGACAGACATAGGAGTGAACCATAAGCAAAGTTGGAATTTGAAAAAAAAAAAAAAAAAAAGTTGCAACTAAGGCATCTTTCAGGACACCATACAGCTTTCTTTTCCGTGTTCTTGTGCTGCATATAGCAAAGCATGACTGCCACTGAGAAACAAAAGCGCTCTCAGCATTTTGCATTGGCACAATTATGTGCAACATGTTGCTCCTGCAGCTGCGCAAGTCATCCGTATTCACCACCCATCTGCTGCTTTCAGGGAGCTTGCATTCATAATTGGGACCGTTGTTCTTTTTGACAAAAAAAAAGGAACACAACAATTATAGCAAGTAATCCGAAGAAAAAGAACAGATTAAAGGCTTGGGACATGTCTCATGTCGAAACCACTGGTTACATGATTGTAGGTTGATTTGCTCCTTGGAGAGAAGTTATGACTATTAGCTCGCATTGTTTGGCCAGGAGGATGGCTTGATGTCAAGTCTTTGTGTCTCTGATGCCTAGAATTGCTTTCTGAATTGAGTTTCAAGTTTTCAGTTCTGTTCAATTCAAGATGAACACAAAGCAGCATGAGCAAAGATGCTCCAGTCTGTCTGATAATTTATTTCGAAAACTAATCTTGCTTAAGAATGCAATGACGTATTCCCCAAAAGTAATCCAGTAATATAACATGCAGCTGCTGTTAGTATATTTTTAGAAAGTTACCAATTAAATACTTAATTATTTTCACATTGTTTAATCTGCATGATGGGACTGATATCCATATTTATTGTTTCGGGTCCATTAATTCGCAAGGAGGCAATCCAATTGTTTATGCTCAAAAATGTAACAAAAAATGTGCATATAATGTGCAACGATACACAGAGACTACACTGACATTGCTGTGTTTCAAATGTTTGTTTTTTTTGTTTAAAAAAAAACAACGTTTTTTTTGTCTCAAAACAGATCATTTCACACATTGATTCAACCTGTTGAAATTCTGTATTACCAGTGATTAGGTGTGATACAGTTTGGAAATTAAGAGTTTGGAGGGAAGGAAGGTTTCAAAAAAGCTTGCTGTGGAGTTGGATAAAGCAGCCTTACTTATATGCATGAGTAATATGAGTGGAACAGAGGCCATCAGATGGGCTGATTAAAATACAAGCATTAACTTTGCATCAGACAGTCAACATAAATAAATGAAAAAAAAAATGTGTCTGAGCCAAGCTGCATCACGCAGGGCTTTAAATCTGCAAGTGTAAAGAGCAACATTAGCAGATTCTTTTATTGTCACTTGAAGCTTTCTCTATATATTTCCTCATTTTTCAGAAGCCAGAATCACAATGCATATGTTTGACAGCACAGATAATATGCGTTCATCCTCATGAGGCTCAGAAGATCATGGCACAGTTACCAGTGCATCAGTCCCCTAAAAGAGACATGCTAATAATTTAAAGCTTGGACTATTCCCAAAGACATTTTGATGGTGCCGCTTATAATTGATGTGTTCTATTCCCCGGCACCATGATAAATATTTTACCACTTGTTGTGTACATCACCTTTGATTGTTAAAATCCTTGAGAAATCTAGCACCATTCTTTGTAATTTTAAATAATGAAGTATGAAGCCAGGAAGTATTTTGATGCCTGGTTTAGTTCAGTTGGTAATGGAGAATATACACTCGTCATACTCATAACTAACCAAAGTCATTTTAAAAGGTTTGCAAAAATGAACAATATTCAATTTTATAATACTGACTTGCCCATTTACCTTTTTGCATGACAAGCTGTGACTTTGGTTTCAGGACAATAAAAAGCCAAACCTTGTTCAAAAAAAAAAAAAAAAAAAAAAAAAAGATAAGGTTGACTTCCTTTATTTCCACAAATACATGGGTATTAACGCATCATCTAAAGACATGAAGTTGCTATAAATGACACAAAGAAAGGAAACAGCAAATGTGTTCTGATTATGTAGTTACACTTTTAACAAAAAATATGTATATTTAGTGATAAAAAAACAGACCATATCAAACATTATATTTCCACAGTGAAGTTCTTATTAAGGTCTTTACCTCCATTTTTGAGCATGCAGAACATTGTGTCCATGATATGAGTAACTGCTCTGTCACTTTTTATAGTGAAGTTGAGACACTGACAGCCCGTGCTTGCAGGTGAAATATAAGTCTGTCATTCAGCACATGTATCTCTTCCACTTGCAGCTCCTACTCTTCTGTAGGGAGACGGTAATACTAAAATGGTTTTTGTTGATATGTGCACAAGGATAGACAGACTTAACTGAAGTATCTTAGCTAGTGTACAGCTCAGGGACATCAATGTGAACAGATACATAGTCCATAAAAAAAAAAAAAAAAAAAAAAAAAAGTCATGACCCCAGTTACCTGGCAACCAATACAACTAAACCATTTTCTCTTTTCCTTTAGGCCTTGAAAATATCAGGCATTTTCATGGGGCCCAGCATTTTCTGACACCAATTTATTGTAGTTTAAAAAAAAAAAAAAAAAAAAGCACTAAAAAGGACTTTATACGACAAGACAACAAAAAATGAGGGCAACTGTTGACACAATGACGAAAAGAAGAAGCTGAAGTGAGTAGAGCCAATTTATCTGCCATATCGTCCTAATTTCCTCGCTCCCTACAATTTTATAATATGGTTTATAATTTTAATGACAAAAGGATACAAACTGAAAAGAAATTGTTAGAAGTGAGTTTAATTTTCTGAGAAATTCTTTGACATTAAACCAATTGCAGTAATTGGACCTCGTGCTTAAAAAGCATTCTAAAAAGATTGCCACAATTTTGAAAACAAAAAAACTATTATTGCAATACCAATATTAAACTCCAGTCTTAAAAGATTTATACAATCACTGTACTAATCTCAGCTTTGTAGCCAATCTTAATGTGGGGTTATCCATTTGCACCTTCTTTTCTGAATGTTGCGTCAGGTTTGAAATTTGAATAAGACTTTGCACAAGAAGAATATAAATACTGGAATTTCCAAGAGTTGGGAAATTCAGGAAATCCATTACCATACAAAGCTAAATTACATCTCAAAGTTAGCCTCAAAAACATTTAAAGCACATAATTTATGCTTTAAACAGCATCTAACGAGTCACTAAGCCGATCTTTTTTTGGTCAAAGAGTGGCTTGTTGTGGTTATTAGCATCGGAACGAAAGTTATTTGGTCTTGAGCCATTCATGACACTCATTCGTATTCAGTCTCTCTGAACTACCATTTGGTGTGGGTGTGCAGGTGCACAGGTGGCCTGCAATGGACTGGCAACCAGAACGTACTCTTGACCAGTAACTGCTGGAGATAGGCAACATGTTTTCCACCCCTGTGACCCTAAATGGATAAGCTGGTGTGTATTGTATTGTAATACTGAGCAAAATTTTAAAGCCTCAGGAAAAAAAAAAAAAAAACATCAGTCAAAGAGGATTTAGTTAAAAGAAAATGACCTTTGGGCTTTGCACAAAACTGTATCAAAAAAAGAAAAAGTCATGCCAAAATGAACATAGACTAAACAACATCAGAGTTAAAATGTCAACTGTCTTTGTTTGTAATGCACACTTAGTGTTAAAGTAAAAAAAAAAGAAAAAAGATTGAATTCAATTGTTTGCTAAACTGTCAAGGTTTTTTATTGATAAAAACATCGGGAAAGAAATATTTTTACTTCCACTTTTTTGTTTATGCACAACTTTGTGTTGGTCAATCACATGATGTCATGTCTCAAATACATTGTAGCTTGTATCACTGTACTATCACTTCTGCAAGGCATTGTACATAGCATTCCTTGTTGTGAGACACAAATGAAACAAATTTGTACTTTTCACCAAAATGCAAAGATCCTATACTTTATTTTGAAAAATGATTGTTACTATTCAAAAAAAAATGTTGCTGAGATGATGGTAACACCGGGGATTTTTTTTTTTTTTTTTTTGACATTTCAGTTATCATAGTTGTAATAAATAAATAAAACCATTTTCACATGAATAAAGTTCTTAATTTAGTTTTGTCAATGCCGTAGTATAAAACTGCATTTCACTGTGGCTGTTGTAAAGTTATTAAAGGTCAGCAGTCAGTGACCCGACACTTAAAGGTGAAGTTATCTCTTTAAATATGTCGTGTTCATTTTATCTGAGGAGGATTTTATTCAATATGACAAGCAGTTGAAATAAACAGATGTCTAGATGTATTAAAAGGGACTGTTTTACAGACATATTCACTGAAGCAAACAAATGTGCAAAAACATTCAGGAAAGGAATTAGAATAGCATTATTTTACATAAAATGACCAGGGTTCATTTTACTGTCATAACAGATATTTTTTGTTCCCCTTAGATGAGAGAATCGTTTCAAGACAGTAAAAACTACAGCAAAAAGACACAGCTAAGATACTTTATAAAACTTGCTCAGTTAAAGAGTCGCTTAATGATAGAATAACCTGATGGTTACAAAAATGTCTGTCCTCTGTTTTTCACCTGAAAACCTTGGTGATGGTTTCAAAGAAGCGTTTTTGTCTCAAATGGAGCTAATTCAGTTTGACAGTCTTGTTAAAAAATTGTAAACCTGTCACATATTTTAAGATCCACATTGTAATGATAAAATGAGATTTTCATCTATCCGCTTTTGATATTTTACTTTGTTTGAAAATGTAATGGAGCATACCAAACATTTGACTTAATCCTGTATTTAGAGACATTTCTAACATCAGTTTTAGGGATTTTCTTTTTTTTTTTTCTTTTTTGCAAAGACTTCTGGTCTTTTAAAGGTTCACAGCAGACAGTTTGATGTGAGATGATCCATAAAATATCCCCTTCTGTGCCCTAATTGTGCTTAAAAATACAACTGTTTTTGGCCTTCTATATCAAATCAAAATGTTTCCCATTAAACTGGCCTTAGTGTACAATTAGGCTGCAGGTCACTGGGACACTGTTGGGCAATAAGCGGTCATGGATGTCTGAAATGTTGAGTGGCATTCAGTAGTAACAAAAAGGAAAAAGGAGGCAAGTGCTCCTCCATTTATTTTCCAAACGTCTGACAAATTTGTTTTTTTTTTCTCTTGACAAAAATAATAAAAAAAAAAAAATAATGACAAAAAAGAAAACGAAAGTAACAGCAAATTGCAAACTGGACAAATCAAGATCTGTAATAAAACTGTGTTCCCAACAACTACAAATCCTGTCCTCATCCTGGAATTTGCTACAAAACATACTTAATTTGTGCTTACGCAGGCATGACAAAGTTATTCAAATGTATGCAATGTTGTTCTCCTGAAATGTTGCCAAATTGTTGCAGGTATTGCTTATTTTTTATGCCTCTGTTGCTCCTGATAAGAAATATAACTGGGAGTAACACAATAGCTCTAAGCATAAAAAATGGCTCCACATAGAAACATGATTTATTAAAACAGTTAAGTGTTTCCACAAACCTGTATATCTAATTAAAAGATAATCAAATAATTGTTGATAGCATAATTTCTGCCTGGGTTTGCTGTTTAACTAAACCTCAACTTAAAAAAAATAAAATAAAAGTGTTATTTAATTGTTGCTGAAGGTAAACATTTGTGGGGTTCAACACTGAGGTGTTTGCCTCAACTGAAGAGGGACAACAAATTGGGCTGAGTTTATCTGGACTCAGTCAATTAGTGAAATGCCAGGTGAATTGAGTTCATATAGATTATAAGTGATTAGAGGACATGTTACCCTGCTCCCAAACCTAAGCTAGCATATTAACTGTATTTGATGCAAACAAGCTAGAAATGTTTTGAATGGAAGATGCATTAGAGTCGGAGAAAAAAACATGGTACAAATTTCTGATTGCAGCTCCTTAGGTAGAGACGTCTCTAAGGATGAGAAGTTGGAGGTAAGCACGGCAGTGGAAAATTAACTGTAGCTTTAGATGCCACTTTCTATGTATCCCAGATTTTAGCAACTTTACAGCTCTTCCTATCTCCAACAGAAAAGGTTGCCAATAAAATGACAAACATGGAAAGTGGTACTACAAAAAAGGATTTAATGCAAATGACAGAAAACATTTGCATGCTTGCCAGCTTTATCTAGCTTTTTGCAGGTGATGGATGTTTGTATTAACCTTTTGTTTTTGAAAGTAAATTATGAATTTGTAGAAAGAGTTCATAGTAGTTATGGATTTTTTTCTGACTTGTATTGCAACAGTGAATAGCAAATATTTATTTCAAGTATTATGTATCATGGGTCAAAAATAACATATTCTGTTTCTGTTCAACTGCAAAATTGGAAAACTGGAAAAGAAAGGTAATGCATTCCCCCTGGTCTTTGAAAAACTATTAAACTGAGATTTATTAACATAGTTTAATGCTATATAAGGTGGTGCAAAACCTGGGTGTAAATTTTAGCTGGAACATCTTGTAAAGGTCAATAATACATAGTATTTTGTGGGAAGGCTTTTAAATACCCAAATGAGGCTGTTTAATGAGATAAAACAAAACAAATTACTTCCAAAGTCCTTCTTGCTTTAGATAAGATGTAACATACACACAACAACAGCATGTTTAGGATTGTGGGAACGCAAATCTGACAGCAAGGAGGTGTGAGGCCTCTGGGCCCCAGAAGAAGCAAGCTGTTCAAGTGCTTAGCAGGATGTTTTTAAAGGCCTGACAATGCATGCAAATCGTCTTCAGTGTCCAGGATGCTAATGTGTCTGACTCACCAGAGAGAAAGATCCTGCCAAGCTGAACTTTAACCAGCGCTATACCTGTAATCACAGGGTTTAGTCCCCAGCTGTCTTAATGGTAGGAAATGAAATGCCTTGTGGGGCCTCAACACCGAGATTGAATGTTTGAGTTGTAACCGCTGAACACACACTGTCAGTCAAACTAGATTGCCCCAGGTGGAAGGGGAGATTAGTTGAGTTTGAAGGTATGTAATCAGTGTCTCCTCACAAACAACGCATGAATTAGTCAAGGTCTTTTTAAAAAGTGTTGTAAAGATATTTGCTCAAAACTTTAATATTTATTCACACAGGATTCCCCCAGAGCTAGGGAGAGTGAGATCTGGGCCTCCTTATTTAGACTGCTACCCCCACGACCCGACTCTGGATAAGCGGATGAAGATGGATGGATGGATGCAATTATTATGCGATGATTCCGCAAAGGGTCATGATTTTAATTCAAAGGAGTACCTGATTCATAACTAAGAAAAGGTGTTTACATGTGTACGGTAAATTTGTTGCAGTGCTAGCATCTTCTTAAACATAAAGATGCTTTTATAGGATACTGGTATAGGATTTTCAGGAGGAATCCAACGTGTTTCCAGACTGGAGGGAATTCATGGTTCCTACACTGGATTCTGGTTCTGCCTTTTGTCTTGACACCTCCACGGAGAAGCATCAAGAAGACATTCTCATCAGATGCTTGAACCACGTCAATTGACTTTTTTTCAATGTGGAAAAGCAGGTGCTCTTTTTAGATTTCCCTTCAGATGACTAGGCTCATCACTCTATTCAGGAAGCTAATGTTCCCTACCTTGAGGAGAAAGCTCATTATAATTGTTTGTTTCCAGGTGAGAGTTAGGATTTTGACAGATATATTTTGGCTCTTTCTTCAGTGCATTACCACAGATTAGGCCCCAATCCATTTATCCATCTTCTCTCCATTCAAGCATCACTTACGAACACACACAGAGAGCAAGTTACCTTGTTTCAGTTGAGAACAATGAGCTGACTCAGATCTGTTACTTTATTTATTTATTTTTTTTTATAAAGTAATAAATGTCTATTTATGGCTCTGTTTTTATGGCAAGGTTGACTCGTGATGAGTAAAAGTGATCTTGTGCAATGTCATTACATGTCAAACTTAATTCCAAACTGTATGCCAATCAGCTGCTCCGAGACTCACCTCTAATGCAGTTTTGACCCTCTGAATAGACACATTTCTGTGTATGTGTCCAAGCAATTTTGCAGCCTGCTGGGTTTTTTTGTCCATAATTGCCTCCTGTCAAAATGTCTGAGAGAGCTGATTGCAGGAAATAGGACAGGACATGTGTGCCCCTCATTAACCCATCAGTTCAGGCAGCAGATGTGGCAGATTGAAAGATAGGGTTGCATCGATATTTATTAGCTCTGTAGCACTGTACCAACCAGTGTAAAAGAATAAATAAAAAAAAAAAAAAAACTATTTTTGAAGCTGTTGTAAATACATGCACTGGAAGAAATCTGTTTATTAAAAAAAATGTGCATAAAAGCCTATAATGCAACTTAAACATACAAAAGAAAGCAGTGTATGGATTAGCAAGAGGTGATGAAAATGCCCTTTGTTGATGAGATGTCTTTTTTTGGGCAGGGTCAAAAGTCAGAAATGTGTTTGTAAAATTTTATGTAAACACAGGTCAACACTGGTGTGGGTGCTTGAATAGGTCATTTGAGATGTTTACGCCTACAAGGCAAAGAAGGCAAACTTTTAAGATCATCTTGCTTTTTGAGAGGCAAGATAAATTCTGAGCAACCAAAAGGATAACCAGTGACTCTGGGAAAGAAATGAAAGCTTATTTAAATGCATGCTAGCATCACACAATGATGTTTGTTTCTGTATTTGCGTGCATAACCACAAAATTAGAACCTTGTGGGAACATTCACATACTTAAATTGTTTGATATACATAATCAGGGATTTGATCTTTCTGGCTCTATAACATGGCAGCTGAGCAGGAGGTGTTGCTGTCGTAAATCCAGAGTCCTCTAGCAGGAGTAAGTCTAAGTGGCAAAACAGCCAACAAGTAGGCAGCACAAACGATCAGAGGAGTGAGAGCATCAGCTTGGTAGATTATTAGGGCTCTTGTACCGACTTGTTTGAATGTGAGTGGTGATTGTAGGAGTCAGCTAATACTTATCAGCTAATGGTGTGCATGACCTATGACTTCAGTGAGATGCCTGCGCTTGTTCTAGTTCAGTCAGACACATCAGAGGATTTGGAATCATTTATTGAACCAAGTGACATGTAATTGAACTTGGCACATGAGGCTTTGGGCTTGTGGGTAATTGCATAATGAAACCAAGCAGCACATGCGGAGATCACAGGTGCATTTAAAGGCACTTCTTACCCACATTATTGATACATGTTTAGGCCTTGAGTCAGAAAAAAAATAGTACTTGGTGCATTCTGAATCATGATGCAAAACTTTTACCTACAGTGCAAAGAGAATTGCAGCGTATTTTGCATGTGAATGATGTGGGGCACAGCTGGTGTGAAGCAAAACACTGTATGAAAGACAGATGCTGCCACTGGGTTATCCCTCTGATGCGTAACTGGATCCTTTTTGACCCGGTGAGGTCATCTTTTTGCAATGTCTTTGTAATGAAAAGTTTTCATCACTTCATATTCCAGGTGTTCCTCAAGAAACATGTTACTGATATCATGTAATTCACATTTTTAATTTACCTTTTATACATTTTAAGAAATAGCCTGTTTTATGTTATTACCCCATTCTTCCGTGAGTGGGTCCAAAATGACCCGCATTCGTTTCCTATGGAATTCAATAGGAATCTTTGTTTCTTACCAACTGTGACTGTCAGGAAAAGATTTTTTGTGAACCAAACACACTGAGACCTAACTGTCACCCCTGAATAATATTATTTTACATAGCAAGAACTCTTACATATAAGTATTATCTTTATTTTTTATCTCACAAATGTGTTTGTGTGTCAATCATGAGTACTGTGACAGCGTTATTGTCACGAATCAACACATTAGCCTTCTTCAAAGTTAGCCAACACTAGTTATCTAACCAACTAGCTAACATTACTACCTATACTTTATTGTGCATGTGTAATATTTGTGTGTGTGTGTCTGTGTGTGTCTCTGGGAGTGTCTGACATCTTGGATGAGAAAACCAAGAGAGAGTGTGTTGAATGACATGCAAAACCTGTTGATCAATGTGTTCAAGGTTCTTTCTTTTATCATCTCAATAAATAAAATAAAAATTCATAGCTATTGAAATAAATGCATAAATAAATGAGCCAGAAAAGTATAGAGTGTCTTCTCCAGGTCAGGGAGGATGTCCTGACCCAAGTGGAGGAGTTCAAGTATCTCAGGATCTTGTTCACCAATGAGGGAAAAATGGAGCAGGAGATCGACTGGTGGATTGGTGCAGCATCTACAGTGAAGCAGGCACTGTACCGAACTGTCATGGTGCAGAGAGAGCTGAGCCAAAAAGTGAAGCTCTTGATTTAGCAGCGATTGATCTAAGTTCCTCCCTTCGTCTATGGTCATGAGTGTCGGGTCCGAAAGAACGAGTTCACGGATACAAGTGGCCAAAATTAGTTATCCTTGTAGGGTGTCTGGGCTCGCCCAGATAGGGTGAGAAGGTCAGATATCCAGTAGAGCCACTGCTCCTTCATGTTGAGAGGAGCCAGTTGAGGTGACTCGGCATCTGATACCTCCTGGACGCCTCTCTGGTGAGGTGTTTAGGGCATGTCCCACCAGGAGGAGGCCTGGGGAAGACCCAGGACATGCTGATGATGTTTCTCAGCTGGTCTAGGAATGCCATGGGTTCCCCCAGAGCAGCTGGAACAAGCGGTTGGGGAGAGCAAACTCTGAGCCTCCTTACTTAGGCTGCTGACCCCGCGACCCGACCCCGGATAAACAGAAGATGGATGGATGGATGGATGGATGGATGGATGGACGGATAAATCACACACATACACACACTCACATGCGTGATACACATAGCATAATAGAATAGAGACAGTAATGTTAGCTAGCTTGGTTAGCTAGCTATTTTCAAGAAACGTGCTCTTTTGCAGCCCCCCCCCCATGCCCACACACACACCCACACACACACACACACATAATGGATGTTAACATTGTCCATTATTGACATTTGATCATTGCTGTTGTAAAATTGCGGTTGTTGTCATTTAAAAAAATAAAAGTTCTACAAATTGTTCTAAAAACATTTAAAAAAAGTCAAAAATGAAAATATTTCAAACATGAAATAACTCTTGTGTGAAATAAAACACAGTAGAAAGTATACGAAACAATATTTTGAATCAAAATGACAAAAGTAGCATAAAAACACATTGATTGTAACCCGGGTCAAAAAGGACCCAGTCATGGAAGACTGTATAGTCAGTCACTCACGCATCAGAGGGTTAAAGACTGGGTTATGCACTGGTCACTGACCAATATGGCTAAACTTCAATTTCAGTTTTATTTAGATGCAAATTTCCCATCCGGGAGGGACCTACAAGTCTTCAAAGGGTTTAGGTTAGGTGAAGAAACACTGACATATAATACCTATTTCAGGCTGTTGCTAATTAGCCACTAAGTGTATGAGTTTTGATGCATTCAATAGAGCATTGTCCTGGAGAAAAATTATGGTGTTCTTGAAAAGCACTGACATTCCTGTTTCACTACTGGGAGATATTTTCAAATATTTATGCACACTTTGACATAGGGTGTTGATCTCCCGAGGCAACACCTTCTGTCATTACACAAATAAAAATGACCTGATATAGTGTCATCTAATAAGAATTAATGTTCACACAGCTAGGAGTGTGAATCAGTGAATCCTCACTTGCCTAATAATTGCGGATACTGCCTGTTTGAATGGTCTTCCATATTCATCAGCGAGTATAAAACACTCGCAAACGTCCATACAAAAAGCCTTGAACAAATTCTACAAAGATGTCAATCTTTTGCCTTAGATGGTCTTTTCGAAGCAGGACATCTTTTGGAGAAAAAATGCTGTGAAAGCAACCGCTGTACGTCATACAGAGCAAAATACAGTAGGTTCTTGACACGTAATCCAAATTGCTATAAAGTGGTCATCATTTGCCTTCTCAGTCATTCTTTATATCCAGGAACAGATTAAGTCAAAGAAGACAAGTACAAAGTAAGTCTTTGATCTTTGGCCCAAACTTCACAGCTTCTGCCAAATGAGCATTTAAGAGTGGCACTGCTGATTTTGTGTTTAAACTGATCAGTGCCACAGTGTGAAATTTAGTGCAACTTGTCATGACATTTTGCAAGCATTTTTGCCTTCTCGGGCCATCTATAATCACAATCACAAAGAAAAAAAAAGGAAAAAAAAACAATGTGACAGCTGTGCAGGGAAGTGTAAACAGTTCTGTTGTCACATTGTAGCTTCAACTTAATCCTGCTTTTTTGTTCTCTCAATTTGAGTCATCTTTTGTTCAGATTACAGAGACTCCAAACCCATGTGATGGTGCCCACAGAACAATATTACCTGATTAAACTGACACAATTTTCCTCCCTTTTTCTAAGGCATTCTAATGTATTCACTGTTTTAAGTTCAAAAGTAAATGTAAATAAAATTTTTACATTTTGTGACACTGTAAAAAATATGAGTGTAATTTTTTGGCAAAGTCTTTGACTAACAAACACGTTGATGTATTAGTCTAGGAACCAAATCTTTACCACATTGGTCTTTTTATAGCTACAGTTCAAACTTTCTTAAAGCTTTGCATGTTTTTGTCAACTCAAGAACTGATTACTGTGATGCTCTTTATCGGCATCCAAAATGTTTGTCCAAAATGCAGCTGCACATCTTTTAACTGACACATTCAAATGACAACATATCACCCTCATGTGTCCTTCCTCCACTAGCTACGAGTCAGTTTTTAAATGGTTTTTAAACTGAAATTGTCATTAAGACTCTTAGTTGACTGGCCCTACCCTTTGTTTCTGTTTTATTGAGTTTATGTGTCTGTGGTAAACATCCTAGTTCTTTTATAAGGATCCAAAACTAAATGTAAACATTTTTTGTTGCGGAACCCACACTGTGTCACCAGCTCCCTCTGGATCTACATTTACCAGGGTCTTTTTAAATTCAACCCTATCAACATTTTATTTTGTTTTAGATTGACTTGACTATTTCTCTTTCCCATCCTGATATGGCTCCATCATCTTTATTCCTGTATAAATAGGTGGCTCCACTTAAGGATGACCATCGACATCCTCTTCTGGATGGTGGCCAAACTACTGAAAGAATGCGTAAGCATATGCTATTAGTCGTATGTTTGCAGTGCTAACTGCAAAAATACACCACTCAGTCAGAAACAACCAATAAGAACCAACTAAAAGCTTCTTGTCAAGTTCACTGCAACATAACCTGGCCAGGCTAGCTAGTATGGCAACCAACGATGGTAGATAAAATGTTTTCTAGGAGCGACAAGTTGTTTCTCAATGTGTACACAGGCATGATTGACAGCGCTAAGACATTCTGTTTGGCTCTGATTGGGTGTTTTTGGACAGAAGCAGTTCATTTCTTCGGACAGCAATAGTAGTAGATTATCTATCTCATATTATGCCGTCACAACATAGTGACAATTTTAATAAATATGGAAGAAAAAAAACCCGTATGTTTGTAAAAGTGAATCAGTCTTTGCAGGAAACAACTGCCATTAAGCATTTGTGGTAACTGAAAATTTAAATGTTTTTATATTACTACTGAGCAGGACTTATGGTTCAGTTAGTTAAGGCAAGTCCTTGTTTGTCAATGTTTATGATTCATCAAAGGGCTAGAAACATTTAAACATTTATTTATTTTTTTTTAAAATAAAAAAATAAAGAAAGAAATATAGAAAAAAATCTGTAAGTCAAGTAATTCAAAACATGACTTAACGGCACAACATTTCTGTCTGTGTCTATGTGTGGGGTGGGGAAAACTGGCCTAGATTTTTTTGATTTATGTCACACAATTAAAATACATTCCAGGGCCAAGAACGCATTTCAATGTGTTAAAGTAGAGAATCAATATGCTACAGTATTCCGTTTCACAAATCCCTTGTCACCTCTCCTGAGCAGATGGCTCATAAAAGAAAAAAAGAAAGAAAACACCAACCAGTAATCATATGTGCAATAAATAGTGCTGGTTATGTTCCTGTGGAAAGACTACAGATGGCAGGGTGATAGTTTTGCCTCAAAGTGCACGTGAACACTTTTAGACACACCTATAACACTATCCCAATGGGAACTTCAAGCTTAGAGCATGTCACTTCCTAATTAGAAATTTTGAAAAATCTGAATGGAAATTATCTTCCTAGAAATCGCTTTTATTGATCTTTGATTTTTGGCTAATAAGATTTTTATTTTTTTTTTTTAATCATGCTTATCTACACTTTTGAAAATAATTTGAGAAAAAGCACAGAATGTATTTTCACCTTGATATCCGTTTTCCTCTGAGTACATCTCTTAGCTCTCTTAGCTCCTCTAGTTCTAATCTGTTGTCACAGCAGGAGGCACGCATGATCCGGAAACAGAAGCACAACTCAGCTGTTTGTAGGAATAACACAGTAAAATAACTTTCTGCCAAACAGTCTACTTTTTTTTTTTCAAACATGTCTCGTGTCAATCAAACCAATTAATGGGTCATAGCAAACTGCTTGTGTGCTGTACCTTAATCTGAATCTGTGTGATCTTCTCTTTCTTTTTTCTTTTGACTTCATGAACCTTCTTTGCCACTTAGCGTTTTGGTCATTTTAGCCTTCACACACACCCATTTGTGACAGACAGAGTGGGAAAATTTACAAATATAGATGGGGCTTTCTAGTCACAAAATAAATTTCCATAAAGCGTTTCTATTCTCCAAGCATCTGTGAGTTTTCTCTTAGTATTACTATTGATTGCCATAAATGTGATTAATTTTAAACACAAATGACATTAGAAACTCTTGGCTGAGTAAGACTTCAGTTTTGTATTTATGTATTAAATCAGTATGGTGTGTCACCTAATGAAACGTAATGAGGTGTAGCATTGGTTTTAGGAGAGCTCTTTAAGTCGCTCTTCCATTTGTTGATTAGCAATTAGTCATGCTGTACAATCATTGAGTAATTCCTCAACTAAAGTAACATTCGTGCTAATTTATGGGTAAAATCTAAACTTTTTTAGCTAATTTCTGAAACCAAAGCTGTTTAATATATTTCACTCTCAGCACAACTCTTCCTTTGTTACCAGTTCCTTACATGTACCATATCCATCCATGCTTCCTTTACTTCTCTGTATCCCTGGCCACATTTTTTTGACAGTTCATTTTGATAGAAATCGTACGATAGCAAGGTGAAAAGGAGGGCATGTACTTCTGCGGCTTTAAATCTATGGCCCCTTTATATCATTTCCATCTGTTACTTTTAGCTACGTTGTGAAAATGTATGTCCTCCCACAAATACAGTTTTAAATGTAAGGACATCTGATGGGTATTTTATCAAAACAAGCCACACATGATGACTTTTGATGTGCAACATTTTTAGGCCTGGCTTAATAACTTTTTACACCAACTGATAAATAAAATTTAATTCATAATAATTCATAAATATCATCATTCTAACTACTTTAGTCCATAATGTAAATCTAGCTTAGAAATCAACATATACATTCTCTTTTCTGATGTATTTGTTGATTTAATGAAATCACAGACTTTGCCTGAATTCACGCCACATGACTTACACCAGAATGTCACAAATTGCATTTCCCCTTACACAGGGGCAAACTTAAAAACATACAAATGTTTAGAAGCAAGTTGGTTTGCATCCTTGTTGGTATGTGCAGCCAAATGCACAGCCCCCTGTGAACATTATTATAGTGTATCCAACCAATTAAAACAGTATTAGGCCAGCAACTGTCCGCTTTTTGACAAGCTATGCAGAGGCGCAAAGGTTGTTTGTTTTGACATCTGTCATGGCAGAGTGGGCTGCTCTCTGAAGAATGTGACGTCACATGCAAAAGGTCAATACAAGAGATGATTAAAATCATAATTAATGTATCTTCTGCATCAACCCAGTATGCATCTGGACATGCATACAACCATTCCAGAGTAGTACTGAGGTTGGGGGACATCCACATTTCAGAGTAGATGACCCCAGTGTAAATCTGTTGTAATGCTAGTAAAACTCAACCAAAAAACATCTACACAAACAAGGCATATCATTATGAGCAGTGACAAGAGAATTATATTGCTAGTATTGATTGAATTGATAATGTGTGAACATTTCATGAGCGAAGCCCCAAGATAACTGGGCCAGCATTGAGATTTGAAAAAGTTTGACAAGATCGCTGTGTACTGGCAAGATGACTGGGTAAGATCATCTTCGAAACCTGAACTCTTGTGGGGAATTCATGATCTGCAGTAACAGCACTTATTAAAGTGTCTGCATGTAGAAACAGTGATCAACAGGATTGTGGGTTTTCATAATGCTCACTGATGCACATGGCGAGTGAAGTGTGGCCTGAGCTGTTGTAGTTTAAATTGCTGAAGAAGCCAATGCTAGACAGAAAGGTGTCAAAATACACACTCCAAGCAGTTTGTCAAGTGTGAGGCCGCATGACCAATTAGGGTGCTCATTCCCACCTCTGCCCCCCACCAGAAAACCCCAGCTGAGGGCATGTGAACATTAGAAGTGGGGCAGGGAGCAATAGAAAAATGTAAGCTGGCGTGATAAATCCCATTTTCTTTTCCGTCACATGAATGGTGGGCTGCTTTTGAACTGCTTACCTCAGAAATACATAGGACCACAATCCACTATAGGAAGTATGCAACCTGACTGGGGCTGTGTGATTCTTTGGTCCATGTTTTACTGGGAAACCTTCGTCCTGTCATCCATTTGGAATATATTTTTTAAACATTGTTGCAGACCATGCGCACTTTTTGGTGGAAACACTATTTGCTGATGGCTGTGGTCTATTTCAACAGGAAAATGCATCCTACTATAAAACTTAATCAGGAATGGCTTTAAGGGGCATCACTCCTCAAACCTCAAATGTTTTCACATGTTACTTTTCATGGAGATTCACCTCACGACCTATAGATTGCAGATAATTTGTTCAGGTGAATGAATGTATGATAAAAAAACAAAAAAAACATGATACCACTGGTTGGGTTTCACTTAGCTTTGGGCAGTTAGGATTTGTTACATTTTTGAGTGCAAAAACTGAGTAAGTCCAGCAGCTTAGGCACATCTGCAAAGTAGCCATTGGAGTAAAACTCATGCCTGTGTTTTCATACTTTGTTAAAATGAATTTACTGTCAGGTTATTGGCTGAATGAGAGCATTTCTGCAGAGGGTGCGTCTCCACTGGACACAAAGCCACTCTATAAAGTGCTGATTTTGTATGAACATAGGGGCAAAACAGGGAAAGTGAGCAAGCCTGCTCATTTAGTATAGACACGTTGGGAGCTACCAGGCATTCACACTTTTAGGGGTAATGGTGATAATAACTTGTCAGAGTTACACAAGAGTCAGACGAGTCGTCAGAGTCACATAATTTTGGTTGTAAAACTACTAGCAAAGGAATGTCAGAATGTCTCTGACTCCCTCTTCAAACCGCCCGTCTCATCATCACCTATCAACCGTCTCTTACCCTTTGAGGCTTTCTCATTCCACATGGGAAAAAAACAACAACACAACATTGGGAGGCTGAGCGTGAGCTACAGAATAGTAGTGTCATTTAAAAGATGGGATTTCCAAAACATACTCTTAAACCTTTAACATTTAGATGGAGACTTCTGATAGTGGAGCAATTTGCTTTCAGTAAGGCTTGTAATTGGCTTGACCTTTTTATAACAAAATCTACTCCCCATTCTTCAGCTGCCTGAGGTGTACTGAACTGTGCATCTGATAGCAAAGCACAGAGCACTGTCAAAGACTGGCTTTTGCTCTTTTATTTTGTTAATCTACTCAACAGTGTTTTTTGTTCTTTTTTTTCCCTACATCTATTTGCAAAACAAACTTTGAATCTTTTATCAAGCTTTGAATCATTATGTTTGTATTTGGTGGTTATTTGTTCAGAAAATGGTGACTTCTTGTATGGGGAATGGAATCAGGAGGCAGTGATACCCTTTGTGCAAAGAGCCTTCTGAAAGAGCAACGAATTGAAGAATAAGGCAGTGTGACAAACTATTAAATTGTTTTCACTTAAACCACAATAATATGTCAGTGAGGAAACTCTTGCGGAAATGTTTAAATATGCTTTGATTATTTTAAATTTAGCTCTGGCTCTGATGTTATCATTCTGTGTTGCGCAGATCTGCTCATTAGTTCAGACGTGGGTGCATGAATAGACATTTGTGTGTGCACGCCTGCACGCACACACGCACGCGCGCACACACACACACACGCACACACACACACACACACACGCACACACACCCCCCCACACACACACACACATTAGTGTGCCACTCTGCAGCACTTCTCAGCAGGTGAAAGAAATCTGGCCCAATCAGCAGCACCCTCAACTCAGGTAATATAAGGAACACACCAACCACTTTGCTGGTTTTGCAACAGAGCTGAGGAAGGCAAACACAGCCTCCAAAGCAGCATTTCATGGGAAAGGACTTAGATTAAACAAGGACTACCAGTAAGCCATTAACTGGGCTCATTTGAATGTAATTTGACTGTAGTTTCACATTTGAGAAAAGAAATGCAGAATTTATTGAAGTAACAGTTTGCACTGCTAGTTTTTTTTACAGTTTGGTTGCATTAAATGTATGTTAAGATATCTAATGTATAAACTTATGTCCTAAGACAAAGAAAAAAAGTGTGATTCTAAAATGTTTGGATTTGTTTGATTCAAATTCAACCGAACATGGAATTGAATAATTTAATACTTGAATTTATGGTTAGAATTGTGAAAGAAATGAAAATGGAATTAGTCATTAAGATAAATTATTAACTTTGAACCAAATGTCTAAAATGTATGTTAAAATATTTTGTATGTTTTGTAGGTTTTTCACCTGTACATTGATTCTCACTCATTGCTTAAAATAAATTTAAAAAAAAGTGAGTGAAATTCTGAAGTTTCTTCAAGTTCTCCTTTTCAAGTGTGGGAAGCCATGAAATTATAGAACACTTTTCACTGTGGCTATGCAGCTCAACATGAGTGATGAGCTCATCTCTCAACACTTAAGTCTTGTGCATGAGTGAGAAAAGGATCTCTGACCTTGGAGCCTGTGCCCCAACAGAAAAGTCCCATGAATTTCATGTGTTCACATGTGGTTCCTATTTAAACTATTTTGTGCTTCAAAATGTGGTAAACTTGTGATCACATGTGTATCTGGAAATATGCGAAACCTGTATGTGAAATCTTTGTGTATACATCTGCTTTTCCATGTGACACACATAATTTCACTGGTTAAATTTGTATATACATGTGAGTTTTACTTGTAAGTTGTTTTTAAATGTGTAATTCATAGGATTTTTAAGTAAGGGTGGGGCAAGCTGGGGCAGTGGAAGAACAGAGGAAAACAAAGCAGATCACTCTGACTAGCCATTAGATTCAACTTTCAACCTGCATTTACACTTAATGAAAATACCTTTTGATTTCCTTTTTTTTTTTTTTTTTTTTTTCCATTAAGGCTTTGTTGGCACTTTTGATTTGTTAAATTTTTACTTCGACCTGTGAGCATAAAGTTTAAACAGAAAATTTGCTTTCATTATTTATCAACAATGCATTTACTGCATTTTTTTTCCCACTGCTGCCTAGTAAAATTGCAATAAAAAATAATCTAGGAGTGAGAATCACTCTTATTGAGACTATCCATTTGGTCTTCCAACAAATTTATTTGTATAGCACCTTTCCTTCCTAAGAAACTAAAATAAAGATAAATACATCTTACCTAATTCATTTGCAAAAAACAAAAATAAAGCATCACATGAAATCATAACATGATTAATAATTGCATAAAAGTAAAGTGTGCAAATCTACACAATTTATGCAAAAAAAAAAAAAATTAAGACATGATTTAAATTATAGAGAAATGTTGCCCTTATAGGAAAGCTACAGCAATTACGATTCTTTTTTAGGCCTAATTACTAAAAATTAGGACGATCCACCAACAATATTATATAGTTACTTGGCTATAATTTTCAACTAGTGGAAACTTAAGATTGCTAAAAAGCCATGATGTCAGTTAACTGAAACATTAAATACTCTCCACTACCTTCTCATTCTGCCATAATGTAATAGTGTCTATTCCTAATCAATACAGGCTGTAATTCAAGAAGATCCATTATATTTCTTCACCATCACAGTCTCAAACCAAATAAAGATCTCTCTCTGTGTCAGTAGCTAAACACAGTGCAAAACATGACCACCCTGTGTGCTTAATTTCTAATTCCCAATAGGATAGAATGCAACAATTAGAAAAATAAGACATGCAAACATAAGAAAAAGGAAAAAAAATAAAGTAAGAAAATATTAATTCAAACAATGTGCTAACATTCAAACTCCTATTGAAATGTTGTCAATCAAATAATAGAGATGGAAATAGACATAACAGCTCATATAAAGATGCACAAGTTAAATCAATTAAATTATCCAGATCATCAGAATGAAAACAAAATGTGATATTTTGAAAAGGTAAAGGCTGATAGTTGCAGCACCCTTGAAAACCTATTATTAAAATGTAATATATGTTAACTTTCGTACTAACATTGAACTGCTGTCTAATTTAGTCGAAGGTTTGAACCCAATAAATCAGATACATCTTTTTTGGTATAATACATACCTGCGAGAGCAATAGGTTAATCTCAGTCTGGCAAGGTAAGATATCTTGCGAAAAGAGAAAAGAAAAAAAAAAAAAAGACATATCACGGTTTTTCAGGTTAAAACTGTCAGGTGTCCTTGGGGACCCATCGACTTGTATCTCAGTGCTTTTTGGGCGACATCAGTTTGAGTTTTGTGCACAGATGCACGATGTTTCAAAGAGTTTCCAATATGTGCAGGTGGTCTAAACAAACAGCAGTAAATTCAAAATATATCGAATGACTTCTGTGAATCTGTTGCTTGAAGACGCCTTATTAGAAATTGTAATGATCCACGAAGAAAGAGGCTCTACAGCAAAAAGCTCCTCTTATGTCTGGAAGGGCAACAGATCAAAGACGTTGCAGTGTGAATATATGTGTCTAAAATTATGTTTCCTACTGTTTTCACATTTTGTAGAACACAAGTCCTAATGCGAGTATTGGAACAACTCTTTATATCACAAGTCTAGCTGATGAGGCATGCTTTGTGCAATTGTAATTCCTAACTAAATTAGACAGCAAAGAAAGCAGTCATTCCACGTTCTCCCTTTAGACATGGAGAATGTGTATGAATACTTTTGTGTAAATAATTAATTAAATATTAAGTATTTATACAAAATTATACATTTAACTTCAACTCAATTAAGGAACAGTGGCAGTTGCATTCACAGCCACAAGAAGGTCACACAGTGGGTCTTCACCCTACTTTTCTACAAAACGCCTCGAGGGAAGACATATTTTGAATTGCGAGGGAGATAACTGTTTCTTTCCTTGAAAATTGCATATTTGCACATCATCTTGTCTTACAGTTGAAACTAGATATTTACATCAATGTTTCCCCTACCACAGTACCCACGGTTTGGCACCCTGTCGTGCCAACGAGACCCTCCAAGAAGATCACAAGTCATTATATGTGTACACAGATTGATAAAATTAGTAATGTTAACTAAGCTTTTATTGTTTCAATTTGGGTGCTCCTCCACTTTCAGTTCTCTTTCAAACTAGGTTTAGAGTCAACGAGGGCACTCAGCTGTCGAGGCACCTGGTTGAGCACCACCAAAATTTTTGGTGCACATTGCACACACCACCTTCCAGTCAAATAATTTCAAAGGTGCTCTTGCACAGCATGTTTGCCTGTATGATCCTTTATTAGATTCAGCACCAATGTACGCATCAAGTGTGAAAGCCACAAGGCCGCTTCTCCTTGTGGGTATGTTTGTTTCTTTCTAGTTGGTATGCTTTTGTGGCTACTATCAATGTATAGCCTATATTTGTGGACTTATACTAACCCTACTAAGAGTTTGAAATTAATTCCAATATCGTAAAACAGTAAAATTTACTTTATTTTAAAGAACCAACACCTCTGGCCCCTCTCTGTGTTCCTGGGAAGCTGGCTGCTGTAGCTCTTAGGAGTGAAGGAAAACTAGACGATTTGAAGTAGAGGGAGAGAAAAGACAAAAGAGTGGTACCCAAGGAAGGACAAGTTGAATACATGTTTAGTTCAAGCCTGTGAAAACGACCCTGATGATAACATATTGGAACAACAGCAACGTTGTTTGTTGATATTGTTTAGCCTTCATGTGTAATGTTTCAGATACGTTTTGAAGGCTCCCTGTAAATGATATTTTATCAGCAGTGCCAATCATGCTCAGTCTACATGCTGCTCACATCCTCACACCATCATTCCAGCTGAAGATTGTCGGTATGAAGCAGGACTTGTAAGGTGTTCATTTTCAAATCTTCAGGCTAAGAAAATGGTTTTCTCAAAACTTCCTACTTCAGCTTTATGTGGTTTTTCATTTGAGTATATCTGCATGGATTTTTCAAGAAGGATTAAAGTACCATTGAAAAAGAACTGAAACTCTTGCTGTTGATCCATGCCTGTTTTGTGATCTGCCTGTTGTAACTCTGTGCTCTTCAGACTTGAGGGTGAATGCAGACTCAAGCTTTGGAGTTTGAAAGGTCCCGTTGGGATTTCCTCCATGAATTTTCAGCAGCAGTCAAAAGAGCACAATTTTTGCAGGCTTTTCAGCTGGCAAGCCACTTTTGTGTCTGTGCTAATAAAGTGCAAGAGCTCTGACTTCTAAAGAAATATCCTGTTTTCATAGTTAATGTCAAGTTGTTAGCTTGTAGGGAAATAGTATAAGAAACAATGGTTAAACACAATTCCAAGAAAAATACAGCTGTGTGACACATTGTCAGGCTAATTGCATTGCTGTTTCCAAATAGCTTCCAAGATTATGAATGCATCACAATGATAGAGCCAAAACTAAACGTTTCATATATTTGTAATTTTCTGTCAAAACAAATCCTTTATGCAAATCTCATTTTTATTTAGTTCTGGACTAGTTTGCATCTTGCTAAGATACCAGTTATCATTGAATAAAAGACAAGCAGCAACAACAACAAAAAACATTAAGCGTGTTAGAAATTGGTCATGTATTCTATAGCGTAATTTTAATATCCTAAAAGTTGCTAAATTAATATTTTAGACAGATAATGTGTTGAAAAGTTTCATGACCTTTCCAGGTCTTCCATAATTAGTTTAGAATATTGGATCCTATCGCCGCATCACTGGCACAGACTAAAATTTACAGCAAACTGCAACAATTAATCACAAAGAGCCCACAATAAAGGTTACTCATTTTTCAGTGTGAACAATGGCTTTCTATAAAATAAACAGCATCCCATAGGTTGTTTATTGTTACTGTGTTAACAGGTAAATATTCTTATGGCGATGGAGATCATTGTTCTATGTTTCTAATATCATTTCAAGCAAAACGTGTACAGCGAGGTCCCCTAGTTAACTTCTAATGAAAAGAAAAAACAAAATCTGCAACTTGCATAAATATACAGAATATATGTATAGCAACCATCCACAAATAACTTCAAGATTTTTCCCCAAACTTTTTAAAATGTGGTGGTACAAAGAGATGTCCAAATACCATATTCACTCGCAGCTTTTACATGTTTCCTGTTTATAGAACATTTTTAAACATGCTGATTGTGGTTTGCGTAAGCACACAGGGATAAAGACCTTTATTTTTGAAGATATATCCTATGATTTGCTTAAACTACAGTGGGACAATTAGGACATGATGACCATTATTCCATTTTGAAGAAAAAGGCGGAGACGCTTGTAAGCCTGGGAACGCCGTCCCAACTGTGAAGAATGGGTGTAGCAGCATCACGTTGTGGTGAGGCTGGTGCGTTTTAATAAAAAGATGGCATCATGAGGAAATGACATGACATAGAAATATTGAAGCAACATCTCAACAGCCAGGAAGTTGGTCTTTGGGCCTAAATGGGTCTTTCAAATGAAGAATGACCCAAAGCGTACAGCCAAAGTGGTTACAAAGTAATCTGCCAATTGCTAAGTGGAGCAGCTGTATCAGGGGTGAGACATACGTTTCTACCTTGGTTGTGTTTGTTTTTCTCATGCCAGGCCTACCGTCGTCCAGAACAGTAGGTGACTTTGGTGAGAATCTACCCAATACTTTCAATGTGTCCCTTTCACTGCACCATACCAAGCACTGAGCGATTGGTGCTTAGGTATTTCACATTTATGCTTCAAAAAGGGGGGGGGGGAAAAGTCATGATTACTGACTGGACAAGAGTATCAGATTGCAGGAGAAACAATAAACACAATGCAGAGGTGATAGCAGATAGAACTGATTTCCTAAAGGTGTACTATGATTTATTTTCCATTTCATCTCTTTTACTTATGCAGGTACCTTTAACCACAGGAGATTACAACGTCCAACAGTAATGCCTGAGCTTGCACCACACCACTTTTTCACCTTTTTTTTCTACTGGGCCGTGTGTGGTCCTTGAAGTTCCTTTGATGCTTTACACGCAGGATGGCAGAAGATGAAACCCAAGGTCACAAAGAGGGATTGGTGATTATCACTCTGGAAGGTTAGAAAGGAGATTTTTCCAAGAGGCACTTTTATGTAGCATACCAGTATTATTGCTTGGCTCAGGAATTTAAAAAAAAAATATATTTCTAACGTACTTTTTTCTCTGAAGCTGTTCCCCATCTGAGTAAATGATTGTGAATTACAGCAGGTTGTGATACTAAGAATGTGAAAATATTTTCTTGAGCAGAAAAATCCTTAAAATGGCCTGATTTTACTTGTCCATGCCACTATAGAGCCGTCAGATATATTACTACTTAAAATTCTGACATTCTGAAGCAACTCAAACAACACTTGAGGCAAATCTATAAATAATGTGGGGGGGGGGGGAAATATACATATTAGTTGACTGCTGTTTACTTCATCTTGTTTTGTTCCTTTGATGAAGCTTTCCGTGTCTGCTAACAATATTTATTTGCCTCTTTCTGCTGGCATCAAACAAACAATTCGTATCATCATGTCGTACACTCGCTGTCATCATTCATTCACATAACTGACAGCTTGCCATTTCATTTCCATAACAATTGGAAGGACATAAAATGACTTCTTCAGAGTTGCACAAATCTTTATACTAATGATGTACTTCATTATTTGCTGCTTACTTACTGGCTGATATAAAAGAGCAAAGGCAACTAATTACATTGGAATAACGAACCTTTGATTAAAACTTAGTTTTTGCACTTTAAGTTGGATACTGAACTCATAAGTTGGATGTTCTGGTTCAAATCACTCAAAGAAAAAAAAAGTCTATACTCTTGGATAGCACTTTTAGTTCCAGTGTGAAAAGAAAATCAGTCAGAGTTGTGAAGCAAATCAGAGAGCGTTACAGCACTGTGGTAGGAGGTTGTGCGGAGGATGTTTTCTCAGAATGAGCCGCTGTGAAATTTGTGAGAAAATGTGAGACATTCAGAAGTGTGATACATCTGGTCAGACAACTTCATTTTGCTGTGTCAACATACAAACTACCCAGGATTTACATCCATTTTTTTTTTTCTGTCGTCAACTTATGTGTTTGAAATAATGTTGGTTCAAAGATGACAAATTCTGTGCGTATGGTTTATAGGATGACAGAAGTTATTTATTCTATTCTAAATCACCTATTAGTAATTTATTATTTACAAAAACCGAAGATATATACATATATATATATATATAAAATAAATAAATTCACTTCTCACCCTCCACGGGTGGTCTCTTTCATCCTCTGAGCTCGGGTCCTCTACCAGAGGCCTGGGAGCTTGAGGGTTCTCCTCCAGTATCTTGGCTGTGCCTAGAACTGAACATTTCTGGACTGAGATGTCTGATGTTGTTCCTGGGATCTGTTTGAGCCACTGCTCCAGTTTGGGGGTGACTGCCCCGAGGGCCCCGATGACCACAGGCACCACTGTGGTCTTCACCTTCCAGGCCTTCTCCAGTTCCTCTCTGAGGCCCTGGTATTTCTCCAGTTTCTTGTGCTCCTTTTTCCTAATGTTGTGGTCACTTGGTATTGCTACATCCACCACAACGGCTTTCCTCTGCTCTTTATCCACCACCACAATGTCCGGTTGGTTCTCCGTTACCATCTTGTCTGTCTGGATCTGGAAGTCCCACAGGATCTTAGCTCGGTCATTCTCCACCACCTTTGGGGGTGTTCCCCACTTCGATCTTGGGGCTTCCAGTCCATATTCTGCACAGATGTTCCTGTACACTATGCCCGCCACTTGGTTATGTCGTTCCATGTACGCTTTCCCTGCCAGCATCTTGCACCCTGCTGTTATGTGCTGGACTGTCTCAGGGGCCTCCTTGCACAACCTACACCTTGGGTCTTGTCTGGTGTGGTAGATCTGAGCCTCTCTCTCTCTCTCTCTCTCTCTCTCTCTCTCTCTCTCTATATATATATATATATATATATATATATATATATATATATATATATATAAATATATATATATGATGAAGATTTTAAAAATTTGAGATTAATTTGCTAGTCGACTGTGGACACTTATGCAATTTGTTGCATTTAATCTGACAAATCTTAATTTTAACTTCATACAGGCTACTGTGTAGAAAGAACAAGGATCTATAAGAAAATGTAGTTCAATACTTTATCTTGCCTTTCCATTTAGTGCTTCAGGTGTCTGCCTCGTTTGATTGTTGCCCTTTGTCAGTCAGTAAGAAACAGCTTGTCAGCTGGTCAGTTCCTTAATGGTGGTCCCTGTCACATCCGTCTTCAGTTTAGGTGCTGTGGTCCCTTTATGTCTGTCAGCTTGTTATCATCAGACACTACCTTCTGGGAATGTTGACCGTTCTCTTGACCCATCTTTAATAAGCTCATGCAAATGTTTGATCGATTGAGGAGCAGCTAGGACAACTGACTGTGCCCCCGCACCAAACTGTGCTCTCAAACACTCTCCAGAATACTTATTGGTTCATTATTGGTTGGCTTTCAAGTTCTGTGTAAAACAAAATAAATTCAAAGTGGGATTCAAGTCTGCTTTCAGACAGTTTACTCTGAATAAACTCAAATCTAGTTTTCTTAAATCCAAACCAGTTGAATTATGTACCAGTTCAGAAACAGGTAATTATGAAAAATGCCCTTTCATAAAGTTGTCTAGTTAAGGAGGCTAAGAAGTAAATTTTTATGACGGTCCTCCATTTTTGTTGTTAATTAGGCGATTAACATAGCCGGTGTTTGCCTTCCTGCGAAATTCTGTAAAAAATAAATAAATAAATTCTTGCTTATTGCACAATCTGGGCTTTCTTGGATGGTATCTGGTAGATCTTTTACCGGGCTAACTAGTAAACAGAGGGAGACGTTGTGAACGATAATGGTGATTTTCTGCACCGTTTTACAATTGTTGTCTGCCTGTAGTTGTAGCAATGGCAGCAGAAGAAGTGAAGGAAGCCGTTTAGTCAGTGTTGGTCATGCTTTCAAATATCAAATTAACATCAACAACAACGTCGTTCGGATCGGCACTTCCCTCTTCACAATGGAGGACGGTTGCTTAGTGCAGGCAATTTCCGGTAAGCTTTTTGTCAAACTGGCGCATTACATACATCATGAAAAATTTTAAAACCTCAACACAGTCCATGCCTCCGGGAAGCAATCGAACCTCAACAGATGAGGGCCTAGACCTTCTGCATGAAGCAAATAGCATAGGACGAGGGGCTGGTTTTCACCAGACCACTGTTAGCAGTGAAGGGGTAAAAGTGGTTATTTTAAACAAAGAAAGATCCTGGACAAACAGGTTCAGGAAGGGCAGATGGTTTGTAGTGACAAAACCATAAGTGGGAGACAAAGACAGACAAATCAAGTTTATTGCAAACACAGTTGGTTCAAAAACTCTAAGTAATATGTATTAAGAATATAGAGAGAGCAAAGGATATGAAGATGCCTAGGTGAGGGGAGGTGGTCAGAACATCCCGAGATGGCTTTGAGAAGGTAAACCTTGTACCAGTACAGCAAAATATGTACTGGTATCCTGCAGCTTTTAGATGTGTCTCTCTGTCGACACACCTGAATCCCTTCATTAGGCCATTAGCAGGTCTATTTGGAAATTGATTGGATGAGTAGGAAATGCAATCCTTTTCAGATCAGTCTGACTTTGGAAACATCAAAAACGTGTAAGGCCACAGCCCTCAAGGAGTGGCGTTTGACACCCCTGATGTTCAAATAGTGCTCGATTAATAAATACTCAGTGGCCCACATCGTACGAAAAATGCATCCTTATAGCATTACGCCAGCAGCAGCCTGAACTGCTTATACAAAACATGATGAATCCATGTTTGTGGATCATGTTTTATAACACAGTCCGACCCTACCACCTGATTGTATCAGCCAAATTTAAGACTCACCAAAAAAAGGCAATGTTTTCCAGTCTGCTGTTGTTCGGTGTTGGTGAACATGCTTGAATTTCATCCTCGGTTTCTTGTTTTTAGATGACAGAAGTGACACTCAGTATGATCCTCTGCTGCTGTACTGTAGCCCATCTGCCCATCTAAGCTGCAGACCTTGGATGTAATGAATGGTTATTTGAGCTATTACAGTAGACTTTCTGCCATGTGGATATTTCTTTTCTGGATTTCTTTCTGGATATTTTATGGTCTCAGTAAACCAAAGAGATGACTGACTGAAAATATCAGCAGATTCTGAAATCTAACAGATATCCAGTGATTGCAGACACAGGGGTGCTTACAGTTCCCCCTTTCTTCCCCATTCTGCTGCTTGGTTTGAAGCAGTCTATCCCACTTCTAGACATCTCTAAATGCATTGAGTAGCTGCCAAGTGGCTGGCTGATTTGCCATTTTATGTTAATTAGCAACTAATTAAACAAGTATACGCAATAAAGTGATCGGTGAATGTATGTGGATATTGATTGTTCTGTTAGTCCATATTGCAATCATTAACAATAGGATAACGGTAACATTTCATCACCTTCCTAATATTGTGGCCTATAAACAAAACAAAAAAAGAAAAGAACACTGCCTCTTTTTTGCCAAAAGATTACTTTGACAAACAAAAAAAAAAAAAAAAAAAAAAAAAATAGGTGACAATTTGTAAAAAGGAATAATGTGCAGTGTTTTTCAACAACAAAAAAAAACACATTTCAGCTTTGGTTTCCTCAAAGTTGCATTGTTTCTCCCCTTCCTTATTTGTCCTGCAAATACTTTCCTTTAATCCCTCGCGCTTCACCTTGTATATGGATTGTGTTCCAGGTCCTATAATGGTGTTGCAGTTGAATTACGAGCATGAATTAAGTCATAAACCATGCACTTGCCAGCGAATATTCCCCCTAAATCAAGAGAGGAAATACTAACTGTTCTGGACTGTGCTGCAGTGACTTTCAGACCTTAATTTCACGAATGCAGTTGCCTGCCTCTCATCAATATCAGATAGGCCGAGACATGATAAGCTATGTGAAATCATAATTTGAAAGGCTCTGCAATCCTCATTAGAGCCTGAGAGGGAAATTGTTTTTGCCTATGTGCAGGGAAATAACCGAAGGTCTATAGTAAATGTGGTGTAATATTTTAATGGAACACATATGTCAAGAGTGCATTTCTAGAATGCAGCGGAAGAGATGGATGTGGTGTGGAAGGAATGGCATTAACACCAAGCTGACCTTGATCATACAGTTCAGAGCAGTGCGGTGTTTCCGTGATGCCGCCGTGTCAACAAGCATAGATATAGTCAGAAATGCACTAAACTACAATTATTCTGGAGTAAGGGTTTGCAATTATGCAAATGTGGTTATACTATATAAAACGAGTAATTTTAGCTAAATTACATAATCTCATGGCATAATTCTTGTTATAAATTTTTAGATGTTTTATATACACACACAATGTCACACATTATTTATATATATATATATATATATATATATATATATATATATATATATATATATATATATATAATGTGATATGTGTGTGTGTGTGTGTGTGTGTGTGTGTGGGTGTGTGTGTGTGTGTGTGTGTGTGTGTGGAGTGAATCATTGTATTTTAAACCCATAAAATAAAGCCCAATTAATCAGTCAATAGTGCGTTGCCAAATTAAATCTCCATTAAAGTTAACAAAAGAAACATTGTTGGGTTGTCACAGTGATCTTGTATTTTTTAAGGGCTTAATGAATGATTATCAACAAGATCTTAGTTTTTTTTTTTTTTTTGTAGCATTACCTACAAAATGTACCTACATCAACTCCAAATGTAATGGATAAGCTTTTCACAGCAAAGCAGTTTCTTGCTTTGAAGATGCTTCGGGAGCAAACCACATCCAATGTAAAGGAGCAAAGAACTTATCCGCACACTTAAGTACACGTTCATCAAACTGTCTCAGAAGGAGTAAACAACACAGCTGCACCTCTCCTGAGCCATGCCTTGTGTCGGCAGCTGACATTGGGGGTCAAGCTATTACCTTCCTGCATGCTCCCATCACAGCCAAAGTGACGGCACAGAGGGTTTCCTTGTCACTGCCTTAGCTCAACAAAATGCACAAAGCACCCAATTTTGCTCCTATCCCGAATGTAACTTTGCATGACTTCTTTGTACACAGTGACTCATAAATTATGATTTGCATGAGGCTGTTTTGTTGGATTAAAAGCAGGTATTAAACATGCTTTCTGTAAAGGTCGCATTCTGTAAAACACTTTTGTTTTTTATTGGTCTGATTTAATATTCTAATCGTAAATGTGGAAAATCTTCATAATCACAAAAGTAAAGGTTTGAAAACATCAGTCTGTATTATGTGTTTCACTTAAGAAAGTTATTATTTGTGGTTGTTGTTGTTGGTTCTGACCCAAAAGCAGAGAGGTGAGGCAGTAACTGAGTTTGATCATTTAATGAATATGTCAAGCCAGTACAAAAGTCCAGGCAGCACAGGTGAGCTAAAGGCTTGGAGCTCAAACACCGGTAGGAACTGGTAAAGTTTACCGAAATGACGACACGACGTATCAATAGCTAAGACAAGGATCCAATGGGGAAACATAGACACAGGTGGGATAAAACACACAAGAGGTAATCAGGGAACAAGAGACACAGCTGGGAGCAATCAAGACAGACAAGACGACACAGGAAAATCAAATCCTCACATTTTGAACTGAGTTACTGAAATAAACTTTTCAATAATATTACAATTTATTAAATATGACTAAGTTACTTAAATACTTTACATTCCGTGTTGTTTGGGCAATTATATAGAGAACCCACTTTCCTCCAATCTAAGCCAATCCGAGTATTCAGTGTGCTGCGGTGAGTAAATGTCAATCTGCCCAAATTGAGTATTAGCATAGTAACATTAGATCAAATAATATGTTAGCGGATGATTGCAATAACATCTGAATAGCATTTGCATAAATTTCTCATCAGTGGCAACTATTAATTGTACGTTTTCCATCTGTAAAACTGCAATATTGGTGACACATTTTCCTTCTTTGGTCTCGCAAATTTGAAGAAGTGGGGTTTGACTTGAGATCAAATTATGTTTGCTACAAAATCAGAGAAAGATGATTTTGGAAAATTATTTACTTGGAACACACACTTTTGAAATGCAAGACATATATGCACGAGTCGGATGAAGGTATTGCTGCAATTTTTGGTCTGAATATTTTATTTTTTTATTTTTTTGCTGTGTTGTCTGAAGTCTTCCTCGACACGAATGCAACTTCACAAAACATGCAATGATGGAGAAAAAAAGGCAGCTTAATCTTACCTTTAACTGTTTAATCAAAGGAAAGGGGCTATAAGAAGTCAGTAGTCTTATTTGACTTTTAAATTAATTGATCTGTTTTTTTTTCACTACTTCAGCAAAATAGCTGACCTTAGCATTCCAAAAGTACAGCAACATTTTCTATGGGCACATTTCTTCCTTTTGGTTTGCCTTCTGATGAGACATAAAACATATATATATATATATATATATATATATATATATATATATATATATATATATATATATATATATATATATATATATATATATATATAGATAGATAGATAGATACATTTAGAACGCAAGTTCTAAATCTACATTTCATGAGATACAACAGTCTGAATGAGGCAGATGACCTGAAGTCAAAGTGCAGATTTTGTACTCAACAGAGAAAGAGAAAGTCAAGAAAATAATGACCAAAGAAATATTTTTCATATTTTCAAAACATTGTCCAGTTCTTCAGTTATTGTAAAATGTTGGTCATTGCGATATTCTGAATAATAATGAGTGTCTTGCTAAGTATCTTTAAATATGTTCTTCTTCTTCTTGGTAGGTGGGGCGTCAAATAACTGGTTACAAGATTAAATGTGTCTGGCTTTTTGCATAAGGTGTATCACAACTTTGAATCGGTGCTCTGCAGCTTTCTTGATTTACCTGAAATCCTTTTGGAGGGTTTCTGTGTCTTATTTGGCATTTGAATTTGCTTACTTTTTTTTTTTTTTCCATGTGCTGGGAGACATCCACTTCAAGGAAACAAATTCCAATTCATAAAGAACCCAAGGACAAGCGCAAATATGAAAGCAATAAAAGATATCCAGGAGATAGGCCCTATCTGCAGTCATCACTCTGCAAAGCATGCATCATGCTTTGTCCTTGAGAGATTTTCTTCTTGCTTCTCTCGCTCTTTCTTATATTTACCCCATGTTATGAAAAAAAATGTGATTAAACTGTTCTGATGCAGAAACACTACACGTTTTTCCCAGAGCTATTATTTTTGAAGCTGGAGAAGCAACTGCCTTGCTACCAAGACATTATATCTTCTTATGGCCTATTATTTAATTCTTATTTTTGTCACATATTTTTAAAAACTCGTGAAAAGCCGTGGAAATAAAACAAAATAAATTTCCTCCATACTGAAAACATTTAAGTAACACATGGAGAAATGTACATAAGCATAGCACTGCCACTCAGGCAGGCAGTCACATTATAAAGTGAAAACTTATTTTTTTCTAAAAATACACTTCTTTATGATTTTGCAATATACTCTGATGTTATTACAATATACTTATTGTGTTTGAACAAAGCAAAATAGCGTGCACTTGCATAGTTCAGGGAATACCAAAGAATATAATATTCCACCACATGCTCAACATGGTCTGTTTTTGTGTGCAAGCATCAAAAACATATTAAAATGAGCATTTGCTTTCATAAACATCATCTATTGCAACATTTAAATATAGTCTTAATTCATCAGTTACAAGAGTTTATGTGACACATCAGTTTTAGATCATTTTTAGCTAATTTTGTCTTTACTGTATACCCAGATAAATCTGTATATTTTAAGGCTGCATCTGATTATTGTTTTAGTAATCGATTGTTCTATCGATTATTGTGATGATTAATCAATTTTAACGAAGATAACAATTGTGCCACACTGCAGATTTTTAATTGAACTACTTAAGCCCTTTTTTAAATAAAATGTTAGAAATACCTTAAAATATGCTAAATAATTCATTTTTAAGAAAAAAAAAATATTGCCTAAAATGCAACATTATATCCTTTCTTTAGTGTACATTTGATCATTTGTAGCAAATGATTCATTTGCAGCTAATAAAATACTTTTAACATCGACATGTGAGAAGCTCAGCCCTTCTGCTTGGTATAATATCAATACAGTGTAAGGCTGATCGGTGGATTATTTATTGATTAACCTATTAATAATTTTATAGCAACAGGTGTTAAATATGATTTTTTTTTTTTTTTTACAGAATTTGAATCAGGTTCTGCCTGGAACATATTTTAAAAAAAGAAGATTTTTTTTTCTCTGAAATGCAAAATATGCAATTATTTTTGTATAGCTTTGCCTTAGACATGCTCCTGTTGACGATTAATCGATGACTAAAGTGGTTGCAAATTATTTCAGTTATCGATTCATCTTGATTAATCCGATTAATCTTTTCAGTCCTAGTATGTTTACCACAGTCCTCTTTGTGACAATATAAAGCATCATAAAACGTCCGTACTGGCGGCGTAATTTGTATCCATTGAGCTTCCAGTCACCTCTCCCAGGCTGAATAATGAGAAATGCTGCCACTGTACATTCTCCCAACTGTACAGCCCCATGTGTTTTATGCTCCTTGTGACTGTATGCATTGATTATCACAATGCTGTCCCAGCTGCTGAGTAAGAGCAAAAATCTCTCATGGCTCAATCGAAGCATGAAACAGAACTTAATCAGTTCCAATAGACGAGGCATTTTCGCTACTATTTAGCTACCCAATCATCAGTGGTATAATGCTGTAAGGGAAACGTATATTATGTTCTAAAAATAAGAGGTATCATGTTAGAACATAAAAGCTTTATTGTTCTGACAACATATTATTGGATTAGCACAATACATTATTTATATTTCAAGAATGTATTTTTTTCTAAGAACAGCAAAGTGATGTTGCTCTAGTAATCTGTTGTCAAGAGGTCAGTTAATTTACTATGTAAACATGTAAATAGATATGGCACAAAAAATAAGAAGATTTTTGTTTAGTTGACTTCTGTTGTTGTTTTAACAATTCTTCTCGGCCACTGATTCCATACTGCTGGGAAGCATGGTATTTCCCATTAGGTTGAGCTACATTTGTAAGGACATTTATGGGGTGAGCAGCAGGGTTCAGTGTGTAGTTTGTGTCCATAAATTCTTTGCCAAATCTCAGCAGTGTGTGACCAGCATGAACAGAGGTTTCTGGGTTGGTGTAGTTTTGTACGATTCCCCCACACATTCCTGAGGCCCTTGGTTGCTAAATTAAAAATTTGTTAATTTCCCACTATGTCTTGTTTCTTTAAATGTCAGTCATCCAGTCTGATAAATGGCACCAATCAAGGGCCAAACAAAAGGAATAAGCTATTTGGCACTATGCGAAAGGATTTAACAAGTTGTATGCACAAGACTCCTAATCAATAATGCACTTAAAGCCACAAAAGCATTTTTGTCACAAATTTGGCAAGATTTAAATAGGAACTGAAATAAACTGCCAGTCCAAAGGTATGAGATTCATTGCAAAAGGAATAATTGGACAATCAGATATTTTTCCTTTACTTTGAGGTAAACATAACTACATTTTTGTTTACTAGGTCAACACAAATGTGTCTTTAACAAATGTACAATCATTCTGAAGTTACCTCTAAACTTGGCTCCACACCTTTCAGATCAAACATCAGGTAAACAAATAACATTTTTGTTCTTTTTAATAATATGTGCTGATTTTTGTTCTCTCTCTCTGTCTTTGTCCAGGTAAGTCTTTGTTGATAAACTGCCTTTGACACATACTGGAAATGAATCACCCAAGTCACTAGAGGTAAGAGGGGAAAAGATTGAGAGGTTGCGTAAGTTACAGCGACAGTGCGAGAATGATAAATACAAATTGGGAAGGATAACATAGTAGAAGAGGGCAAGGCAAGAAAGAAGAAGTGACACTGAAAGGTGTGGGAGACTTGAGAAAAATCAGAACCCAGAAGAGAAACGAAATCTAGAAGCTGGAGACGAATAGTGCGATCGTTGTCTTGGAGTCTTGTGATTGATGATATTATCCATTTCTTTTCCTGTGCTGTTTTCTTGTTGCATTTCTGGAGCACTCAGGGATGCTATAGTAAAAGAAAAAAAAATGGGATAAATAGTTAAATAGAATTTTCATCATGCTTAAAACACAGCCTCTGCTCGGACTTGTGGTTTTTGTAGGTTAAGAGGTGGAAGCACCGCTTGAAAAGCAGACCTCAGCAAAGTATTTGCTCTCAACCACTTAGTGAAGATGTAGAAGATTGCCTGTCATCCTAGGTAAAGTGACAAAGTGGATTATTGTCTCTCCACCGGTGGAGAAAATCCTGTTTAGACCACTATAAGGAATGCAGGAGCTGAGATAATAGGAACAGTCAGTGTCATCAAAGTCAAATCTGTGAGGGTCAAAGTTTTTATAGGGGATTGTTTGTACCAACTCAGTCTTATCAGAAAACCAATGGAAATTGTTCCACAGTGGGGGAATTTATGTGCAACAGCAGCAAAGTGTCAGGTAATAATAGCAAATAGACTCACGCAAAGATAGAATATAAATACACATAAAAAACAGAATGAAGAAGATACAATATTGTAAGGGCAACATTTCAACATAAATTCTGTGTAGTCATTAAAAAATGCTTCAGTCCAGGGAAATGTGGAACTGAGTTGGTTAAATAATAAGTGCACAAAATATGATCAATATCTTTGAGCTTTAATTTACAACTATTTACAGTTAGTGACAATAAAAAATAAAATAAAAAAACTGTCCAGTAAAAGAGTTGTACAGACAACCACTATGGATCTAAGCACGTTTCTTGGGAGCAGTGATGAAGTGATGATTGTAGCATCTTAACAGCTGCTGGGAGGAAGGATCTGCAATAATGCTTCTCTGTGCAATTAGAATACAGCAGCCTGTCACTGGAGCTCTCCAGCTCAGAAACAATGTCATGCATGGAGTGGGAGACTTTGTCCATCACCGATGTTATCTTAGCCAGCATCCTGTCTCCCACCACTGCCATTTATTTCTCAAAATGGGTCGGAGAGGTAAATGCATCATCCACCGGCATGCCAAGCTGGTAGGCAAACTGCAGAGGATGTATTGAAAAACTCAGGGTGAAGATAGCTGAGGAACATACTGGCATTTGTTGAAGACTATCGAAACTCTCTCAGCTTATGCTCTTCGTCAGATGAGAAATCAGGGCCACTGGCCTGTAGCTGCTGAGTTCCTTTGAGTGTTTGGTCTCTGGCACTGGTACAACACAGGAGGTCTTCCACAATGGGAGTACTCGAACATGTCTCCCATGAAGTCACACAGTCAGTCTTAACAGCACCGCTTGAACCTGTGGCCCAATACCACTGCAGACTGCAACTATCACCTGACATTTATCCTGAAAACAGAATCTAGAAATTCAATCTGATGTCACTACAAGGGCCCAATAAATAAAAAACAAACAAACTTTCAGCAGGATAGGCAGTGTTTCCTGACTTTAACTAAAGAACATGCCCTAAATTAGCTGAGCAGGTGATCAGGGACTTGTTTATGACCTATTTTGTAGCTTAGCAAAATACAAAGAACTCATAGTCTTGGTAAATTGCCGGCTGTTGATTATTAACAGGGCTGCTTATTTGCAACTCTGAGCAAATTTGTGCAAATCCTTGTAGGCCTCTTGGTCATGATTAAAATTAGCAAATTTTGCTTGTGTTTGCAGATTGGCATCATTTTAGAACTTCACCCACAGAGCAGGACTCTCCCATAAGCACTGTTTGGGATTTTCATGGCTTAGTAAATCAGCCCCTAAATTTACTGCCTATTTCCCCCTGCTGTTATCTATATAAGTCATGTCCCTTAGTTATCCACCTACTGTCTCAAGTGTTTCATTAATTACTTTTCCAATAAGCACCCATTCATTTTATTAGTCTTAACATTTAATCGGTGCTGTGTTAAAATCAGCCATTACAGTTGAACAGATGAGTCGCAGCAAGATTGGACCTAAAAGATAAATCATTACTGTTCATGCCCGAACTTTGAATGAAGGAACTGTGTGAGTTTGAGAATAAAATTGTATTGAAGTCAAGACTAATCTATTTTATCTTTGTGTGGATTTCTGAACGGCTGAGCAAACTGATTTGGCTATTCTTTAGGAGTTCAATTCAATTTTGTTTTTACAACAATGTCCAAAAATATTGGACATTGGACATGGGAGAAGAAAAGGTGGAAGACAGTTGTCCGTCCTCCAAGTTCACATCAGTCACAGTTGACATATTTTAATCCTGCAAATAAAAAAATAAATATATTTTGCACTAATTTGAACAAAGTGTATAGTGAATTTGCAAATAACCTCAGAATTTGCATTTGCTTGTGCAAAAAGGACCAGAGTTTGTTTATTTCTCTTGTTATTTTGTGTATTTATCAAACAATTTTAGTTTATGGCTAAATTATCATATCCATTCTTATGTAACAAACTGCATTTGAAGTACTGTAAATAGAAACATGTTAAAAAAATAAGTTTAGTCATTAGAGCAGATGCTTGATCTGTTTTTTTGTTAACCAAAAAGCTTTCAGTAGAACAGTGCTCAATAGTGGCTTATACATTCTCACATAGTTACTGTACATGTAGTGACACCTACAACTGGCTTAGCACGAAAGACTTGGAGGATCTGCTCAACAGTATCCCTGTGGTGCTAATAAGTAGGGAGCAAGTGCTTCTCCTGACTGTCTCCACCTACGTTAACTGTATCCAGCTGGTCTAGAGATCGAACTGCTGACCTTTATTTAAAGTACTGAAAAGCTGCCCTGCATTTGCCCATCTCATACGATTAGAAAAGTTCAACTGTTGG